>NW_027447498.1:2110000-2460792 GCF_038048845.1 Mixophyes fleayi | reverse complement strand
CATTTTTCATGTGAAGCATTTGATGTCATAAAGATGTAAACCTCACAAAGCAATTCTGTCACTGGTCAGTTTGCTTGACAGACATCTGACTTTAGCCAATGGAAACATGGTGACATGTAAATATGAAAGCACATTAGGACAAAATATGCAATAAGATAGAGGCAAAGGGAGATGGCTGCTGGGAATGTATTTATTTTTATCCCAGAACACCTTTAAATCTAAGTATTAATACTACGTTGATGTACTTTTCAAATTGGAGAGCTACTTTTTACTAAAAGTACATCTCCCTTATATAATTAAGTATAATGCAGACCTGCTCAAAAACTTAGTATAATTAAAGAAGTCTTATGCCATAAATGATGATGATGATGATGATGAGAGCTGCTTATGTGAATGTCTATAGTGGTTTTCTCTACCAGTGTCACTGTATTAGACAACTGTTATCAAACTTAGCAATAATGATGCATTAATCTGCCAATCAAGTGTGGAAGCTTGCTATGTGTATAGGCATAGTAAACACATATCATCATCATCCTCATTATCATTTATTTATATAGTGTCACTAATAGCGCAGCGCTGTACAGAGAACCCATTCACATCAGTCCCTACCCTATTGGAGCTTACAGTCTAAATTCCCTAATATAGACACACACTCACACACAGACAGAGAGGGAGAGACTAGGGTCAATTTTGATAGCAGCCAATTAACCTAACAGTATGTTTTTTGGAGTGTGGGAGGAAACCGCAGCACCCGGAGGAAACCCACGCAAACACAGGGAGAACATACAAACTTCACACAGATAAGGCCATGGTTGATATAAGTACTGGCTCTGCTTACCATTGTCCAGTCTAGTACATAACTGTATTAATGCTGTGAAATATTATTACTTTGAATGCCTTAAATATGCAAGAGCGCATTTGGGTAAGTTTATGCTAATAAAAGATATATGCACTTTTCTTGCCTACCCATACTATTTAATAACCACCAAAAATTAAGCAATGTGTGGGCACTGCTTCCAGTTGAAATCAGTCTGTCTGTCTGTCTATCTATCTATCTATCTATCTATCTATCTATCTATCTATCTATCTATCTATCTATCGGTCTGTCTATCTTTAAAACTGAAAGACATCCATTAAAAATACACAATGACAGCATATTTAGTGTGTAATTGATGCTAAAACACAATTCTCACTCTCCTAATATAGCTGATTTTTGACAATGAACTGCATTTTTCATGTGAAGCATTTGATGTCATAAAGATGTAAACCTCACAAAGCAATTCTGTCACTGGTCAGTTTGCTTGACAGACATCTGACTTTAGCCAATGGAAACATGGTGACATGTAAATATGAAAGCACATTAGGACAAAATATGCAATAAGATAGAGGCAAAGGGAGATGGCTGCTGGGAATGTATTTATTTTTATCCCAGAACACCTTTAAATCTAAGTATTAATACTACGTTGATGTACTTTTCAAATTGGAGAGCTACTTTTTACTAAAAGTACATCTCCCTTATATAATTAAGTATAATGCAGACCTGCTCAAAAACTTAGTATAATTAAAGAAGTCTTATGCCATAAATGATGATGATGATGATGATGAGAGCTGCTTATGTGAATGTCTATAGTGGTTTTCTCTACCAGTGTCACTGTATTAGACAACTGTTATCAAACTTAGCAATAATGATGCATTAATCTGCCAATCAAGTGTGGAAGCTTGCTATGTGTATAGGCATAGTAAACACATATCATCATCATCCTCATTATCATTTATTTATATAGTGTCACTAATAGCGCAGCGCTGTACAGAGAACCCATTCACATCAGTCCCTACCCTATTGGTTGGAGCTTACAGTCTAAATTCCCTAATATAGACACACACTCACACACAGACAGAGAGGGAGAGACTAGGGTCAATTTTGATAGCAGCCAATTAACCTAACAGTATGTTTTTTGGAGTGTGGGAGGAAACCGCAGCACCCGGAGGAAACCCACGCAAACACAGGGAGAACATACAAACTTCACACAGATAAGGCCATGGTTGATATAAGTACTGGCTCTGCTTACCATTGTCCAGTCTAGTACATAACTGTATTAATGCTGTGAAATATTATTACTTTGAATGCCTTAAATATGCAAGAGCGCATTTGGGTAAGTTTATGCTAATAAAAGATATATGCACTTTTCTTGCCTACCCATACTATTTAATAACCACCAAAAATTAAGCAATGTGTGGGCACTGCTTCCAGTTGAAATCAGTCTGTCTGTCTGTCTATCTATCTATCTATCTATCTATCTATCTATCTATCTATCTATCTATCTATCTATCGGTCTGTCTATCTTTAAAACTGAAAGACATCCATTAAAAATACACAATGACAGCATATTTAGTGTGTAATTGATGCTAAAACACAATTCTCACTCTCCTAATATAGCTGATTTTTGACAATGAACTGCATTTTTCATGTGAAGCATTTGATGTCATAAAGATGTAAACCTCACAAAGCAATTCTGTCACTGGTCAGTTTGCTTGACAGACATCTGACTTTAGCCAATGGAAACATGGTGACATGTAAATATGAAAGCACATTAGGACAAAATATGCAATAAGATAGAGGCAAAGGGAGATGGCTGCTGGGAATGTATTTATTTTTATCCCAGAACACCTTTAAATCTAAGTATTAATACTACGTTGATGTACTTTTCAAATTGGAGAGCTACTTTTTACTAAAAGTACATCTCCCTTATATAATTAAGTATAATGCAGACCTGCTCAAAAACTTAGTATAATTAAAGAAGTCTTATGCCATAAATGATGATGATGATGATGATGAGAGCTGCTTATGTGAATGTCTATAGTGGTTTTCTCTACCAGTGTCACTGTATTAGACAACTGTTATCAAACTTAGCAATAATGATGCATTAATCTGCCAATCAAGTGTGGAAGCTTGCTATGTGTATAGGCATAGTAAACACATATCATCATCATCCTCATTATCATTTATTTATATAGTGTCACTAATAGCGCAGCGCTGTACAGAGAACCCATTCACATCAGTCCCTACCCTATTGGAGCTTACAGTCTAAATTCCCTAATATAGACACACACTCACACACAGACAGAGAGGGAGAGACTAGGGTCAATTTTGATAGCAGCCAATTAACCTAACAGTATGTTTTTTGGAGTGTGGGAGGAAACCGCAGCACCCGGAGGAAACCCACGCAAACACAGGGAGAACATACAAACTTCACACAGATAAGGCCATGGTTGATATAAGTACTGGCTCTGCTTACCATTGTCCAGTCTAGTACATAACTGTATTAATGCTGTGAAATATTATTACTTTGAATGCCTTAAATATGCAAGAGCGCATTTGGGTAAGTTTATGCTAATAAAAGATATATGCACTTTTCTTGCCTACCCATACTATTTAATAACCACCAAAAATTAAGCAATGTGTGGGCACTGCTTCCAGTTGAAATCAGTCTGTCTGTCTGTCTGTCTATCTATCTATCTATCTATCTATCTATCTATCTATCTATCTATCTATCTATCGGTCTGTCTATCTTTAAAACTGAAAGACATCCATTAAAAATACACAATGACAGCATATTTAGTGTGTAATTGATGCTAAAACACAATTCTCACTCTCCTAATATAGCTGATTTTTGACAATGAACTGCATTTTTCATGTGAAGCATTTGATGTCATAAAGATGTAAACCTCACAAAGCAATTCTGTCACTGGTCAGTTTGCTTGACAGACATCTGACTTTAGCCAATGGAAACATGGTGACATGTAAATATGAAAGCACATTAGGACAAAATATGCAATAAGATAGAGGCAAAGGGAGATGGCTGCTGGGAATGTATTTATTTTTATCCCAGAACACCTTTAAATCTAAGTATTAATACTATGTTGATGTACTTTTCAAATTGGAGAGCTACTTTTTACTAAAAGTACATCTCCCTTATATAATTAAGTATAATGCAGACCTGCTCAAAAACTTAGTATAATTAAAGAAGTCTTATGCCATAAATGATGATGATGATGATGATGAGAGCTGCTTATGTGAATGTCTATAGTGGTTTTCTCTACCAGTGTCACTGTATTAGACAACTGTTATCAAACTTAGCAATAATGATGCATTAATCTGCCAATCAAGTGTGGAAGCTTGCTATGTGTATAGGCATAGTAAACACATATCATCATCATCCTCATTATCATTTATTTATATAGTGTCACTAATAGCGCAGCGCTGTACAGAGAACCCATTCACATCAGTCCCTACCCTATTGGAGCTTACAGTCTAAATTCCCTAATATAGACACACACTCACACACAGACAGAGAGGGAGAGACTAGGGTCAATTTTGATAGCAGCCAATTAACCTAACAGTATGTTTTTTGGAGTGTGGGAGGAAACCGCAGCACCCGGAGGAAACCCACGCAAACACAGGGAGAACATACAAACTTCACACAGATAAGGCCATGGTTGATATAAGTACTGGCTCTGCTTACCATTGTCCAGTCTAGTACATAACTGTATTAATGCTGTGAAATATTATTACTTTGAATGCCTTAAATATGCAAGAGCGCATTTGGGTAAGTTTATGCTAATAAAAGATATATGCACTTTTCTTGCCTACCCATACTATTTAATAACCACCAAAAATTAAGCAATGTGTGGGCACTGCTTCCAGTTGAAATCAGTCTGTCTGTCTGTCTATCTATCTATCTATCTATCTATCTATCTATCTATCTATCTATCTATCTATCTATCGGTCTGTCTATCTTTAAAACTGAAAGACATCCATTAAAAATACACAATGACAGCATATTTAGTGTGTAATTGATGCTAAAACACAATTCTCACTCTCCTAATATAGCTGATTTTTGACAATGAACTGCATTTTTCATGTGAAGCATTTGATGTCATAAAGATGTAAACCTCACAAAGCAATTCTGTCACTGGTCAGTTTGCTTGACAGACATCTGACTTTAGCCAATGGAAACATGGTGACATGTAAATATGAAAGCACATTAGGACAAAATATGCAATAAGATAGAGGCAAAGGGAGATGGCTGCTGGGAATGTATTTATTTTTATCCCAGAACACCTTTAAATCTAAGTATTAATACTACGTTGATGTACTTTTCAAATTGGAGAGCTACTTTTTACTAAAAGTACATCTCCCTTATATAATTAAGTATAATGCAGACCTGCTCAAAAACTTAGTATAATTAAAGAAGTCTTATGCCATAAATGATGATGATGATGATGATGAGAGCTGCTTATGTGAATGTCTATAGTGGTTTTCTCTACCAGTGTCACTGTATTAGACAACTGTTATCAAACTTAGCAATAATGATGCATTAATCTGCCAATCAAGTGTGGAAGCTTGCTATGTGTATAGGCATAGTAAACACATATCATCATCATCCTCATTATCATTTATTTATATAGTGTCACTAATAGCGCAGCGCTGTACAGAGAACCCATTCACATCAGTCCCTACCCTATTGGAGCTTACAGTCTAAATTCCCTAATATAGACACACACTCACACACAGACAGAGAGGGAGAGACTAGGGTCAATTTTGATAGCAGCCAATTAACCTAACAGTATGTTTTTTGGAGTGTGGGAGGAAACCGCAGCACCCGGAGGAAACCCACGCAAACACAGGGAGAACATACAAACTTCACACAGATAAGGCCATGGTTGATATAAGTACTGGCTCTGCTTACCATTGTCCAGTCTAGTACATAACTGTATTAATGCTGTGAAATATTATTACTTTGAATGCCTTAAATATGCAAGAGCGCATTTGGGTAAGTTTATGCTAATAAAAGATATATGCACTTTTCTTGCCTACCCATACTATTTAATAACCACCAAAAATTAAGCAATGTGTGGGCACTGCTTCCAGTTGAAATCAGTCTGTCTGTCTGTCTATCTATCTATCTATCTATCTATCTATCTATCTATCTATCTATCGGTCTGTCTATCTTTAAAACTGAAAGACATCCATTAAAAATACACAATGACAGCATATTTAGTGTGTAATTGATGCTAAAACACAATTCTCACTCTCCTAATATAGCTGATTTTTGACAATGAACTGCATTTTTCATGTGAAGCATTTGATGTCATAAAGATGTAAACCTCACAAAGCAATTCTGTCACTGGTCAGTTTGCTTGACAGACATCTGACTTTAGCCAATGGAAACATGGTGACATGTAAATATGAAAGCACATTAGGACAAAATATGCAATAAGATAGAGGCAAAGGGAGATGGCTGCTGGGAATGTATTTATTTTTATCCCAGAACACCTTTAAATCTAAGTATTAATACTACGTTGATGTACTTTTCAAATTGGAGAGCTACTTTTTACTAAAAGTACATCTCCCTTATATAATTAAGTATAATGCAGACCTGCTCAAAAACTTAGTATAATTAAAGAAGTCTTATGCCATAAATGATGATGATGATGATGATGAGAGCTGCTTATGTGAATGTCTATAGTGGTTTTCTCTACCAGTGTCACTGTATTAGACAACTGTTATCAAACTTAGCAATAATGATGCATTAATCTGCCAATCAAGTGTGGAAGCTTGCTATGTGTATAGGCATAGTAAACACATATCATCATCATCCTCATTATCATTTATTTATATAGTGTCACTAATAGCGCAGCGCTGTACAGAGAACCCATTCACATCAGTCCCTACCCTATTGGAGCTTACAGTCTAAATTCCCTAATATAGACACACACTCACACACAGACAGAGAGGGAGAGACTAGGGTCAATTTTGATAGCAGCCAATTAACCTAACAGTATGTTTTTTGGAGTGTGGGAGGAAACCGCAGCACCCGGAGGAAACCCACGCAAACACAGGGAGAACATACAAACTTCACACAGATAAGGCCATGGTTGATATAAGTACTGGCTCTGCTTACCATTGTCCAGTCTAGTACATAACTGTATTAATGCTGTGAAATATTATTACTTTGAATGCCTTAAATATGCAAGAGCGCATTTGGGTAAGTTTATGCTAATAAAAGATATATGCACTTTTCTTGCCTACCCATACTATTTAATAACCACCAAAAATTAAGCAATGTGTGGGCACTGCTTCCAGTTGAAATCAGTCTGTCTGTCTGTCTGTCTATCTATCTATCTATCTATCTATCTATCTATCTATCTATCTATCTATCTATCGGTCTGTCTATCTTTAAAACTGAAAGACATCCATTAAAAATACACAATGACAGCATATTTAGTGTGTAATTGATGCTAAAACACAATTCTCACTCTCCTAATATAGCTGATTTTTGACAATGAACTGCATTTTTCATGTGAAGCATTTGATGTCATAAAGATGTAAACCTCACAAAGCAATTCTGTCACTGGTCAGTTTGCTTGACAGACATCTGACTTTAGCCAATGGAAACATGGTGACATGTAAATATGAAAGCACATTAGGACAAAATATGCAATAAGATAGAGGCAAAGGGAGATGGCTGCTGGGAATGTATTTATTTTTATCCCAGAACACCTTTAAATCTAAGTATTAATACTATGTTGATGTACTTTTCAAATTGGAGAGCTACTTTTTACTAAAAGTACATCTCCCTTATATAATTAAGTATAATGCAGACCTGCTCAAAAACTTAGTATAATTAAAGAAGTCTTATGCCATAAATGATGATGATGATGATGATGAGAGCTGCTTATGTGAATGTCTATAGTGGTTTTCTCTACCAGTGTCACTGTATTAGACAACTGTTATCAAACTTAGCAATAATGATGCATTAATCTGCCAATCAAGTGTGGAAGCTTGCTATGTGTATAGGCATAGTAAACACATATCATCATCATCCTCATTATCATTTATTTATATAGTGTCACTAATAGCGCAGCGCTGTACAGAGAACCCATTCACATCAGTCCCTACCCTATTGGAGCTTACAGTCTAAATTCCCTAATATAGACACACACTCACACACAGACAGAGAGGGAGAGACTAGGGTCAATTTTGATAGCAGCCAATTAACCTAACAGTATGTTTTTTGGAGTGTGGGAGGAAACCGCAGCACCCGGAGGAAACCCACGCAAACACAGGGAGAACATACAAACTTCACACAGATAAGGCCATGGTTGATATAAGTACTGGCTCTGCTTACCATTGTCCAGTCTAGTACATAACTGTATTAATGCTGTGAAATATTATTACTTTGAATGCCTTAAATATGCAAGAGCGCATTTGGGTAAGTTTATGCTAATAAAAGATATATGCACTTTTCTTGCCTACCCATACTATTTAATAACCACCAAAAATTAAGCAATGTGTGGGCACTGCTTCCAGTTGAAATCAGTCTGTCTGTCTGTCTATCTATCTATCTATCTATCTATCTATCTATCTATCTATCTATCTATCTATCTATCGGTCTGTCTATCTTTAAAACTGAAAGACATCCATTAAAAATACACAATGACAGCATATTTAGTGTGTAATTGATGCTAAAACACAATTCTCACTCTCCTAATATAGCTGATTTTTGACAATGAACTGCATTTTTCATGTGAAGCATTTGATGTCATAAAGATGTAAACCTCACAAAGCAATTCTGTCACTGGTCAGTTTGCTTGACAGACATCTGACTTTAGCCAATGGAAACATGGTGACATGTAAATATGAAAGCACATTAGGACAAAATATGCAATAAGATAGAGGCAAAGGGAGATGGCTGCTGGGAATGTATTTATTTTTATCCCAGAACACCTTTAAATCTAAGTATTAATACTACGTTGATGTACTTTTCAAATTGGAGAGCTACTTTTTACTAAAAGTACATCTCCCTTATATAATTAAGTATAATGCAGACCTGCTCAAAAACTTAGTATAATTAAAGAAGTCTTATGCCATAAATGATGATGATGATGATGATGAGAGCTGCTTATGTGAATGTCTATAGTGGTTTTCTCTACCAGTGTCACTGTATTAGACAACTGTTATCAAACTTAGCAATAATGATGCATTAATCTGCCAATCAAGTGTGGAAGCTTGCTATGTGTATAGGCATAGTAAACACATATCATCATCATCCTCATTATCATTTATTTATATAGTGTCACTAATAGCGCAGCGCTGTACAGAGAACCCATTCACATCAGTCCCTACCCTATTGGAGCTTACAGTCTAAATTCCCTAATATAGACACACACTCACACACAGACAGAGAGGGAGAGACTAGGGTCAATTTTGATAGCAGCCAATTAACCTAACAGTATGTT
Source organism: Mixophyes fleayi (assembly GCF_038048845.1). Lineage (NCBI taxonomy): Eukaryota > Metazoa > Chordata > Amphibia > Anura > Limnodynastidae > Mixophyes > Mixophyes fleayi. The sequence goes on along the minus strand of NW_027447498.1, from coordinate 2,451,489 downwards.
TTTTGGAGTGTGGGAGGAAACCGCAGCACCCGGAGGAAACCCACGCAAACACAGGGAGAACATACAAACTTCACACAGATAAGGCCATGGTTGATATAAGTACTGGCTCTGCTTACCATTGTCCAGTCTAGTACATAACTGTATTAATGCTGTGAAATATTATTACTTTGAATGCCTTAAATATGCAAGAGCGCATTTGGGTAAGTTTATGCTAATAAAAGATATATGCACTTTTCTTGCCTACCCATACTATTTAATAACCACCAAAAATTAAGCAATGTGTGGGCACTGCTTCCAGTTGAAATCAGTCTGTCTGTCTGTCTATCTATCTATCTATCTATCTATCTATCTATCTATCTATCTATCTATCTATCTATCGGTCTGTCTATCTTTAAAACTGAAAGACATCCATTAAAAATACACAATGACAGCATATTTAGTGTGTAATTGATGCTAAAACACAATTCTCACTCTCCTAATATAGCTGATTTTTGACAATGAACTGCATTTTTCATGTGAAGCATTTGATGTCATAAAGATGTAAACCTCACAAAGCAATTCTGTCACTGGTCAGTTTGCTTGACAGACATCTGACTTTAGCCAATGGAAACATGGTGACATGTAAATATGAAAGCACATTAGGACAAAATATGCAATAAGATAGAGGCAAAGGGAGATGGCTGCTGGGAATGTATTTATTTTTATCCCAGAACACCTTTAAATCTAAGTATTAATACTACGTTGATGTACTTTTCAAATTGGAGAGCTACTTTTTACTAAAAGTACATCTCCCTTATATAATTAAGTATAATGCAGACCTGCTCAAAAACTTAGTATAATTAAAGAAGTCTTATGCCATAAATGATGATGATGATGATGATGAGAGCTGCTTATGTGAATGTCTATAGTGGTTTTCTCTACCAGTGTCACTGTATTAGACAACTGTTATCAAACTTAGCAATAATGATGCATTAATCTGCCAATCAAGTGTGGAAGCTTGCTATGTGTATAGGCATAGTAAACACATATCATCATCATCCTCATTATCATTTATTTATATAGTGTCACTAATAGCGCAGCGCTGTACAGAGAACCCATTCACATCAGTCCCTACCCTATTGGAGCTTACAGTCTAAATTCCCTAATATAGACACACACTCACACACAGACAGAGAGGGAGAGACTAGGGTCAATTTTGATAGCAGCCAATTAACCTAACAGTATGTTTTTTGGAGTGTGGGAGGAAACCGCAGCACCCGGAGGAAACCCACGCAAACACAGGGAGAACATACAAACTTCACACAGATAAGGCCATGGTTGATATAAGTACTGGCTCTGCTTACCATTGTCCAGTCTAGTACATAACTGTATTAATGCTGTGAAATATTATTACTTTGAATGCCTTAAATATGCAAGAGCGCATTTGGGTAAGTTTATGCTAATAAAAGATATATGCACTTTTCTTGCCTACCCATACTATTTAATAACCACCAAAAATTAAGCAATGTGTGGGCACTGCTTCCAGTTGAAATCAGTCTGTCTGTCTGTCTGTCTATCTATCTATCTATCTATCTATCTATCTATCTATCTATCTATCTATCTATCTATCGGTCTGTCTATCTTTAAAACTGAAAGACATCCATTAAAAATACACAATGACAGCATATTTAGTGTGTAATTGATGCTAAAACACAATTCTCACTCTCCTAATATAGCTGATTTTTGACAATGAACTGCATTTTTCATGTGAAGCATTTGATGTCATAAAGATGTAAACCTCACAAAGCAATTCTGTCACTGGTCAGTTTGCTTGACAGACATCTGACTTTAGCCAATGGAAACATGGTGACATGTAAATATGAAAGCACATTAGGACAAAATATGCAATAAGATAGAGGCAAAGGGAGATGGCTGCTGGGAATGTATTTATTTTTATCCCAGAACACCTTTAAATCTAAGTATTAATACTATGTTGATGTACTTTTCAAATTGGAGAGCTACTTTTTACTAAAAGTACATCTCCCTTATATAATTAAGTATAATGCAGACCTGCTCAAAAACTTAGTATAATTAAAGAAGTCTTATGCCATAAATGATGATGATGATGATGATGAGAGCTGCTTATGTGAATGTCTATAGTGGTTTTCTCTACCAGTGTCACTGTATTAGACAACTGTTATCAAACTTAGCAATAATGATGCATTAATCTGCCAATCAAGTGTGGAAGCTTGCTATGTGTATAGGCATAGTAAACACATATCATCATCATCCTCATTATCATTTATTTATATAGTGTCACTAATAGCGCAGCGCTGTACAGAGAACCCATTCACATCAGTCCCTACCCTATTGGAGCTTACAGTCTAAATTCCCTAATATAGACACACACTCACACACAGACAGAGAGGGAGAGACTAGGGTCAATTTTGATAGCAGCCAATTAACCTAACAGTATGTTTTTTGGAGTGTGGGAGGAAACCGCAGCACCCGGAGGAAACCCACGCAAACACAGGGAGAACATACAAACTTCACACAGATAAGGCCATGGTTGATATAAGTACTGGCTCTGCTTACCATTGTCCAGTCTAGTACATAACTGTATTAATGCTGTGAAATATTATTACTTTGAATGCCTTAAATATGCAAGAGCGCATTTGGGTAAGTTTATGCTAATAAAAGATATATGCACTTTTCTTGCCTACCCATACTATTTAATAACCACCAAAAATTAAGCAATGTGTGGGCACTGCTTCCAGTTGAAATCAGTCTGTCTGTCTGTCTATCTATCTATCTATCTATCTATCTATCTATCTATCTATCTATCTATCTATCGGTCTGTCTATCTTTAAAACTGAAAGACATCCAGACATCCATTAAAAATACACAATGACAGCATATTTAGTGTGTAATTGATGCTAAAACACAATTCTCACTCTCCTAATATAGCTGATTTTTGACAATGAACTGCATTTTTCATGTGAAGCATTTGATGTCATAAAGATGTAAACCTCACAAAGCAATTCTGTCACTGGTCAGTTTGCTTGACAGACATCTGACTTTAGCCAATGGAAACATGGTGACATGTAAATATGAAAGCACATTAGGACAAAATATGCAATAAGATAGAGGCAAAGGGAGATGGCTGCTGGGAATGTATTTATTTTTATCCCAGAACACCTTTAAATCTAAGTATTAATACTACGTTGATGTACTTTTCAAATTGGAGAGCTACTTTTTACTAAAAGTACATCTCCCTTATATAATTAAGTATAATGCAGACCTGCTCAAAAACTTAGTATAATTAAAGAAGTCTTATGCCATAAATGATGATGATGATGATGATGAGAGCTGCTTATGTGAATGTCTATAGTGGTTTTCTCTACCAGTGTCACTGTATTAGACAACTGTTATCAAACTTAGCAATAATGATGCATTAATCTGCCAATCAAGTGTGGAAGCTTGCTATGTGTATAGGCATAGTAAACACATATCATCATCATCCTCATTATCATTTATTTATATAGTGTCACTAATAGCGCAGCGCTGTACAGAGAACCCATTCACATCAGTCCCTACCCTATTGGAGCTTACAGTCTAAATTCCCTAATATAGACACACACTCACACACAGACAGAGAGGGAGAGACTAGGGTCAATTTTGATAGCAGCCAATTAACCTAACAGTATGTTTTTTGGAGTGTGGGAGGAAACCGCAGCACCCGGAGGAAACCCACGCAAACACAGGGAGAACATACAAACTTCACACAGATAAGGCCATGGTTGATATAAGTACTGGCTCTGCTTACCATTGTCCAGTCTAGTACATAACTGTATTAATGCTGTGAAATATTATTACTTTGAATGCCTTAAATATGCAAGAGCGCATTTGGGTAAGTTTATGCTAATAAAAGATATATGCACTTTTCTTGCCTACCCATACTATTTAATAACCACCAAAAATTAAGCAATGTGTGGGCACTGCTTCCAGTTGAAATCAGTCTGTCTGTCTGTCTATCTATCTATCTATCTATCTATCTATCTATCTATCTATCTATCTATCTATCGGTCTGTCTATCTTTAAAACTGAAAGACATCCATTAAAAATACACAATGACAGCATATTTAGTGTGTAATTGATGCTAAAACACAATTCTCACTCTCCTAATATAGCTGATTTTTGACAATGAACTGCATTTTTCATGTGAAGCATTTGATGTCATAAAGATGTAAACCTCACAAAGCAATTCTGTCACTGGTCAGTTTGCTTGACAGACATCTGACTTTAGCCAATGGAAACATGGTGACATGTAAATATGAAAGCACATTAGGACAAAATATGCAATAAGATAGAGGCAAAGGGAGATGGCTGCTGGGAATGTATTTATTTTTATCCCAGAACACCTTTAAATCTAAGTATTAATACTATGTTGATGTACTTTTCAAATTGGAGAGCTACTTTTTACTAAAAGTACATCTCCCTTATATAATTAAGTATAATGCAGACCTGCTCAAAAACTTAGTATAATTAAAGAAGTCTTATGCCATAAATGATGATGATGATGATGATGAGAGCTGCTTATGTGAATGTCTATAGTGGTTTTCTCTACCAGTGTCACTGTATTAGACAACTGTTATCAAACTTAGCAATAATGATGCATTAATCTGCCAATCAAGTGTGGAAGCTTGCTATGTGTATAGGCATAGTAAACACATATCATCATCATCCTCATTATCATTTATTTATATAGTGTCACTAATAGCGCAGCGCTGTACAGAGAACCCATTCACATCAGTCCCTACCCTATTGGAGCTTACAGTCTAAATTCCCTAATATAGACACACACTCACACACAGACAGAGAGGGAGAGACTAGGGTCAATTTTGATAGCAGCCAATTAACCTAACAGTATGTTTTTTGGAGTGTGGGAGGAAACCGCAGCACCCGGAGGAAACCCACGCAAACACAGGGAGAACATACAAACTTCACACAGATAAGGCCATGGTTGATATAAGTACTGGCTCTGCTTACCATTGTCCAGTCTAGTACATAACTGTATTAATGCTGTGAAATATTATTACTTTGAATGCCTTAAATATGCAAGAGCGCATTTGGGTAAGTTTATGCTAATAAAAGATATATGCACTTTTCTTGCCTACCCATACTATTTAATAACCACCAAAAATTAAGCAATGTGTGGGCACTGCTTCCAGTTGAAATCAGTCTGTCTGTCTGTCTATCTATCTATCTATCTATCTATCTATCTATCTATCTATCTATCTATCTATCTATCGGTCTGTCTATCTTTAAAACTGAAAGACATCCATTAAAAATACACAATGACAGCATATTTAGTGTGTAATTGATGCTAAAACACAATTCTCACTCTCCTAATATAGCTGATTTTTGACAATGAACTGCATTTTTCATGTGAAGCATTTGATGTCATAAAGATGTAAACCTCACAAAGCAATTCTGTCACTGGTCAGTTTGCTTGACAGACATCTGACTTTAGCCAATGGAAACATGGTGACATGTAAATATGAAAGCACATTAGGACAAAATATGCAATAAGATAGAGGCAAAGGGAGATGGCTGCTGGGAATGTATTTATTTTTATCCCAGAACACCTTTAAATCTAAGTATTAATACTACGTTGATGTACTTTTCAAATTGGAGAGCTACTTTTTACTAAAAGTACATCTCCCTTATATAATTAAGTATAATGCAGACCTGCTCAAAAACTTAGTATAATTAAAGAAGTCTTATGCCATAAATGATGATGATGATGATGATGAGAGCTGCTTATGTGAATGTCTATAGTGGTTTTCTCTACCAGTGTCACTGTATTAGACAACTGTTATCAAACTTAGCAATAATGATGCATTAATCTGCCAATCAAGTGTGGAAGCTTGCTATGTGTATAGGCATAGTAAACACATATCATCATCATCCTCATTATCATTTATTTATATAGTGTCACTAATAGCGCAGCGCTGTACAGAGAACCCATTCACATCAGTCCCTACCCTATTGGAGCTTACAGTCTAAATTCCCTAATATAGACACACACTCACACACAGACAGAGAGGGAGAGACTAGGGTCAATTTTGATAGCAGCCAATTAACCTAACAGTATGTTTTTTGGAGTGTGGGAGGAAACCGCAGCACCCGGAGGAAACCCACGCAAACACAGGGAGAACATACAAACTTCACACAGATAAGGCCATGGTTGATATAAGTACTGGCTCTGCTTACCATTGTCCAGTCTAGTACATAACTGTATTAATGCTGTGAAATATTATTACTTTGAATGCCTTAAATATGCAAGAGCGCATTTGGGTAAGTTTATGCTAATAAAAGATATATGCACTTTTCTTGCCTACCCATACTATTTAATAACCACCAAAAATTAAGCAATGTGTGGGCACTGCTTCCAGTTGAAATCAGTCTGTCTGTCTGTCTATCTATCTATCTATCTATCTATCTATCTATCTATCTATCTATCTATCTATCTATCGGTCTGTCTATCTTTAAAACTGAAAGACATCCATTAAAAATACACAATGACAGCATATTTAGTGTGTAATTGATGCTAAAACACAATTCTCACTCTCCTAATATAGCTGATTTTTGACAATGAACTGCATTTTTCATGTGAAGCATTTGATGTCATAAAGATGTAAACCTCACAAAGCAATTCTGTCACTGGTCAGTTTGCTTGACAGACATCTGACTTTAGCCAATGGAAACATGGTGACATGTAAATATGAAAGCACATTAGGACAAAATATGCAATAAGATAGAGGCAAAGGGAGATGGCTGCTGGGAATGTATTTATTTTTATCCCAGAACACCTTTAAATCTAAGTATTAATACTACGTTGATGTACTTTTCAAATTGGAGAGCTACTTTTTACTAAAAGTACATCTCCCTTATATAATTAAGTATAATGCAGACCTGCTCAAAAACTTAGTATAATTAAAGAAGTCTTATGCCATAAATGATGATGATGATGATGATGATGAGAGCTGCTTATGTGAATGTCTATAGTGGTTTTCTCTACCAGTGTCACTGTATTAGACAACTGTTATCAAACTTAGCAATAATGATGCATTAATCTGCCAATCAAGTGTGGAAGCTTGCTATGTGTATAGGCATAGTAAACACATATCATCATCATCCTCATTATCATTTATTTATATAGTGTCACTAATAGCGCAGCGCTGTACAGAGAACCCATTCACATCAGTCCCTACCCTATTGGAGCTTACAGTCTAAATTCCCTAATATAGACACACACTCACACACAGACAGAGAGGGAGAGACTAGGGTCAATTTTGATAGCAGCCAATTAACCTAACAGTATGTTTTTTGGAGTGTGGGAGGAAACCGCAGCACCCGGAGGAAACCCACGCAAACACAGGGAGAACATACAAACTTCACACAGATAAGGCCATGGTTGATATAAGTACTGGCTCTGCTTACCATTGTCCAGTCTAGTACATAACTGTATTAATGCTGTGAAATATTATTACTTTGAATGCCTTAAATATGCAAGAGCGCATTTGGGTAAGTTTATGCTAATAAAAGATATATGCACTTTTCTTGCCTACCCATACTATTTAATAACCACCAAAAATTAAGCAATGTGTGGGCACTGCTTCCAGTTGAAATCAGTCTGTCTGTCTGTCTATCTATCTATCTATCTATCTATCTATCTATCTATCTATCTATCTATCTATCTATCGGTCTGTCTATCTTTAAAACTGAAAGACATCCATTAAAAATACACAATGACAGCATATTTAGTGTGTAATTGATGCTAAAACACAATTCTCACTCTCCTAATATAGCTGATTTTTGACAATGAACTGCATTTTTCATGTGAAGCATTTGATGTCATAAAGATGTAAACCTCACAAAGCAATTCTGTCACTGGTCAGTTTGCTTGACAGACATCTGACTTTAGCCAATGGAAACATGGTGACATGTAAATATGAAAGCACATTAGGACAAAATATGCAATAAGATAGAGGCAAAGGGAGATGGCTGCTGGGAATGTATTTATTTTTATCCCAGAACACCTTTAAATCTAAGTATTAATACTACGTTGATGTACTTTTCAAATTGGAGAGCTACTTTTTACTAAAAGTACATCTCCCTTATATAATTAAGTATAATGCAGACCTGCTCAAAAACTTAGTATAATTAAAGAAGTCTTATGCCATAAATGATGATGATGATGATGATGATGAGAGCTGCTTATGTGAATGTCTATAGTGGTTTTCTCTACCAGTGTCACTGTATTAGACAACTGTTATCAAACTTAGCAATAATGATGCATTAATCTGCCAATCAAGTGTGGAAGCTTGCTATGTGTATAGGCATAGTAAACACATATCATCATCATCCTCATTATCATTTATTTATATAGTGTCACTAATAGCGCAGCGCTGTACAGAGAACCCATTCACATCAGTCCCTACCCTATTGGAGCTTACAGTCTAAATTCCCTAATATAGACACACACTCACACACAGACAGAGAGGGAGAGACTAGGGTCAATTTTGATAGCAGCCAATTAACCTAACAGTATGTTTTTTGGAGTGTGGGAGGAAACCGCAGCACCCGGAGGAAACCCACGCAAACACAGGGAGAACATACAAACTTCACACAGATAAGGCCATGGTTGATATAAGTACTGGCTCTGCTTACCATTGTCCAGTCTAGTACATAACTGTATTAATGCTGTGAAATATTATTACTTTGAATGCCTTAAATATGCAAGAGCGCATTTGGGTAAGTTTATGCTAATAAAAGATATATGCACTTTTCTTGCCTACCCATACTATTTAATAACCACCAAAAATTAAGCAATGCGTGGGCACTGCTTCCAGTTGAAATCAGTCTGTCTGTCTGTCTATCTATCTATCTATCTATCTATCTATCTATCTATCTATCTATCTATCTATCTATCTATCTATCTATCGGTCTGTCTATCTTTAAAACTGAAAGACATCCATTAAAAATACACAATGACAGCATATTTAGTGTGTAATTGATGCTAAAACACAATTCTCACTCTCCTAATATAGCTGATTTTTGACAATGAACTGCATTTTTCATGTGAAGCATTTGATGTCATAAAGATGTAAACCTCACAAAGCAATTCTGTCACTGGTCAGTTTGCTTGACAGACATCTGACTTTAGCCAATGGAAACATGGTGACATGTAAATATGAAAGCACATTAGGACAAAATATGCAATAAGATAGAGGCAAAGGGAGATGGCTGCTGGGAATGTATTTATTTTTATCCCAGAACACCTTTAAATCTAAGTATTAATACTACGTTGATGTACTTTTCAAATTGGAGAGCTACTTTTTACTAAAAGTACATCTCCCTTATATAATTAAGTATAATGCAGACCTGCTCAAAAACTTAGTATAATTAAAGAAGTCTTATGCCATAAATGATGATGATGATGATGATGAGAGCTGCTTATGTGAATGTCTATAGTGGTTTTCTCTACCAGTGTCACTGTATTAGACAACTGTTATCAAACTTAGCAATAATGATGCATTAATCTGCCAATCAAGTGTGGAAGCTTGCTATGTGTATAGGCATAGTAAACACATATCATCATCATCCTCATTATCATTTATTTATATAGTGTCACTAATAGCGCAGCGCTGTACAGAGAACCCATTCACATCAGTCCCTACCCTATTGGAGCTTACAGTCTAAATTCCCTAATATAGACACACACTCACACACAGACAGAGAGGGAGAGACTAGGGTCAATTTTGATAGCAGCCAATTAACCTAACAGTATGTTTTTTGGAGTGTGGGAGGAAACCGCAGCACCCGGAGGAAACCCACGCAAACACAGGGAGAACATACAAACTTCACACAGATAAGGCCATGGTTGATATAAGTACTGGCTCTGCTTACCATTGTCCAGTCTAGTACATAACTGTATTAATGCTGTGAAATATTATTACTTTGAATGCCTTAAATATGCAAGAGCGCATTTGGGTAAGTTTATGCTAATAAAAGATATATGCACTTTTCTTGCCTACCCATACTATTTAATAACCACCAAAAATTAAGCAATGTGTGGGCACTGCTTCCAGTTGAAATCAGTCTGTCTGTCTGTCTATCTATCTATCTATCTATCTATCTATCTATCTATCTATCTATCGGTCTGTCTATCTTTAAAACTGAAAGACATCCATTAAAAATACACAATGACAGCATATTTAGTGTGTAATTGATGCTAAAACACAATTCTCACTCTCCTAATATAGCTGATTTTTGACAATGAACTGCATTTTTCATGTGAAGCATTTGATGTCATAAAGATGTAAACCTCACAAAGCAATTCTGTCACTGGTCAGTTTGCTTGACAGACATCTGACTTTAGCCAATGGAAACATGGTGACATGTAAATATGAAAGCACATTAGGACAAAATATGCAATAAGATAGAGGCAAAGGGAGATGGCTGCTGGGAATGTATTTATTTTTATCCCAGAACACCTTTAAATCTAAGTATTAATACTACGTTGATGTACTTTTCAAATTGGAGAGCTACTTTTTACTAAAAGTACATCTCCCTTATATAATTAAGTATAATGCAGACCTGCTCAAAAACTTAGTATAATTAAAGAAGTCTTATGCCATAAATGATGATGATGATGATGATGAGAGCTGCTTATGTGAATGTCTATAGTGGTTTTCTCTACCAGTGTCACTGTATTAGACAACTGTTATCAAACTTAGCAATAATGATGCATTAATCTGCCAATCAAGTGTGGAAGCTTGCTATGTGTATAGGCATAGTAAACACATATCATCATCATCCTCATTATCATTTATTTATATAGTGTCACTAATAGCGCAGCGCTGTACAGAGAACCCATTCACATCAGTCCCTACCCTATTGGAGCTTACAGTCTAAATTCCCTAATATAGACACACACTCACACACAGACAGAGAGGGAGAGACTAGGGTCAATTTTGATAGCAGCCAATTAACCTAACAGTATGTTTTTTGGAGTGTGGGAGGAAACCGCAGCACCCGGAGGAAACCCACGCAAACACAGGGAGAACATACAAACTTCACACAGATAAGGCCATGGTTGATATAAGTACTGGCTCTGCTTACCATTGTCCAGTCTAGTACATAACTGTATTAATGCTGTGAAATATTATTACTTTGAATGCCTTAAATATGCAAGAGCGCATTTGGGTAAGTTTATGCTAATAAAAGATATATGCACTTTTCTTGCCTACCCATACTATTTAATAACCACCAAAAATTAAGCAATGTGTGGGCACTGCTTCCAGTTGAAATCAGTCTGTCTGTCTGTCTATCTATCTATCTATCTATCTATCTATCTATCTATCTATCTATCTATCTATCTATCTATCGGTCTGTCTATCTTTAAAACTGAAAGACATCCATTAAAAATACACAATGACAGCATATTTAGTGTGTAATTGATGCTAAAACACAATTCTCACTCTCCTAATATAGCTGATTTTTGACAATGAACTGCATTTTTCATGTGAAGCATTTGATGTCATAAAGATGTAAACCTCACAAAGCAATTCTGTCACTGGTCAGTTTGCTTGACAGACATCTGACTTTAGCCAATGGAAACATGGTGACATGTAAATATGAAAGCACATTAGGACAAAATATGCAATAAGATAGAGGCAAAGGGAGATGGCTGCTGGGAATGTATTTATTTTTATCCCAGAACACCTTTAAATCTAAGTATTAATACTACGTTGATGTACTTTTCAAATTGGAGAGCTACTTTTTACTAAAAGTACATCTCCCTTATATAATTAAGTATAATGCAGACCTGCTCAAAAACTTAGTATAATTAAAGAAGTCTTATGCCATAAATGATGATGATGATGATGATGAGAGCTGCTTATGTGAATGTCTATAGTGGTTTTCTCTACCAGTGTCACTGTATTAGACAACTGTTATCAAACTTAGCAATAATGATGCATTAATCTGCCAATCAAGTGTGGAAGCTTGCTATGTGTATAGGCATAGTAAACACATATCATCATCATCCTCATTATCATTTATTTATATAGTGTCACTAATAGCGCAGCGCTGTACAGAGAACCCATTCACATCAGTCCCTACCCTATTGGAGCTTACAGTCTAAATTCCCTAATATAGACACACACTCACACACAGACAGAGAGGGAGAGACTAGGGTCAATTTTGATAGCAGCCAATTAACCTAACAGTATGTTTTTTGGAGTGTGGGAGGAAACCGCAGCACCCGGAGGAAACCCACGCAAACACAGGGAGAACATACAAACTTCACACAGATAAGGCCATGGTTGATATAAGTACTGGCTCTGCTTACCATTGTCCAGTCTAGTACATAACTGTATTAATGCTGTGAAATATTATTACTTTGAATGCCTTAAATATGCAAGAGCGCATTTGGGTAAGTTTATGCTAATAAAAGATATATGCACTTTTCTTGCCTACCCATACTATTTAATAACCACCAAAAATTAAGCAATGTGTGGGCACTGCTTCCAGTTGAAATCAGTCTGTCTGTCTGTCTATCTATCTATCTATCTATCTATCTATCTATCTATCTATCTATCTATCTATCTATCTATCTATCGGTCTGTCTATCTTTAAAACTGAAAGACATCCATTAAAAATACACAATGACAGCATATTTAGTGTGTAATTGATGCTAAAACACAATTCTCACTCTCCTAATATAGCTGATTTTTGACAATGAACTGCATTTTTCATGTGAAGCATTTGATGTCATAAAGATGTAAACCTCACAAAGCAATTCTGTCACTGGTCAGTTTGCTTGACAGACATCTGACTTTAGCCAATGGAAACATGGTGACATGTAAATATGAAAGCACATTAGGACAAAATATGCAATAAGATAGAGGCAAAGGGAGATGGCTGCTGGGAATGTATTTATTTTTATCCCAGAACACCTTTAAATCTAAGTATTAATACTACGTTGATGTACTTTTCAAATTGGAGAGCTACTTTTTACTAAAAGTACATCTCCCTTATATAATTAAGTATAATGCAGACCTGCTCAAAAACTTAGTATAATTAAAGAAGTCTTATGCCATAAATGATGATGATGATGATGATGAGAGCTGCTTATGTGAATGTCTATAGTGGTTTTCTCTACCAGTGTCACTGTATTAGACAACTGTTATCAAACTTAGCAATAATGATGCATTAATCTGCCAATCAAGTGTGGAAGCTTGCTATGTGTATAGGCATAGTAAACACATATCATCATCATCCTCATTATCATTTATTTATATAGTGTCACTAATAGCGCAGCGCTGTACAGAGAACCCATTCACATCAGTCCCTACCCTATTGGAGCTTACAGTCTAAATTCCCTAATATAGACACACACTCACACACAGACAGAGAGGGAGAGACTAGGGTCAATTTTGATAGCAGCCAATTAACCTAACAGTATGTTTTTTGGAGTGTGGGAGGAAACCGCAGCACCCGGAGGAAACCCACGCAAACACAGGGAGAACATACAAACTTCACACAGATAAGGCCATGGTTGATATAAGTACTGGCTCTGCTTACCATTGTCCAGTCTAGTACATAACTGTATTAATGCTGTGAAATATTATTACTTTGAATGCCTTAAATATGCAAGAGCGCATTTGGGTAAGTTTATGCTAATAAAAGATATATGCACTTTTCTTGCCTACCCATACTATTTAATAACCACCAAAAATTAAGCAATGTGTGGGCACTGCTTCCAGTTGAAATCAGTCTGTCTGTCTGTCTGTCTATCTATCTATCTATCTATCTATCTATCTATCTATCTATCTATCTATCTATCGGTCTGTCTATCTTTAAAACTGAAAGACATCCATTAAAAATACACAATGACAGCATATTTAGTGTGTAATTGATGCTAAAACACAATTCTCACTCTCCTAATATAGCTGATTTTTGACAATGAACTGCATTTTTCATGTGAAGCATTTGATGTCATAAAGATGTAAACCTCACCAATTCTGTCACTGGTCAGTTTGCTTGACAGACATCTGACTTTAGCCAATGGAAACATGGTGACATGTAAATATGAAAGCACATTAGGACAAAATATGCAATAAGATAGAGGCAAAGGGAGATGGCTGCTGGGAATGTATTTATTTTTATCCCAGAACACCTTTAAATCTAAGTATTAATACTATGTTGATGTACTTTTCAAATTGGAGAGCTACTTTTTACTAAAAGTACATCTCCCTTATATAATTAAGTATAATGCAGACCTGCTCAAAAACTTAGTATAATTAAAGAAGTCTTATGCCATAAATGATGATGATGATGATGATGAGAGCTGCTTATGTGAATGTCTATAGTGGTTTTCTCTACCAGTGTCACTGTATTAGACAACTGTTATCAAACTTAGCAATAATGATGCATTAATCTGCCAATCAAGTGTGGAAGCTTGCTATGTGTATAGGCATAGTAAACACATATCATCATCATCCTCATTATCATTTATTTATATAGTGTCACTAATAGCGCAGCGCTGTACAGAGAACCCATTCACATCAGTCCCTACCCTATTGGAGCTTACAGTCTAAATTCCCTAATATAGACACACACTCACACACAGACAGAGAGGGAGAGACTAGGGTCAATTTTGATAGCAGCCAATTAACCTAACAGTATGTTTTTTGGAGTGTGGGAGGAAACCGCAGCACCCGGAGGAAACCCACGCAAACACAGGGAGAACATACAAACTTCACACAGATAAGGCCATGGTTGATATAAGTACTGGCTCTGCTTACCATTGTCCAGTCTAGTACATAACTGTATTAATGCTGTGAAATATTATTACTTTGAATGCCTTAAATATGCAAGAGCGCATTTGGGTAAGTTTATGCTAATAAAAGATATATGCACTTTTCTTGCCTACCCATACTATTTAATAACCACCAAAAATTAAGCAATGTGTGGGCACTGCTTCCAGTTGAAATCAGTCTGTCTGTCTGTCTATCTATCTATCTATCTATCTATCTATCTATCTATCTATCTATCTATCTATCTATCGGTCTGTCTATCTTTAAAACTGAAAGACATCCATTAAAAATACACAATGACAGCATATTTAGTGTGTAATTGATGCTAAAACACAATTCTCACTCTCCTAATATAGCTGATTTTTGACAATGAACTGCATTTTTCATGTGAAGCATTTGATGTCATAAAGATGTAAACCTCACAAAGCAATTCTGTCACTGGTCAGTTTGCTTGACAGACATCTGACTTTAGCCAATGGAAACATGGTGACATGTAAATATGAAAGCACATTAGGACAAAATATGCAATAAGATAGAGGCAAAGGGAGATGGCTGCTGGGAATGTATTTATTTTTATCCCAGAACACCTTTAAATCTAAGTATTAATACTACGTTGATGTACTTTTCAAATTGGAGAGCTACTTTTTACTAAAAGTACATCTCCCTTATATAATTAAGTATAATGCAGACCTGCTCAAAAACTTAGTATAATTAAAGAAGTCTTATGCCATAAATGATGATGATGATGATGATGAGAGCTGCTTATGTGAATGTCTATAGTGGTTTTCTCTACCAGTGTCACTGTATTAGACAACTGTTATCAAACTTAGCAATAATGATGCATTAATCTGCCAATCAAGTGTGGAAGCTTGCTATGTGTATAGGCATAGTAAACACATATCATCATCATCCTCATTATCATTTATTTATATAGTGTCACTAATAGCGCAGCGCTGTACAGAGAACCCATTCACATCAGTCCCTACCCTATTGGAGCTTACAGTCTAAATTCCCTAATATAGACACACACTCACACACAGACAGAGAGGGAGAGACTAGGGTCAATTTTGATAGCAGCCAATTAACCTAACAGTATGTTTTTTGGAGTGTGGGAGGAAACCGCAGCACCCGGAGGAAACCCACGCAAACACAGGGAGAACATACAAACTTCACACAGATAAGGCCATGGTTGATATAAGTACTGGCTCTGCTTACCATTGTCCAGTCTAGTACATAACTGTATTAATGCTGTGAAATATTATTACTTTGAATGCCTTAAATATGCAAGAGCGCATTTGGGTAAGTTTATGCTAATAAAAGATATATGCACTTTTCTTGCCTACCCATACTATTTAATAACCACCAAAAATTAAGCAATGTGTGGGCACTGCTTCCAGTTGAAATCAGTCTGTCTGTCTGTCTATCTATCTATCTATCTATCTATCTATCTATCTATCTATCTATCGGTCTGTCTATCTTTAAAACTGAAAGACATCCATTAAAAATACACAATGACAGCATATTTAGTGTGTAATTGATGCTAAAACACAATTCTCACTCTCCTAATATAGCTGATTTTTGACAATGAACTGCATTTTTCATGTGAAGCATTTGATGTCATAAAGATGTAAACCTCACAAAGCAATTCTGTCACTGGTCAGTTTGCTTGACAGACATCTGACTTTAGCCAATGGAAACATGGTGACATGTAAATATGAAAGCACATTAGGACAAAATATGCAATAAGATAGAGGCAAAGGGAGATGGCTGCTGGGAATGTATTTATTTTTATCCCAGAACACCTTTAAATCTAAGTATTAATACTACGTTGATGTACTTTTCAAATTGGAGAGCTACTTTTTACTAAAAGTACATCTCCCTTATATAATTAAGTATAATGCAGACCTGCTCAAAAACTTAGTATAATTAAAGAAGTCTTATGCCATAAATGATGATGATGATGATGATGAGAGCTGCTTATGTGAATGTCTATAGTGGTTTTCTCTACCAGTGTCACTGTATTAGACAACTGTTATCAAACTTAGCAATAATGATGCATTAATCTGCCAATCAAGTGTGGAAGCTTGCTATGTGTATAGGCATAGTAAACACATATCATCATCATCCTCATTATCATTTATTTATATAGTGTCACTAATAGCGCAGCGCTGTACAGAGAACCCATTCACATCAGTCCCTACCCTATTGGAGCTTACAGTCTAAATTCCCTAATATAGACACACACTCACACACAGACAGAGAGGGAGAGACTAGGGTCAATTTTGATAGCAGCCAATTAACCTAACAGTATGTTTTTTGGAGTGTGGGAGGAAACCGCAGCACCCGGAGGAAACCCACGCAAACACAGGGAGAACATACAAACTTCACACAGATAAGGCCATGGTTGATATAAGTACTGGCTCTGCTTACCATTGTCCAGTCTAGTACATAACTGTATTAATGCTGTGAAATATTATTACTTTGAATGCCTTAAATATGCAAGAGCGCATTTGGGTAAGTTTATGCTAATAAAAGATATATGCACTTTTCTTGCCTACCCATACTATTTAATAACCACCAAAAATTAAGCAATGTGTGGGCACTGCTTCCAGTTGAAATCAGTCTGTCTGTCTGTCTGTCTATCTATCTATCTATCTATCTATCTATCTATCTATCTATCTATCTATCTATCGGTCTGTCTATCTTTAAAACTGAAAGACATCCATTAAAAATACACAATGACAGCATATTTAGTGTGTAATTGATGCTAAAACACAATTCTCACTCTCCTAATATAGCTGATTTTTGACAATGAACTGCATTTTTCATGTGAAGCATTTGATGTCATAAAGATGTAAACCTCACAAAGCAATTCTGTCACTGGTCAGTTTGCTTGACAGACATCTGACTTTAGCCAATGGAAACATGGTGACATGTAAATATGAAAGCACATTAGGACAAAATATGCAATAAGATAGAGGCAAAGGGAGATGGCTGCTGGGAATGTATTTATTTTTATCCCAGAACACCTTTAAATCTAAGTATTAATACTATGTTGATGTACTTTTCAAATTGGAGAGCTACTTTTTACTAAAAGTACATCTCCCTTATATAATTAAGTATAATGCAGACCTGCTCAAAAACTTAGTATAATTAAAGAAGTCTTATGCCATAAATGATGATGATGATGATGATGAGAGCTGCTTATGTGAATGTCTATAGTGGTTTTCTCTACCAGTGTCACTGTATTAGACAACTGTTATCAAACTTAGCAATAATGATGCATTAATCTGCCAATCAAGTGTGGAAGCTTGCTATGTGTATAGGCATAGTAAACACATATCATCATCATCCTCATTATCATTTATTTATATAGTGTCACTAATAGCGCAGCGCTGTACAGAGAACCCATTCACATCAGTCCCTACCCTATTGGAGCTTACAGTCTAAATTCCCTAATATAGACACACACTCACACACAGACAGAGAGGGAGAGACTAGGGTCAATTTTGATAGCAGCCAATTAACCTAACAGTATGTTTTTTGGAGTGTGGGAGGAAACCGCAGCACCCGGAGGAAACCCACGCAAACACAGGGAGAACATACAAACTTCACACAGATAAGGCCATGGTTGATATAAGTACTGGCTCTGCTTACCATTGTCCAGTCTAGTACATAACTGTATTAATGCTGTGAAATATTATTACTTTGAATGCCTTAAATATGCAAGAGCGCATTTGGGTAAGTTTATGCTAATAAAAGATATATGCACTTTTCTTGCCTACCCATACTATTTAATAACCACCAAAAATTAAGCAATGTGTGGGCACTGCTTCCAGTTGAAATCAGTCTGTCTGTCTGTCTATCTATCTATCTATCTATCTATCTATCTATCTATCTATCTATCTATCTATCTATCGGTCTGTCTATCTTTAAAACTGAAAGACATCCATTAAAAATACACAATGACAGCATATTTAGTGTGTAATTGATGCTAAAACACAATTCTCACTCTCCTAATATAGCTGATTTTTGACAATGAACTGCATTTTTCATGTGAAGCATTTGATGTCATAAAGATGTAAACCTCACAAAGCAATTCTGTCACTGGTCAGTTTGCTTGACAGACATCTGACTTTAGCCAATGGAAACATGGTGACATGTAAATATGAAAGCACATTAGGACAAAATATGCAATAAGATAGAGGCAAAGGGAGATGGCTGCTGGGAATGTATTTATTTTTATCCCAGAACACCTTTAAATCTAAGTATTAATACTACGTTGATGTACTTTTCAAATTGGAGAGCTACTTTTTACTAAAAGTACATCTCCCTTATATAATTAAGTATAATGCAGACCTGCTCAAAAACTTAGTATAATTAAAGAAGTCTTATGCCATAAATGATGATGATGATGATGATGAGAGCTGCTTATGTGAATGTCTATAGTGGTTTTCTCTACCAGTGTCACTGTATTAGACAACTGTTATCAAACTTAGCAATAATGATGCATTAATCTGCCAATCAAGTGTGGAAGCTTGCTATGTGTATAGGCATAGTAAACACATATCATCATCATCCTCATTATCATTTATTTATATAGTGTCACTAATAGCGCAGCGCTGTACAGAGAACCCATTCACATCAGTCCCTACCCTATTGGAGCTTACAGTCTAAATTCCCTAATATAGACACACACTCACACACAGACAGAGAGGGAGAGACTAGGGTCAATTTTGATAGCAGCCAATTAACCTAACAGTATGTTTTTTGGAGTGTGGGAGGAAACCGCAGCACCCGGAGGAAACCCACGCAAACACAGGGAGAACATACAAACTTCACACAGATAAGGCCATGGTTGATATAAGTACTGGCTCTGCTTACCATTGTCCAGTCTAGTACATAACTGTATTAATGCTGTGAAATATTATTACTTTGAATGCCTTAAATATGCAAGAGCGCATTTGGGTAAGTTTATGCTAATAAAAGATATATGCACTTTTCTTGCCTACCCATACTATTTAATAACCACCAAAAATTAAGCAATGTGTGGGCACTGCTTCCAGTTGAAATCAGTCTGTCTGTCTGTCTATCTATCTATCTATCTATCTATCTATCTATCTATCTATCTATCGGTCTGTCTATCTTTAAAACTGAAAGACATCCATTAAAAATACACAATGACAGCATATTTAGTGTGTAATTGATGCTAAAACACAATTCTCACTCTCCTAATATAGCTGATTTTTGACAATGAACTGCATTTTTCATGTGAAGCATTTGATGTCATAAAGATGTAAACCTCACAAAGCAATTCTGTCACTGGTCAGTTTGCTTGACAGACATCTGACTTTAGCCAATGGAAACATGGTGACATGTAAATATGAAAGCACATTAGGACAAAATATGCAATAAGATAGAGGCAAAGGGAGATGGCTGCTGGGAATGTATTTATTTTTATCCCAGAACACCTTTAAATCTAAGTATTAATACTACGTTGATGTACTTTTCAAATTGGAGAGCTACTTTTTACTAAAAGTACATCTCCCTTATATAATTAAGTATAATGCAGACCTGCTCAAAAACTTAGTATAATTAAAGAAGTCTTATGCCATAAATGATGATGATGATGATGATGAGAGCTGCTTATGTGAATGTCTATAGTGGTTTTCTCTACCAGTGTCACTGTATTAGACAACTGTTATCAAACTTAGCAATAATGATGCATTAATCTGCCAATCAAGTGTGGAAGCTTGCTATGTGTATAGGCATAGTAAACACATATCATCATCATCCTCATTATCATTTATTTATATAGTGTCACTAATAGCGCAGCGCTGTACAGAGAACCCATTCACATCAGTCCCTACCCTATTGGAGCTTACAGTCTAAATTCCCTAATATAGACACACACTCACACACAGACAGAGAGGGAGAGACTAGGGTCAATTTTGATAGCAGCCAATTAACCTAACAGTATGTTTTTTGGAGTGTGGGAGGAAACCGCAGCACCCGGAGGAAACCCACGCAAACACAGGGAGAACATACAAACTTCACACAGATAAGGCCATGGTTGATATAAGTACTGGCTCTGCTTACCATTGTCCAGTCTAGTACATAACTGTATTAATGCTGTGAAATATTATTACTTTGAATGCCTTAAATATGCAAGAGCGCATTTGGGTAAGTTTATGCTAATAAAAGATATATGCACTTTTCTTGCCTACCCATACTATTTAATAACCACCAAAAATTAAGCAATGTGTGGGCACTGCTTCCAGTTGAAATCAGTCTGTCTGTCTGTCTGTCTATCTATCTATCTATCTATCTATCTATCTATCTATCTATCTATCTATCTATCTATCGGTCTGTCTATCTTTAAAACTGAAAGACATCCATTAAAAATACACAATGACAGCATATTTAGTGTGTAATTGATGCTAAAACACAATTCTCACTCTCCTAATATAGCTGATTTTTGACAATGAACTGCATTTTTCATGTGAAGCATTTGATGTCATAAAGATGTAAACCTCACAAAGCAATTCTGTCACTGGTCAGTTTGCTTGACAGACATCTGACTTTAGCCAATGGAAACATGGTGACATGTAAATATGAAAGCACATTAGGACAAAATATGCAATAAGATAGAGGCAAAGGGAGATGGCTGCTGGGAATGTATTTATTTTTATCCCAGAACACCTTTAAATCTAAGTATTAATACTATGTTGATGTACTTTTCAAATTGGAGAGCTACTTTTTACTAAAAGTACATCTCCCTTATATAATTAAGTATAATGCAGACCTGCTCAAAAACTTAGTATAATTAAAGAAGTCTTATGCCATAAATGATGATGATGATGATGATGAGAGCTGCTTATGTGAATGTCTATAGTGGTTTTCTCTACCAGTGTCACTGTATTAGACAACTGTTATCAAACTTAGCAATAATGATGCATTAATCTGCCAATCAAGTGTGGAAGCTTGCTATGTGTATAGGCATAGTAAACACATATCATCATCATCCTCATTATCATTTATTTATATAGTGTCACTAATAGCGCAGCGCTGTACAGAGAACCCATTCACATCAGTCCCTACCCTATTGGAGCTTACAGTCTAAATTCCCTAATATAGACACACACTCACACACAGACAGAGAGGGAGAGACTAGGGTCAATTTTGATAGCAGCCAATTAACCTAACAGTATGTTTTTTGGAGTGTGGGAGGAAACCGCAGCACCCGGAGGAAACCCACGCAAACACAGGGAGAACATACAAACTTCACACAGATAAGGCCATGGTTGATATAAGTACTGGCTCTGCTTACCATTGTCCAGTCTAGTACATAACTGTATTAATGCTGTGAAATATTATTACTTTGAATGCCTTAAATATGCAAGAGCGCATTTGGGTAAGTTTATGCTAATAAAAGATATATGCACTTTTCTTGCCTACCCATACTATTTAATAACCACCAAAAATTAAGCAATGTGTGGGCACTGCTTCCAGTTGAAATCAGTCTGTCTGTCTGTCTATCTATCTATCTATCTATCTATCTATCTATCTATCTATCTATCTATCTATCGGTCTGTCTATCTTTAAAACTGAAAGACATCCATTAAAAATACACAATGACAGCATATTTAGTGTGTAATTGATGCTAAAACACAATTCTCACTCTCCTAATATAGCTGATTTTTGACAATGAACTGCATTTTTCATGTGAAGCATTTGATGTCATAAAGATGTAAACCTCACAAAGCAATTCTGTCACTGGTCAGTTTGCTTGACAGACATCTGACTTTAGCCAATGGAAACATGGTGACATGTAAATATGAAAGCACATTAGGACAAAATATGCAATAAGATAGAGGCAAAGGGAGATGGCTGCTGGGAATGTATTTATTTTTATCCCAGAACACCTTTAAATCTAAGTATTAATACTACGTTGATGTACTTTTCAAATTGGAGAGCTACTTTTTACTAAAAGTACATCTCCCTTATATAATTAAGTATAATGCAGACCTGCTCAAAAACTTAGTATAATTAAAGAAGTCTTATGCCATAAATGATGATGATGATGATGATGAGAGCTGCTTATGTGAATGTCTATAGTGGTTTTCTCTACCAGTGTCACTGTATTAGACAACTGTTATCAAACTTAGCAATAATGATGCATTAATCTGCCAATCAAGTGTGGAAGCTTGCTATGTGTATAGGCATAGTAAACACATATCATCATCATCCTCATTATCATTTATTTATATAGTGTCACTAATAGCGCAGCGCTGTACAGAGAACCCATTCACATCAGTCCCTACCCTATTGGAGCTTACAGTCTAAATTCCCTAATATAGACACACACTCACACACAGACAGAGAGGGAGAGACTAGGGTCAATTTTGATAGCAGCCAATTAACCTAACAGTATGTTTTTTGGAGTGTGGGAGGAAACCGCAGCACCCGGAGGAAACCCACGCAAACACAGGGAGAACATACAAACTTCACACAGATAAGGCCATGGTTGATATAAGTACTGGCTCTGCTTACCATTGTCCAGTCTAGTACATAACTGTATTAATGCTGTGAAATATTATTACTTTGAATGCCTTAAATATGCAAGAGCGCATTTGGGTAAGTTTATGCTAATAAAAGATATATGCACTTTTCTTGCCTACCCATACTATTTAATAACCACCAAAAATTAAGCAATGTGTGGGCACTGCTTCCAGTTGAAATCAGTCTGTCTGTCTGTCTATCTATCTATCTATCTATCTATCTATCTATCTATCTATCTATCTATCTATCTATCGGTCTGTCTATCTTTAAAACTGAAAGACATCCATTAAAAATACACAATGACAGCATATTTAGTGTGTAATTGATGCTAAAACACAATTCTCACTCTCCTAATATAGCTGATTTTTGACAATGAACTGCATTTTTCATGTGAAGCATTTGATGTCATAAAGATGTAAACCTCACAAAGCAATTCTGTCACTGGTCAGTTTGCTTGACAGACATCTGACTTTAGCCAATGGAAACATGGTGACATGTAAATATGAAAGCACATTAGGACAAAATATGCAATAAGATAGAGGCAAAGGGAGATGGCTGCTGGGAATGTATTTATTTTTATCCCAGAACACCTTTAAATCTAAGTATTAATACTACGTTGATGTACTTTTCAAATTGGAGAGCTACTTTTTACTAAAAGTACATCTCCCTTATATAATTAAGTATAATGCAGACCTGCTCAAAAACTTAGTATAATTAAAGAAGTCTTATGCCATAAATGATGATGATGATGATGATGAGAGCTGCTTATGTGAATGTCTATAGTGGTTTTCTCTACCAGTGTCACTGTATTAGACAACTGTTATCAAACTTAGCAATAATGATGCATTAATCTGCCAATCAAGTGTGGAAGCTTGCTATGTGTATAGGCATAGTAAACACATATCATCATCATCCTCATTATCATTTATTTATATAGTGTCACTAATAGCGCAGCGCTGTACAGAGAACCCATTCACATCAGTCCCTACCCTATTGGAGCTTACAGTCTAAATTCCCTAATATAGACACACACTCACACACAGACAGAGAGGGAGAGACTAGGGTCAATTTTGATAGCAGCCAATTAACCTAACAGTATGTTTTTTGGAGTGTGGGAGGAAACCGCAGCACCCGGAGGAAACCCACGCAAACACAGGGAGAACATACAAACTTCACACAGATAAGGCCATGGTTGATATAAGTACTGGCTCTGCTTACCATTGTCCAGTCTAGTACATAACTGTATTAATGCTGTGAAATATTATTACTTTGAATGCCTTAAATATGCAAGAGCGCATTTGGGTAAGTTTATGCTAATAAAAGATATATGCACTTTTCTTGCCTACCCATACTATTTAATAACCACCAAAAATTAAGCAATGTGTGGGCACTGCTTCCAGTTGAAATCAGTCTGTCTGTCTGTCTATCTATCTATCTATCTATCTATCTATCTATCTATCTATCTATCGGTCTGTCTATCTTTAAAACTGAAAGACATCCATTAAAAATACACAATGACAGCATATTTAGTGTGTAATTGATGCTAAAACACAATTCTCACTCTCCTAAT
This sequence comes from Mixophyes fleayi, assembly GCF_038048845.1. Lineage (NCBI taxonomy): Eukaryota > Metazoa > Chordata > Amphibia > Anura > Limnodynastidae > Mixophyes > Mixophyes fleayi. The sequence goes on along the minus strand of NW_027447498.1, from coordinate 2,426,487 downwards.
ATAGCTGATTTTTGACAATGAACTGCATTTTTCATGTGAAGCATTTGATGTCATAAAGATGTAAACCTCACAAAGCAATTCTGTCACTGGTCAGTTTGCTTGACAGACATCTGACTTTAGCCAATGGAAACATGGTGACATGTAAATATGAAAGCACATTAGGACAAAATATGCAATAAGATAGAGGCAAAGGGAGATGGCTGCTGGGAATGTATTTATTTTTATCCCAGAACACCTTTAAATCTAAGTATTAATACTACGTTGATGTACTTTTCAAATTGGAGAGCTACTTTTTACTAAAAGTACATCTCCCTTATATAATTAAGTATAATGCAGACCTGCTCAAAAACTTAGTATAATTAAAGAAGTCTTATGCCATAAATGATGATGATGATGATGATGAGAGCTGCTTATGTGAATGTCTATAGTGGTTTTCTCTACCAGTGTCACTGTATTAGACAACTGTTATCAAACTTAGCAATAATGATGCATTAATCTGCCAATCAAGTGTGGAAGCTTGCTATGTGTATAGGCATAGTAAACACATATCATCATCATCCTCATTATCATTTATTTATATAGTGTCACTAATAGCGCAGCGCTGTACAGAGAACCCATTCACATCAGTCCCTACCCTATTGGAGCTTACAGTCTAAATTCCCTAATATAGACACACACTCACACACAGACAGAGAGGGAGAGACTAGGGTCAATTTTGATAGCAGCCAATTAACCTAACAGTATGTTTTTTGGAGTGTGGGAGGAAACCGCAGCACCCGGAGGAAACCCACGCAAACACAGGGAGAACATACAAACTTCACACAGATAAGGCCATGGTTGATATAAGTACTGGCTCTGCTTACCATTGTCCAGTCTAGTACATAACTGTATTAATGCTGTGAAATATTATTACTTTGAATGCCTTAAATATGCAAGAGCGCATTTGGGTAAGTTTATGCTAATAAAAGATATATGCACTTTTCTTGCCTACCCATACTATTTAATAACCACCAAAAATTAAGCAATGTGTGGGCACTGCTTCCAGTTGAAATCAGTCTGTCTGTCTGTCTGTCTATCTATCTATCTATCTATCTATCTATCTATCTATCTATCTATCTATCTATCGGTCTGTCTATCTTTAAAACTGAAAGACATCCATTAAAAATACACAATGACAGCATATTTAGTGTGTAATTGATGCTAAAACACAATTCTCACTCTCCTAATATAGCTGATTTTTGACAATGAACTGCATTTTTCATGTGAAGCATTTGATGTCATAAAGATGTAAACCTCACAAAGCAATTCTGTCACTGGTCAGTTTGCTTGACAGACATCTGACTTTAGCCAATGGAAACATGGTGACATGTAAATATGAAAGCACATTAGGACAAAATATGCAATAAGATAGAGGCAAAGGGAGATGGCTGCTGGGAATGTATTTATTTTTATCCCAGAACACCTTTAAATCTAAGTATTAATACTATGTTGATGTACTTTTCAAATTGGAGAGCTACTTTTTACTAAAAGTACATCTCCCTTATATAATTAAGTATAATGCAGACCTGCTCAAAAACTTAGTATAATTAAAGAAGTCTTATGCCATAAATGATGATGATGATGATGATGAGAGCTGCTTATGTGAATGTCTATAGTGGTTTTCTCTACCAGTGTCACTGTATTAGACAACTGTTATCAAACTTAGCAATAATGATGCATTAATCTGCCAATCAAGTGTGGAAGCTTGCTATGTGTATAGGCATAGTAAACACATATCATCATCATCCTCATTATCATTTATTTATATAGTGTCACTAATAGCGCAGCGCTGTACAGAGAACCCATTCACATCAGTCCCTACCCTATTGGAGCTTACAGTCTAAATTCCCTAATATAGACACACACTCACACACAGACAGAGAGGGAGAGACTAGGGTCAATTTTGATAGCAGCCAATTAACCTAACAGTATGTTTTTTGGAGTGTGGGAGGAAACCGCAGCACCCGGAGGAAACCCACGCAAACACAGGGAGAACATACAAACTTCACACAGATAAGGCCATGGTTGATATAAGTACTGGCTCTGCTTACCATTGTCCAGTCTAGTACATAACTGTATTAATGCTGTGAAATATTATTACTTTGAATGCCTTAAATATGCAAGAGCGCATTTGGGTAAGTTTATGCTAATAAAAGATATATGCACTTTTCTTGCCTACCCATACTATTTAATAACCACCAAAAATTAAGCAATGTGTGGGCACTGCTTCCAGTTGAAATCAGTCTGTCTGTCTGTCTATCTATCTATCTATCTATCTATCTATCTATCTATCTATCTATCTATCTATCTATCGGTCTGTCTATCTTTAAAACTGAAAGACATCCATTAAAAATACACAATGACAGCATATTTAGTGTGTAATTGATGCTAAAACACAATTCTCACTCTCCTAATATAGCTGATTTTTGACAATGAACTGCATTTTTCATGTGAAGCATTTGATGTCATAAAGATGTAAACCTCACAAAGCAATTCTGTCACTGGTCAGTTTGCTTGACAGACATCTGACTTTAGCCAATGGAAACATGGTGACATGTAAATATGAAAGCACATTAGGACAAAATATGCAATAAGATAGAGGCAAAGGGAGATGGCTGCTGGGAATGTATTTATTTTTATCCCAGAACACCTTTAAATCTAAGTATTAATACTACGTTGATGTACTTTTCAAATTGGAGAGCTACTTTTTACTAAAAGTACATCTCCCTTATATAATTAAGTATAATGCAGACCTGCTCAAAAACTTAGTATAATTAAAGAAGTCTTATGCCATAAATGATGATGATGATGATGATGAGAGCTGCTTATGTGAATGTCTATAGTGGTTTTCTCTACCAGTGTCACTGTATTAGACAACTGTTATCAAACTTAGCAATAATGATGCATTAATCTGCCAATCAAGTGTGGAAGCTTGCTATGTGTATAGGCATAGTAAACACATATCATCATCATCCTCATTATCATTTATTTATATAGTGTCACTAATAGCGCAGCGCTGTACAGAGAACCCATTCACATCAGTCCCTACCCTATTGGAGCTTACAGTCTAAATTCCCTAATATAGACACACACTCACACACAGACAGAGAGGGAGAGACTAGGGTCAATTTTGATAGCAGCCAATTAACCTAACAGTATGTTTTTTGGAGTGTGGGAGGAAACCGCAGCACCCGGAGGAAACCCACGCAAACACAGGGAGAACATACAAACTTCACACAGATAAGGCCATGGTTGATATAAGTACTGGCTCTGCTTACCATTGTCCAGTCTAGTACATAACTGTATTAATGCTGTGAAATATTATTACTTTGAATGCCTTAAATATGCAAGAGCGCATTTGGGTAAGTTTATGCTAATAAAAGATATATGCACTTTTCTTGCCTACCCATACTATTTAATAACCACCAAAAATTAAGCAATGTGTGGGCACTGCTTCCAGTTGAAATCAGTCTGTCTGTCTGTCTATCTATCTATCTATCTATCTATCTATCTATCTATCTATCTATCTATCTATCGGTCTGTCTATCTTTAAAACTGAAAGACATCCATTAAAAATACACAATGACAGCATATTTAGTGTGTAATTGATGCTAAAACACAATTCTCACTCTCCTAATATAGCTGATTTTTGACAATGAACTGCATTTTTCATGTGAAGCATTTGATGTCATAAAGATGTAAACCTCACAAAGCAATTCTGTCACTGGTCAGTTTGCTTGACAGACATCTGACTTTAGCCAATGGAAACATGGTGACATGTAAATATGAAAGCACATTAGGACAAAATATGCAATAAGATAGAGGCAAAGGGAGATGGCTGCTGGGAATGTATTTATTTTTATCCCAGAACACCTTTAAATCTAAGTATTAATACTACGTTGATGTACTTTTCAAATTGGAGAGCTACTTTTTACTAAAAGTACATCTCCCTTATATAATTAAGTATAATGCAGACCTGCTCAAAAACTTAGTATAATTAAAGAAGTCTTATGCCATAAATGATGATGATGATGATGATGAGAGCTGCTTATGTGAATGTCTATAGTGGTTTTCTCTACCAGTGTCACTGTATTAGACAACTGTTATCAAACTTAGCAATAATGATGCATTAATCTGCCAATCAAGTGTGGAAGCTTGCTATGTGTATAGGCATAGTAAACACATATCATCATCATCCTCATTATCATTTATTTATATAGTGTCACTAATAGCGCAGCGCTGTACAGAGAACCCATTCACATCAGTCCCTACCCTATTGGAGCTTACAGTCTAAATTCCCTAATATAGACACACACTCACACACAGACAGAGAGGGAGAGACTAGGGTCAATTTTGATAGCAGCCAATTAACCTAACAGTATGTTTTTTGGAGTGTGGGAGGAAACCGCAGCACCCGGAGGAAACCCACGCAAACACAGGGAGAACATACAAACTTCACACAGATAAGGCCATGGTTGATATAAGTACTGGCTCTGCTTACCATTGTCCAGTCTAGTACATAACTGTATTAATGCTGTGAAATATTATTACTTTGAATGCCTTAAATATGCAAGAGCGCATTTGGGTAAGTTTATGCTAATAAAAGATATATGCACTTTTCTTGCCTACCCATACTATTTAATAACCACCAAAAATTAAGCAATGTGTGGGCACTGCTTCCAGTTGAAATCAGTCTGTCTGTCTGTCTATCTATCTATCTATCTATCTATCTATCTATCTATCTATCTATCTATCTATCTATCGGTCTGTCTATCTTTAAAACTGAAAGACATCCATTAAAAATACACAATGACAGCATATTTAGTGTGTAATTGATGCTAAAACACAATTCTCACTCTCCTAATATAGCTGATTTTTGACAATGAACTGCATTTTTCATGTGAAGCATTTGATGTCATAAAGATGTAAACCTCACAAAGCAATTCTGTCACTGGTCAGTTTGCTTGACAGACATCTGACTTTAGCCAATGGAAACATGGTGACATGTAAATATGAAAGCACATTAGGACAAAATATGCAATAAGATAGAGGCAAAGGGAGATGGCTGCTGGGAATGTATTTATTTTTATCCCAGAACACCTTTAAATCTAAGTATTAATACTACGTTGATGTACTTTTCAAATTGGAGAGCTACTTTTTACTAAAAGTACATCTCCCTTATATAATTAAGTATAATGCAGACCTGCTCAAAAACTTAGTATAATTAAAGAAGTCTTATGCCATAAATGATGATGATGATGATGATGAGAGCTGCTTATGTGAATGTCTATAGTGGTTTTCTCTACCAGTGTCACTGTATTAGACAACTGTTATCAAACTTAGCAATAATGATGCATTAATCTGCCAATCAAGTGTGGAAGCTTGCTATGTGTATAGGCATAGTAAACACATATCATCATCATCCTCATTATCATTTATTTATATAGTGTCACTAATAGCGCAGCGCTGTACAGAGAACCCATTCACATCAGTCCCTACCCTATTGGAGCTTACAGTCTAAATTCCCTAATATAGACACACACTCACACACAGACAGAGAGGGAGAGACTAGGGTCAATTTTGATAGCAGCCAATTAACCTAACAGTATGTTTTTTGGAGTGTGGGAGGAAACCGCAGCACCCGGAGGAAACCCACGCAAACACAGGGAGAACATACAAACTTCACACAGATAAGGCCATGGTTGATATAAGTACTGGCTCTGCTTACCATTGTCCAGTCTAGTACATAACTGTATTAATGCTGTGAAATATTATTACTTTGAATGCCTTAAATATGCAAGAGCGCATTTGGGTAAGTTTATGCTAATAAAAGATATATGCACTTTTCTTGCCTACCCATACTATTTAATAACCACCAAAAATTAAGCAATGTGTGGGCACTGCTTCCAGTTGAAATCAGTCTGTCTGTCTGTCTATCTATCTATCTATCTATCTATCTATCTATCTATCTATCTATCGGTCTGTCTATCTTTAAAACTGAAAGACATCCATTAAAAATACACAATGACAGCATATTTAGTGTGTAATTGATGCTAAAACACAATTCTCACTCTCCTAATATAGCTGATTTTTGACAATGAACTGCATTTTTCATGTGAAGCATTTGATGTCATAAAGATGTAAACCTCACAAAGCAATTCTGTCACTGGTCAGTTTGCTTGACAGACATCTGACTTTAGCCAATGGAAACATGGTGACATGTAAATATGAAAGCACATTAGGACAAAATATGCAATAAGATAGAGGCAAAGGGAGATGGCTGCTGGGAATGTATTTATTTTTATCCCAGAACACCTTTAAATCTAAGTATTAATACTACGTTGATGTACTTTTCAAATTGGAGAGCTACTTTTTACTAAAAGTACATCTCCCTTATATAATTAAGTATAATGCAGACCTGCTCAAAAACTTAGTATAATTAAAGAAGTCTTATGCCATAAATGATGATGATGATGATGATGAGAGCTGCTTATGTGAATGTCTATAGTGGTTTTCTCTACCAGTGTCACTGTATTAGACAACTGTTATCAAACTTAGCAATAATGATGCATTAATCTGCCAATCAAGTGTGGAAGCTTGCTATGTGTATAGGCATAGTAAACACATATCATCATCATCCTCATTATCATTTATTTATATAGTGTCACTAATAGCGCAGCGCTGTACAGAGAACCCATTCACATCAGTCCCTACCCTATTGGAGCTTACAGTCTAAATTCCCTAATATAGACACACACTCACACACAGACAGAGAGGGAGAGACTAGGGTCAATTTTGATAGCAGCCAATTAACCTAACAGTATGTTTTTTGGAGTGTGGGAGGAAACCGCAGCACCCGGAGGAAACCCACGCAAACACAGGGAGAACATACAAACTTCACACAGATAAGGCCATGGTTGATATAAGTACTGGCTCTGCTTACCATTGTCCAGTCTAGTACATAACTGTATTAATGCTGTGAAATATTATTACTTTGAATGCCTTAAATATGCAAGAGCGCATTTGGGTAAGTTTATGCTAATAAAAGATATATGCACTTTTCTTGCCTACCCATACTATTTAATAACCACCAAAAATTAAGCAATGTGTGGGCACTGCTTCCAGTTGAAATCAGTCTGTCTGTCTGTCTGTCTATCTATCTATCTATCTATCTATCTATCTATCTATCTATCTATCTATCTATCGGTCTGTCTATCTTTAAAACTGAAAGACATCCATTAAAAATACACAATGACAGCATATTTAGTGTGTAATTGATGCTAAAACACAATTCTCACTCTCCTAATATAGCTGATTTTTGACAATGAACTGCATTTTTCATGTGAAGCATTTGATGTCATAAAGATGTAAACCTCACAAAGCAATTCTGTCACTGGTCAGTTTGCTTGACAGACATCTGACTTTAGCCAATGGAAACATGGTGACATGTAAATATGAAAGCACATTAGGACAAAATATGCAATAAGATAGAGGCAAAGGGAGATGGCTGCTGGGAATGTATTTATTTTTATCCCAGAACACCTTTAAATCTAAGTATTAATACTATGTTGATGTACTTTTCAAATTGGAGAGCTACTTTTTACTAAAAGTACATCTCCCTTATATAATTAAGTATAATGCAGACCTGCTCAAAAACTTAGTATAATTAAAGAAGTCTTATGCCATAAATGATGATGATGATGATGATGAGAGCTGCTTATGTGAATGTCTATAGTGGTTTTCTCTACCAGTGTCACTGTATTAGACAACTGTTATCAAACTTAGCAATAATGATGCATTAATCTGCCAATCAAGTGTGGAAGCTTGCTATGTGTATAGGCATAGTAAACACATATCATCATCATCCTCATTATCATTTATTTATATAGTGTCACTAATAGCGCAGCGCTGTACAGAGAACCCATTCACATCAGTCCCTACCCTATTGGAGCTTACAGTCTAAATTCCCTAATATAGACACACACTCACACACAGACAGAGAGGGAGAGACTAGGGTCAATTTTGATAGCAGCCAATTAACCTAACAGTATGTTTTTTGGAGTGTGGGAGGAAACCGCAGCACCCGGAGGAAACCCACGCAAACACAGGGAGAACATACAAACTTCACACAGATAAGGCCATGGTTGATATAAGTACTGGCTCTGCTTACCATTGTCCAGTCTAGTACATAACTGTATTAATGCTGTGAAATATTATTACTTTGAATGCCTTAAATATGCAAGAGCGCATTTGGGTAAGTTTATGCTAATAAAAGATATATGCACTTTTCTTGCCTACCCATACTATTTAATAACCACCAAAAATTAAGCAATGTGTGGGCACTGCTTCCAGTTGAAATCAGTCTGTCTGTCTGTCTATCTATCTATCTATCTATCTATCTATCTATCTATCTATCTATCTATCTATCTATCGGTCTGTCTATCTTTAAAACTGAAAGACATCCATTAAAAATACACAATGACAGCATATTTAGTGTGTAATTGATGCTAAAACACAATTCTCACTCTCCTAATATAGCTGATTTTTGACAATGAACTGCATTTTTCATGTGAAGCATTTGATGTCATAAAGATGTAAACCTCACAAAGCAATTCTGTCACTGGTCAGTTTGCTTGACAGACATCTGACTTTAGCCAATGGAAACATGGTGACATGTAAATATGAAAGCACATTAGGACAAAATATGCAATAAGATAGAGGCAAAGGGAGATGGCTGCTGGGAATGTATTTATTTTTATCCCAGAACACCTTTAAATCTAAGTATTAATACTACGTTGATGTACTTTTCAAATTGGAGAGCTACTTTTTACTAAAAGTACATCTCCCTTATATAATTAAGTATAATGCAGACCTGCTCAAAAACTTAGTATAATTAAAGAAGTCTTATGCCATAAATGATGATGATGATGATGATGAGAGCTGCTTATGTGAATGTCTATAGTGGTTTTCTCTACCAGTGTCACTGTATTAGACAACTGTTATCAAACTTAGCAATAATGATGCATTAATCTGCCAATCAAGTGTGGAAGCTTGCTATGTGTATAGGCATAGTAAACACATATCATCATCATCCTCATTATCATTTATTTATATAGTGTCACTAATAGCGCAGCGCTGTACAGAGAACCCATTCACATCAGTCCCTACCCTATTGGAGCTTACAGTCTAAATTCCCTAATATAGACACACACTCACACACAGACAGAGAGGGAGAGACTAGGGTCAATTTTGATAGCAGCCAATTAACCTAACAGTATGTTTTTTGGAGTGTGGGAGGAAACCGCAGCACCCGGAGGAAACCCACGCAAACACAGGGAGAACATACAAACTTCACACAGATAAGGCCATGGTTGATATAAGTACTGGCTCTGCTTACCATTGTCCAGTCTAGTACATAACTGTATTAATGCTGTGAAATATTATTACTTTGAATGCCTTAAATATGCAAGAGCGCATTTGGGTAAGTTTATGCTAATAAAAGATATATGCACTTTTCTTGCCTACCCATACTATTTAATAACCACCAAAAATTAAGCAATGTGTGGGCACTGCTTCCAGTTGAAATCAGTCTGTCTGTCTGTCTATCTATCTATCTATCTATCTATCTATCTATCTATCTATCTATCGGTCTGTCTATCTTTAAAACTGAAAGACATCCATTAAAAATACACAATGACAGCATATTTAGTGTGTAATTGATGCTAAAACACAATTCTCACTCTCCTAATATAGCTGATTTTTGACAATGAACTGCATTTTTCATGTGAAGCATTTGATGTCATAAAGATGTAAACCTCACAAAGCAATTCTGTCACTGGTCAGTTTGCTTGACAGACATCTGACTTTAGCCAATGGAAACATGGTGACATGTAAATATGAAAGCACATTAGGACAAAATATGCAATAAGATAGAGGCAAAGGGAGATGGCTGCTGGGAATGTATTTATTTTTATCCCAGAACACCTTTAAATCTAAGTATTAATACTACGTTGATGTACTTTTCAAATTGGAGAGCTACTTTTTACTAAAAGTACATCTCCCTTATATAATTAAGTATAATGCAGACCTGCTCAAAAACTTAGTATAATTAAAGAAGTCTTATGCCATAAATGATGATGATGATGATGATGAGAGCTGCTTATGTGAATGTCTATAGTGGTTTTCTCTACCAGTGTCACTGTATTAGACAACTGTTATCAAACTTAGCAATAATGATGCATTAATCTGCCAATCAAGTGTGGAAGCTTGCTATGTGTATAGGCATAGTAAACACATATCATCATCATCCTCATTATCATTTATTTATATAGTGTCACTAATAGCGCAGCGCTGTACAGAGAACCCATTCACATCAGTCCCTACCCTATTGGAGCTTACAGTCTAAATTCCCTAATATAGACACACACTCACACACAGACAGAGAGGGAGAGACTAGGGTCAATTTTGATAGCAGCCAATTAACCTAACAGTATGTTTTTTGGAGTGTGGGAGGAAACCGCAGCACCCGGAGGAAACCCACGCAAACACAGGGAGAACATACAAACTTCACACAGATAAGGCCATGGTTGATATAAGTACTGGCTCTGCTTACCATTGTCCAGTCTAGTACATAACTGTATTAATGCTGTGAAATATTATTACTTTGAATGCCTTAAATATGCAAGAGCGCATTTGGGTAAGTTTATGCTAATAAAAGATATATGCACTTTTCTTGCCTACCCATACTATTTAATAACCACCAAAAATTAAGCAATGTGTGGGCACTGCTTCCAGTTGAAATCAGTCTGTCTGTCTGTCTGTCTATCTATCTATCTATCTATCTATCTATCTATCTATCTATCTATCTATCTATCTATCGGTCTGTCTATCTTTAAAACTGAAAGACATCCATTAAAAATACACAATGACAGCATATTTAGTGTGTAATTGATGCTAAAACACAATTCTCACTCTCCTAATATAGCTGATTTTTGACAATGAACTGCATTTTTCATGTGAAGCATTTGATGTCATAAAGATGTAAACCTCACAAAGCAATTCTGTCACTGGTCAGTTTGCTTGACAGACATCTGACTTTAGCCAATGGAAACATGGTGACATGTAAATATGAAAGCACATTAGGACAAAATATGCAATAAGATAGAGGCAAAGGGAGATGGCTGCTGGGAATGTATTTATTTTTATCCCAGAACACCTTTAAATCTAAGTATTAATACTATGTTGATGTACTTTTCAAATTGGAGAGCTACTTTTTACTAAAAGTACATCTCCCTTATATAATTAAGTATAATGCAGACCTGCTCAAAAACTTAGTATAATTAAAGAAGTCTTATGCCATAAATGATGATGATGATGATGATGAGAGCTGCTTATGTGAATGTCTATAGTGGTTTTCTCTACCAGTGTCACTGTATTAGACAACTGTTATCAAACTTAGCAATAATGATGCATTAATCTGCCAATCAAGTGTGGAAGCTTGCTATGTGTATAGGCATAGTAAACACATATCATCATCATCCTCATTATCATTTATTTATATAGTGTCACTAATAGCGCAGCGCTGTACAGAGAACCCATTCACATCAGTCCCTACCCTATTGGAGCTTACAGTCTAAATTCCCTAATATAGACACACACTCACACACAGACAGAGAGGGAGAGACTAGGGTCAATTTTGATAGCAGCCAATTAACCTAACAGTATGTTTTTTGGAGTGTGGGAGGAAACCGCAGCACCCGGAGGAAACCCACGCAAACACAGGGAGAACATACAAACTTCACACAGATAAGGCCATGGTTGATATAAGTACTGGCTCTGCTTACCATTGTCCAGTCTAGTACATAACTGTATTAATGCTGTGAAATATTATTACTTTGAATGCCTTAAATATGCAAGAGCGCATTTGGGTAAGTTTATGCTAATAAAAGATATATGCACTTTTCTTGCCTACCCATACTATTTAATAACCACCAAAAATTAAGCAATGTGTGGGCACTGCTTCCAGTTGAAATCAGTCTGTCTGTCTGTCTATCTATCTATCTATCTATCTATCTATCTATCTATCTATCTATCTATCTATCTATCGGTCTGTCTATCTTTAAAACTGAAAGACATCCATTAAAAATACACAATGACAGCATATTTAGTGTGTAATTGATGCTAAAACACAATTCTCACTCTCCTAATATAGCTGATTTTTGACAATGAACTGCATTTTTCATGTGAAGCATTTGATGTCATAAAGATGTAAACCTCACAAAGCAATTCTGTCACTGGTCAGTTTGCTTGACAGACATCTGACTTTAGCCAATGGAAACATGGTGACATGTAAATATGAAAGCACATTAGGACAAAATATGCAATAAGATAGAGGCAAAGGGAGATGGCTGCTGGGAATGTATTTATTTTTATCCCAGAACACCTTTAAATCTAAGTATTAATACTACGTTGATGTACTTTTCAAATTGGAGAGCTACTTTTTACTAAAAGTACATCTCCCTTATATAATTAAGTATAATGCAGACCTGCTCAAAAACTTAGTATAATTAAAGAAGTCTTATGCCATAAATGATGATGATGATGATGATGAGAGCTGCTTATGTGAATGTCTATAGTGGTTTTCTCTACCAGTGTCACTGTATTAGACAACTGTTATCAAACTTAGCAATAATGATGCATTAATCTGCCAATCAAGTGTGGAAGCTTGCTATGTGTATAGGCATAGTAAACACATATCATCATCATCCTCATTATCATTTATTTATATAGTGTCACTAATAGCGCAGCGCTGTACAGAGAACCCATTCACATCAGTCCCTACCCTATTGGAGCTTACAGTCTAAATTCCCTAATATAGACACACACTCACACACAGACAGAGAGGGAGAGACTAGGGTCAATTTTGATAGCAGCCAATTAACCTAACAGTATGTTTTTTGGAGTGTGGGAGGAAACCGCAGCACCCGGAGGAAACCCACGCAAACACAGGGAGAACATACAAACTTCACACAGATAAGGCCATGGTTGATATAAGTACTGGCTCTGCTTACCATTGTCCAGTCTAGTACATAACTGTATTAATGCTGTGAAATATTATTACTTTGAATGCCTTAAATATGCAAGAGCGCATTTGGGTAAGTTTATGCTAATAAAAGATATATGCACTTTTCTTGCCTACCCATACTATTTAATAACCACCAAAAATTAAGCAATGTGTGGGCACTGCTTCCAGTTGAAATCAGTCTGTCTGTCTGTCTATCTATCTATCTATCTATCTATCTATCTATCTATCTATCTATCTATCGGTCTGTCTATCTTTAAAACTGAAAGACATCCATTAAAAATACACAATGACAGCATATTTAGTGTGTAATTGATGCTAAAACACAATTCTCACTCTCCTAATATAGCTGATTTTTGACAATGAACTGCATTTTTCATGTGAAGCATTTGATGTCATAAAGATGTAAACCTCACAAAGCAATTCTGTCACTGGTCAGTTTGCTTGACAGACATCTGACTTTAGCCAATGGAAACATGGTGACATGTAAATATGAAAGCACATTAGGACAAAATATGCAATAAGATAGAGGCAAAGGGAGATGGCTGCTGGGAATGTATTTATTTTTATCCCAGAACACCTTTAAATCTAAGTATTAATACTACGTTGATGTACTTTTCAAATTGGAGAGCTACTTTTTACTAAAAGTACATCTCCCTTATATAATTAAGTATAATGCAGACCTGCTCAAAAACTTAGTATAATTAAAGAAGTCTTATGCCATAAATGATGATGATGATGATGATGAGAGCTGCTTATGTGAATGTCTATAGTGGTTTTCTCTACCAGTGTCACTGTATTAGACAACTGTTATCAAACTTAGCAATAATGATGCATTAATCTGCCAATCAAGTGTGGAAGCTTGCTATGTGTATAGGCATAGTAAACACATATCATCATCATCCTCATTATCATTTATTTATATAGTGTCACTAATAGCGCAGCGCTGTACAGAGAACCCATTCACATCAGTCCCTACCCTATTGGAGCTTACAGTCTAAATTCCCTAATATAGACACACACTCACACACAGACAGAGAGGGAGAGACTAGGGTCAATTTTGATAGCAGCCAATTAACCTAACAGTATGTTTTTTGGAGTGTGGGAGGAAACCGCAGCACCCGGAGGAAACCCACGCAAACACAGGGAGAACATACAAACTTCACACAGATAAGGCCATGGTTGATATAAGTACTGGCTCTGCTTACCATTGTCCAGTCTAGTACATAACTGTATTAATGCTGTGAAATATTATTACTTTGAATGCCTTAAATATGCAAGAGCGCATTTGGGTAAGTTTATGCTAATAAAAGATATATGCACTTTTCTTGCCTACCCATACTATTTAATAACCACCAAAAATTAAGCAATGTGTGGGCACTGCTTCCAGTTGAAATCAGTCTGTCTGTCTGTCTATCTATCTATCTATCTATCTATCTATCTATCTATCTATCTATCTATCGGTCTGTCTATCTTTAAAACTGAAAGACATCCATTAAAAATACACAATGACAGCATATTTAGTGTGTAATTGATGCTAAAACACAATTCTCACTCTCCTAATATAGCTGATTTTTGACAATGAACTGCATTTTTCATGTGAAGCATTTGATGTCATAAAGATGTAAACCTCACAAAGCAATTCTGTCACTGGTCAGTTTGCTTGACAGACATCTGACTTTAGCCAATGGAAACATGGTGACATGTAAATATGAAAGCACATTAGGACAAAATATGCAATAAGATAGAGGCAAAGGGAGATGGCTGCTGGGAATGTATTTATTTTTATCCCAGAACACCTTTAAATCTAAGTATTAATACTACGTTGATGTACTTTTCAAATTGGAGAGCTACTTTTTACTAAAAGTACATCTCCCTTATATAATTAAGTATAATGCAGACCTGCTCAAAAACTTAGTATAATTAAAGAAGTCTTATGCCATAAATGATGATGATGATGATGATGAGAGCTGCTTATGTGAATGTCTATAGTGGTTTTCTCTACCAGTGTCACTGTATTAGACAACTGTTATCAAACTTAGCAATAATGATGCATTAATCTGCCAATCAAGTGTGGAAGCTTGCTATGTGTATAGGCATAGTAAACACATATCATCATCATCCTCATTATCATTTATTTATATAGTGTCACTAATAGCGCAGCGCTGTACAGAGAACCCATTCACATCAGTCCCTACCCTATTGGAGCTTACAGTCTAAATTCCCTAATATAGACACACACTCACACACAGACAGAGAGGGAGAGACTAGGGTCAATTTTGATAGCAGCCAATTAACCTAACAGTATGTTTTTTGGAGTGTGGGAGGAAACCGCAGCACCCGGAGGAAACCCACGCAAACACAGGGAGAACATACAAACTTCACACAGATAAGGCCATGGTTGATATAAGTACTGGCTCTGCTTACCATTGTCCAGTCTAGTACATAACTGTATTAATGCTGTGAAATATTATTACTTTGAATGCCTTAAATATGCAAGAGCGCATTTGGGTAAGTTTATGCTAATAAAAGATATATGCACTTTTCTTGCCTACCCATACTATTTAATAACCACCAAAAATTAAGCAATGTGTGGGCACTGCTTCCAGTTGAAATCAGTCTGTCTGTCTGTCTATCTATCTATCTATCTATCTATCTATCTATCTATCTATCTATCTATCTATCTATCGGTCTGTCTATCTTTAAAACTGAAAGACATCCATTAAAAATACACAATGACAGCATATTTAGTGTGTAATTGATGCTAAAACACAATTCTCACTCTCCTAATATAGCTGATTTTTGACAATGAACTGCATTTTTCATGTGAAGCATTTGATGTCATAAAGATGTAAACCTCACAAAGCAATTCTGTCACTGGTCAGTTTGCTTGACAGACATCTGACTTTAGCCAATGGAAACATGGTGACATGTAAATATGAAAGCACATTAGGACAAAATATGCAATAAGATAGAGGCAAAGGGAGATGGCTGCTGGGAATGTATTTATTTTTATCCCAGAACACCTTTAAATCTAAGTATTAATACTACGTTGATGTACTTTTCAAATTGGAGAGCTACTTTTTACTAAAAGTACATCTCCCTTATATAATTAAGTATAATGCAGACCTGCTCAAAAACTTAGTATAATTAAAGAAGTCTTATGCCATAAATGATGATGATGATGATGATGAGAGCTGCTTATGTGAATGTCTATAGTGGTTTTCTCTACCAGTGTCACTGTATTAGACAACTGTTATCAAACTTAGCAATAATGATGCATTAATCTGCCAATCAAGTGTGGAAGCTTGCTATGTGTATAGGCATAGTAAACACATATCATCATCATCCTCATTATCATTTATTTATATAGTGTCACTAATAGCGCAGCGCTGTACAGAGAACCCATTCACATCAGTCCCTACCCTATTGGAGCTTACAGTCTAAATTCCCTAATATAGACACACACTCACACACAGACAGAGAGGGAGAGACTAGGGTCAATTTTGATAGCAGCCAATTAACCTAACAGTATGTTTTTTGGAGTGTGGGAGGAAACCGCAGCACCCGGAGGAAACCCACGCAAACACAGGGAGAACATACAAACTTCACACAGATAAGGCCATGGTTGATATAAGTACTGGCTCTGCTTACCATTGTCCAGTCTAGTACATAACTGTATTAATGCTGTGAAATATTATTACTTTGAATGCCTTAAATATGCAAGAGCGCATTTGGGTAAGTTTATGCTAATAAAAGATATATGCACTTTTCTTGCCTACCCATACTATTTAATAACCACCAAAAATTAAGCAATGTGTGGGCACTGCTTCCAGTTGAAATCAGTCTGTCTGTCTGTCTGTCTATCTATCTATCTATCTATCTATCTATCTATCTATCTATCTATCTATCTATCTATCGGTCTGTCTATCTTTAAAACTGAAAGACATCCATTAAAAATACACAATGACAGCATATTTAGTGTGTAATTGATGCTAAAACACAATTCTCACTCTCCTAATATAGCTGATTTTTGACAATGAACTGCATTTTTCATGTGAAGCATTTGATGTCATAAAGATGTAAACCTCACAAAGCAATTCTGTCACTGGTCAGTTTGCTTGACAGACATCTGACTTTAGCCAATGGAAACATGGTGACATGTAAATATGAAAGCACATTAGGACAAAATATGCAATAAGATAGAGGCAAAGGGAGATGGCTGCTGGGAATGTATTTATTTTTATCCCAGAACACCTTTAAATCTAAGTATTAATACTATGTTGATGTACTTTTCAAATTGGAGAGCTACTTTTTACTAAAAGTACATCTCCCTTATATAATTAAGTATAATGCAGACCTGCTCAAAAACTTAGTATAATTAAAGAAGTCTTATGCCATAAATGATGATGATGATGATGATGAGAGCTGCTTATGTGAATGTCTATAGTGGTTTTCTCTACCAGTGTCACTGTATTAGACAACTGTTATCAAACTTAGCAATAATGATGCATTAATCTGCCAATCAAGTGTGGAAGCTTGCTATGTGTATAGGCATAGTAAACACATATCATCATCATCCTCATTATCATTTATTTATATAGTGTCACTAATAGCGCAGCGCTGTACAGAGAACCCATTCACATCAGTCCCTACCCTATTGGAGCTTACAGTCTAAATTCCCTAATATAGACACACACTCACACACAGACAGAGAGGGAGAGACTAGGGTCAATTTTGATAGCAGCCAATTAACCTAACAGTATGTTTTTTGGAGTGTGGGAGGAAACCGCAGCACCCGGAGGAAACCCACGCAAACACAGGGAGAACATACAAACTTCACACAGATAAGGCCATGGTTGATATAAGTACTGGCTCTGCTTACCATTGACCAGTCTAGTACATAACTGTATTAATGCTGTGAAATATTATTACTTTGAATGCCTTAAATATGCAAGAGCGCATTTGGGTAAGTTTATGCTAATAAAAGATATATGCACTTTTCTTGCCTACCCATACTATTTAATAACCACCAAAAATTAAGCAATGTGTGGGCACTGCTTCCAGTTGAAATCAGTCTGTCTGTCTGTCTATCTATCTATCTATCTATCTATCTATCTATCTATCTATCTATCTATCTATCTATCGGTCTGTCTATCTTTAAAACTGAAAGACATCCATTAAAAATACACAATGACAGCATATTTAGTGTGTAATTGATGCTAAAACACAATTCTCACTCTCCTAATATAGCTGATTTTTGACAATGAACTGCATTTTTCATGTGAAGCATTTGATGTCATAAAGATGTAAACCTCACAAAGCAATTCTGTCACTGGTCAGTTTGCTTGACAGACATCTGACTTTAGCCAATGGAAACATGGTGACATGTAAATATGAAAGCACATTAGGACAAAATATGCAATAAGATAGAGGCAAAGGGAGATGGCTGCTGGGAATGTATTTATTTTTATCCCAGAACACCTTTAAATCTAAGTATTAATACTACGTTGATGTACTTTTCAAATTGGAGAGCTACTTTTTACTAAAAGTACATCTCCCTTATATAATTAAGTATAATGCAGACCTGCTCAAAAACTTAGTATAATTAAAGAAGTCTTATGCCATAAATGATGATGATGATGATGATGAGAGCTGCTTATGTGAATGTCTATAGTGGTTTTCTCTACCAGTGTCACTGTATTAGACAACTGTTATCAAACTTAGCAATAATGATGCATTAATCTGCCAATCAAGTGTGGAAGCTTGCTATGTGTATAGGCATAGTAAACACATATCATCATCATCCTCATTATCATTTATTTATATAGTGTCACTAATAGCGCAGCGCTGTACAGAGAACCCATTCACATCAGTCCCTACCCTATTGGAGCTTACAGTCTAAATTCCCTAATATAGACACACACTCACACACAGACAGAGAGGGAGAGACTAGGGTCAATTTTGATAGCAGCCAATTAACCTAACAGTATGTTTTTTGGAGTGTGGGAGGAAACCGCAGCACCCGGAGGAAACCCACGCAAACACAGGGAGAACATACAAACTTCACACAGATAAGGCCATGGTTGATATAAGTACTGGCTCTGCTTACCATTGTCCAGTCTAGTACATAACTGTATTAATGCTGTGAAATATTATTACTTTGAATGCCTTAAATATGCAAGAGCGCATTTGGGTAAGTTTATGCTAATAAAAGATATATGCACTTTTCTTGCCTACCCATACTATTTAATAACCACCAAAAATTAAGCAATGTGTGGGCACTGCTTCCAGTTGAAATCAGTCTGTCTGTCTGTCTATCTATCTATCTATCTATCTATCTATCTATCTATCTATCTATCGGTCTGTCTATCTTTAAAACTGAAAGACATCCATTAAAAATACACAATGACAGCATATTTAGTGTGTAATTGATGCTAAAACACAATTCTCACTCTCCTAATATAGCTGATTTTTGACAATGAACTGCATTTTTCATGTGAAGCATTTGATGTCATAAAGATGTAAACCTCACAAAGCAATTCTGTCACTGGTCAGTTTGCTTGACAGACATCTGACTTTAGCCAATGGAAACATGGTGACATGTAAATATGAAAGCACATTAGGACAAAATATGCAATAAGATAGAGGCAAAGGGAGATGGCTGCTGGGAATGTATTTATTTTTATCCCAGAACACCTTTAAATCTAAGTATTAATACTACGTTGATGTACTTTTCAAATTGGAGAGCTACTTTTTACTAAAAGTACATCTCCCTTATATAATTAAGTAGTATAATGCAGACCTGCTCAAAAACTTAGTATAATTAAAGAAGTCTTATGCCATAAATGATGATGATGATGATGATGAGAGCTGCTTATGTGAATGTCTATAGTGGTTTTCTCTACCAGTGTCACTGTATTAGACAACTGTTATCAAACTTAGCAATAATGATGCATTAATCTGCCAATCAAGTGTGGAAGCTTGCTATGTGTATAGGCATAGTAAACACATATCATCATCATCCTCATTATCATTTATTTATATAGTGTCACTAATAGCGCAGCGCTGTACAGAGAACCCATTCACATCAGTCCCTACCCTATTGGAGCTTACAGTCTAAATTCCCTAATATAGACACACACTCACACACAGACAGAGAGGGAGAGACTAGGGTCAATTTTGATAGCAGCCAATTAACCTAACAGTATGTTTTTTGGAGTGTGGGAGGAAACCGCAGCACCCGGAGGAAACCCACGCAAACACAGGGAGAACATACAAACTTCACACAGATAAGGCCATGGTTGATATAAGTACTGGCTCTGCTTACCATTGTCCAGTCTAGTACATAACTGTATTAATGCTGTGAAATATTATTACTTTGAATGCCTTAAATATGCAAGAGCGCATTTGGGTAAGTTTATGCTAATAAAAGATATATGCACTTTTCTTGCCTACCCATACTATTTAATAACCACCAAAAATTAAGCAATGTGTGGGCACTGCTTCCAGTTGAAATCAGTCTGTCTGTCTGTCTATCTATCTATCTATCTATCTATCTATCTATCTATCTATCTATCTATCTATCTATCGGTCTGTCTATCTTTAAAACTGAAAGACATCCATTAAAAATACACAATGACAGCATATTTAGTGTGTAATTGATGCTAAAACACAATTCTCACTCTCCTAATATAGCTGATTTTTGACAATGAACTGCATTTTTCATGTGAAGCATTTGATGTCATAAAGATGTAAACCTCACAAAGCAATTCTGTCACTGGTCAGTTTGCTTGACAGACATCTGACTTTAGCCAATGGAAACATGGTGACATGTAAATATGAAAGCACATTAGGACAAAATATGCAATAAGATAGAGGCAAAGGGAGATGGCTGCTGGGAATGTATTTATTTTTATCCCAGAACACCTTTAAATCTAAGTATTAATACTACGTTGATGTACTTTTCAAATTGGAGAGCTACTTTTTACTAAAAGTACATCTCCCTTATATAATTAAGTATAATGCAGACCTGCTCAAAAACTTAGTATAATTAAAGAAGTCTTATGCCATAAATGATGATGATGATGATGATGAGAGCTGCTTATGTGAATGTCTATAGTGGTTTTCTCTACCAGTGTCACTGTATTAGACAACTGTTATCAAACTTAGCAATAATGATGCATTAATCTGCCAATCAAGTGTGGAAGCTTGCTATGTGTATAGGCATAGTAAACACATATCATCATCATCCTCATTATCATTTATTTATATAGTGTCACTAATAGCGCAGCGCTGTACAGAGAACCCATTCACATCAGTCCCTACCCTATTGGAGCTTACAGTCTAAATTCCCTAATATAGACACACACTCACACACAGACAGAGAGGGAGAGACTAGGGTCAATTTTGATAGCAGCCAATTAACCTAACAGTATGTTTTTTGGAGTGTGGGAGGAAACCGCAGCACCCGGAGGAAACCCACGCAAACACAGGGAGAACATACAAACTTCACACAGATAAGGCCATGGTTGATATAAGTACTGGCTCTGCTTACCATTGTCCAGTCTAGTACATAACTGTATTAATGCTGTGAAATATTATTACTTTGAATGCCTTAAATATGCAAGAGCGCATTTGGGTAAGTTTATGCTAATAAAAGATATATGCACTTTTCTTGCCTACCCATACTATTTAATAACCACCAAAAATTAAGCAATGTGTGGGCACTGCTTCCAGTTGAAATCAGTCTGTCTGTCTGTCTATCTATCTATCTATCTATCTATCTATCTATCTATCTATCTATCTATCTATCTATCGGTCTGTCTATCTTTAAAACTGAAAGACATCCATTAAAAATACACAATGACAGCATATTTAGTGTGTAATTGATGCTAAAACACAATTCTCACTCTCCTAATATAGCTGATTTTTGACAATGAACTGCATTTTTCATGTGAAGCATTTGATGTCATAAAGATGTAAACCTCACAAAGCAATTCTGTCACTGGTCAGTTTGCTTGACAGACATCTGACTTTAGCCAATGGAAACATGGTGACATGTAAATATGAAAGCACATTAGGACAAAATATGCAATAAGATAGAGGCAAAGGGAGATGGCTGCTGGGAATGTATTTATTTTTATCCCAGAACACCTTTAAATCTAAGTATTAATACTACGTTGATGTACTTTTCAAATTGGAGAGCTACTTTTTACTAAAAGTACATCTCCCTTATATAATTAAGTATAATGCAGACCTGCTCAAAAACTTAGTATAATTAAAGAAGTCTTATGCCATAAATGATGATGATGATGATGATGAGAGCTGCTTATGTGAATGTCTATAGTGGTTTTCTCTACCAGTGTCACTGTATTAGACAACTGTTATCAAACTTAGCAATAATGATGCATTAATCTGCCAATCAAGTGTGGAAGCTTGCTATGTGTATAGGCATAGTAAACACATATCATCATCATCCTCATTATCATTTATTTATATAGTGTCACTAATAGCGCAGCGCTGTACAGAGAACCCATTCACATCAGTCCCTACCCTATTGGAGCTTACAGTCTAAATTCCCTAATATAGACACACACTCACACACAGACAGAGAGGGAGAGACTAGGGTCAATTTTGATAGCAGCCAATTAACCTAACAGTATGTTTTTTGGAGTGTGGGAGGAAACCGCAGCACCCGGAGGAAACCCACGCAAACACAGGGAGAACATACAAACTTCACACAGATAAGGCCATGGTTGATATAAGTACTGGCTCTGCTTACCATTGTCCAGTCTAGTACATAACTGTATTAATGCTGTGAAATATTATTACTTTGAATGCCTTAAATATGCAAGAGCGCATTTGGGTAAGTTTATGCTAATAAAAGATATATGCACTTTTCTTGCCTACCCATACTATTTAATAACCACCAAAAATTAAGCAATGTGTGGGCACTGCTTCCAGTTGAAATCAGTCTGTCTGTCTGTCTGTCTATCTATCTATCTATCTATCTATCTATCTATCTATCTATCTATCTATCTATCGGTCTGTCTATCTTTAAAACTGAAAGACATCCATTAAAAATACACAATGACAGCATATTTAGTGTGTAATTGATGCTAAAACACAATTCTCACTCTCCTAATATAGCTGATTTTTGACAATGAACTGCATTTTTCATGTGAAGCATTTGATGTCATAAAGATGTAAACCTCACAAAGCAATTCTGTCACTGGTCAGTTTGCTTGACAGACATCTGACTTTAGCCAATGGAAACATGGTGACATGTAAATATGAAAGCACATTAGGACAAAATATGCAATAAGATAGAGGCAAAGGGAGATGGCTGCTGGGAATGTATTTATTTTTATCCCAGAACACCTTTAAATCTAAGTATTAATACTATGTTGATGTACTTTTCAAATTGGAGAGCTACTTTTTACTAAAAGTACATCTCCCTTATATAATTAAGTATAATGCAGACCTGCTCAAAAACTTAGTATAATTAAAGAAGTCTTATGCCATAAATGATGATGATGATGATGATGAGAGCTGCTTATGTGAATGTCTATAGTGGTTTTCTCTACCAGTGTCACTGTATTAGACAACTGTTATCAAACTTAGCAATAATGATGCATTAATCTGCCAATCAAGTGTGGAAGCTTGCTATGTGTATAGGCATAGTAAACACATATCATCATCATCCTCATTATCATTTATTTATATAGTGTCACTAATAGCGCAGCGCTGTACAGAGAACCCATTCACATCAGTCCCTACCCTATTGGAGCTTACAGTCTAAATTCCCTAATATAGACACACACTCACACACAGACAGAGAGGGAGAGACTAGGGTCAATTTTGATAGCAGCCAATTAACCTAACAGTATGTTTTTTGGAGTGTGGGAGGAAACCGCAGCACCCGGAGGAAACCCACGCAAACACAGGGAGAACATACAAACTTCACACAGATAAGGCCATGGTTGATATAAGTACTGGCTCTGCTTACCATTGTCCAGTCTAGTACATAACTGTATTAATGCTGTGAAATATTATTACTTTGAATGCCTTAAATATGCAAGAGCGCATTTGGGTAAGTTTATGCTAATAAAAGATATATGCACTTTTCTTGCCTACCCATACTATTTAATAACCACCAAAAATTAAGCAATGTGTGGGCACTGCTTCCAGTTGAAATCAGTCTGTCTGTCTGTCTATCTATCTATCTATCTATCTATCTATCTATCTATCTATCTATCTATCTATCTATCGGTCTGTCTATCTTTAAAACTGAAAGACATCCATTAAAAATACACAATGACAGCATATTTAGTGTGTAATTGATGCTAAAACACAATTCTCACTCTCCTAATATAGCTGATTTTTGACAATGAACTGCATTTTTCATGTGAAGCATTTGATGTCATAAAGATGTAAACCTCACAAAGCAATTCTGTCACTGGTCAGTTTGCTTGACAGACATCTGACTTTAGCCAATGGAAACATGGTGACATGTAAATATGAAAGCACATTAGGACAAAATATGCAATAAGATAGAGGCAAAGGGAGATGGCTGCTGGGAATGTATTTATTTTTATCCCAGAACACCTTTAAATCTAAGTATTAATACTACGTTGATGTACTTTTCAAATTGGAGAGCTACTTTTTACTAAAAGTACATCTCCCTTATATAATTAAGTATAATGCAGACCTGCTCAAAAACTTAGTATAATTAAAGAAGTCTTATGCCATAAATGATGATGATGATGATGATGAGAGCTGCTTATGTGAATGTCTATAGTGGTTTTCTCTACCAGTGTCACTGTATTAGACAACTGTTATCAAACTTAGCAATAATGATGCATTAATCTGCCAATCAAGTGTGGAAGCTTGCTATGTGTATAGGCATAGTAAACACATATCATCATCATCCTCATTATCATTTATTTATATAGTGTCACTAATAGCGCAGCGCTGTACAGAGAACCCATTCACATCAGTCCCTACCCTATTGGAGCTTACAGTCTAAATTCCCTAATATAGACACACACTCACACACAGACAGAGAGGGAGAGACTAGGGTCAATTTTGATAGCAGCCAATTAACCTAACAGTATGTTTTTTGGAGTGTGGGAGGAAACCGCAGCACCCGGAGGAAACCCACGCAAACACAGGGAGAACATACAAACTTCACACAGATAAGGCCATGGTTGATATAAGTACTGGCTCTGCTTACCATTGTCCAGTCTAGTACATAACTGTATTAATGCTGTGAAATATTATTACTTTGAATGCCTTAAATATGCAAGAGCGCATTTGGGTAAGTTTATGCTAATAAAAGATATATGCACTTTTCTTGCCTACCCATACTATTTAATAACCACCAAAAATTAAGCAATGTGTGGGCACTGCTTCCAGTTGAAATCAGTCTGTCTGTCTGTCTATCTATCTATCTATCTATCTATCTATCTATCTATCTATCTATCTATCTATCTATCGGTCTGTCTATCTTTAAAACTGAAAGACATCCATTAAAAATACACAATGACAGCATATTTAGTGTGTAATTGATGCTAAAACACAATTCTCACTCTCCTAATATAGCTGATTTTTGACAATGAACTGCATTTTTCATGTGAAGCATTTGATGTCATAAAGATGTAAACCTCACAAAGCAATTCTGTCACTGGTCAGTTTGCTTGACAGACATCTGACTTTAGCCAATGGAAACATGGTGACATGTAAATATGAAAGCACATTAGGACAAAATATGCAATAAGATAGAGGCAAAGGGAGATGGCTGCTGGGAATGTATTTATTTTTATCCCAGAACACCTTTAAATCTAAGTATTAATACTACGTTGATGTACTTTTCAAATTGGAGAGCTACTTTTTACTAAAAGTACATCTCCCTTATATAATTAAGTATAATGCAGACCTGCTCAAAAACTTAGTATAATTAAAGAAGTCTTATGCCATAATGATGATGATGATGATGATGATGAGAGCTGCTTATGTGAATGTCTATAGTGGTTTTCTCTACCAGTGTCACTGTATTAGACAACTGTTATCAAACTTAGCAATAATGATGCATTAATCTGCCAATCAAGTGTGGAAGCTTGCTATGTGTATAGGCATAGTAAACACATATCATCATCATCCTCATTATCATTTATTTATATAGTGTCACTAATAGCGCAGCGCTGTACAGAGAACCCATTCACATCAGTCCCTACCCTATTGGAGCTTACAGTCTAAATTCCCTAATATAGACACACACTCACACACAGACAGAGAGGGAGAGACTAGGGTCAATTTTGATAGCAGCCAATTAACCTAACAGTATGTTTTTTGGAGTGTGGGAGGAAACCGCAGCACCCGGAGGAAACCCACGCAAACACAGGGAGAACATACAAACTTCACACAGATAAGGCCATGGTTGATATAAGTACTGGCTCTGCTTACCATTGTCCAGTCTAGTACATAACTGTATTAATGCTGTGAAATATTATTACTTTGAATGCCTTAAATATGCAAGAGCGCATTTGGGTAAGTTTATGCTAATAAAAGATATATGCACTTTTCTTGCCTACCCATACTATTTAATAACCACCAAAAATTAAGCAATGTGTGGGCACTGCTTCCAGTTGAAATCAGTCTGTCTGTCTGTCTATCTATCTATCTATCTATCTATCTATCTATCTATCTATCTATCTATCGGTCTGTCTATCTTTAAAACTGAAAGACATCCATTAAAAATACACAATGACAGCATATTTAGTGTGTAATTGATGCTAAAACACAATTCTCACTCTCCTAATATAGCTGATTTTTGACAATGAACTGCATTTTTCATGTGAAGCATTTGATGTCATAAAGATGTAAACCTCACAAAGCAATTCTGTCACTGGTCAGTTTGCTTGACAGACATCTGACTTTAGCCAATGGAAACATGGTGACATGTAAATATGAAAGCACATTAGGACAAAATATGCAATAAGATAGAGGCAAAGGGAGATGGCTGCTGGGAATGTATTTATTTTTATCCCAGAACACCTTTAAATCTAAGTATTAATACTATGTTGATGTACTTTTCAAATTGGAGAGCTACTTTTTACTAAAAGTACATCTCCCTTATATAATTAAGTATAATGCAGACCTGCTCAAAAACTTAGTATAATTAAAGAAGTCTTATGCCATAAATGATGATGATGATGATGATGATGAGAGCTGCTTATGTGAATGTCTATAGTGGTTTTCTCTACCAGTGTCACTGTATTAGACAACTGTTATCAAACTTAGCAATAATGATGCATTAATCTGCCAATCAAGTGTGGAAGCTTGCTATGTGTATAGGCATAGTAAACACATATCATCATCATCCTCATTATCATTTATTTATATAGTGTCACTAATAGCGCAGCGCTGTACAGAGAACCCATTCACATCAGTCCCTACCCTATTGGAGCTTACAGTCTAAATTCCCTAATATAGACACACACTCACACACAGACAGAGAGGGAGAGACTAGGGTCAATTTTGATAGCAGCCAATTAACCTAACAGTATGTTTTTTGGAGTGTGGGAGGAAACCGCAGCACCCGGAGGAAACCCACGCAAACACAGGGAGAACATACAAACTTCACACAGATAAGGCCATGGTTGATATAAGTACTGGCTCTGCTTACCATTGTCCAGTCTAGTACATAACTGTATTAATGCTGTGAAATATTATTACTTTGAATGCCTTAAATATGCAAGAGCGCATTTGGGTAAGTTTATGCTAATAAAAGATATATGCACTTTTCTTGCCTACCCATACTATTTAATAACCACCAAAAATTAAGCAATGTGTGGGCACTGCTTCCAGTTGAAATCAGTCTGTCTGTCTGTCTATCTATCTATCTATCTATCTATCTATCTATCTATCTATCTATCTATCGGTCTGTCTATCTTTAAAACTGAAAGACATCCATTAAAAATACACAATGACAGCATATTTAGTGTGTAATTGATGCTAAAACACAATTCTCACTCTCCTAATATAGCTGATTTTTGACAATGAACTGCATTTTTCATGTGAAGCATTTGATGTCATAAAGATGTAAACCTCACAAAGCAATTCTGTCACTGGTCAGTTTGCTTGACAGACATCTGACTTTAGCCAATGGAAACATGGTGACATGTAAATATGAAAGCACATTAGGACAAAATATGCAATAAGATAGAGGCAAAGGGAGATGGCTGCTGGGAATGTATTTATTTTTATCCCAGAACACCTTTAAATCTAAGTATTAATACTATGTTGATGTACTTTTCAAATTGGAGAGCTACTTTTTACTAAAAGTACATCTCCCTTATATAATTAAGTATAATGCAGACCTGCTCAAAAACTTAGTATAATTAAAGAAGTCTTATGCCATAAATGATGATGATGATGATGATGAGAGCTGCTTATGTGAATGTCTATAGTGGTTTTCTCTACCAGTGTCACTGTATTAGACAACTGTTATCAAACTTAGCAATAATGATGCATTAATCTGCAATCAAGTGTGGAAGCTTGCTATGTGTATAGGCATAGTAAACACATATCATCATCATCCTCATTATCATTTATTTATATAGTGTCACTAATAGCGCAGCGCTGTACAGAGAACCCATTCACATCAGTCCCTACCCTATTGGAGCTTACAGTCTAAATTCCCTAATATAGACACACACTCACACACAGACAGAGAGGGAGAGACTAGGGTCAATTTTGATAGCAGCCAATTAACCTAACAGTATGTTTTTTGGAGTGTGGGAGGAAACCGCAGCACCCGGAGGAAACCCACGCAAACACAGGGAGAACATACAAACTTCACACAGATAAGGCCATGGTTGATATAAGTACTGGCTCTGCTTACCATTGTCCAGTCTAGTACATAACTGTATTAATGCTGTGAAATATTATTACTTTGAATGCCTTAAATATGCAAGAGCGCATTTGGGTAAGTTTATGCTAATAAAAGATATATGCACTTTTCTTGCCTACCCATACTATTTAATAACCACCAAAAATTAAGCAATGTGTGGGCACTGCTTCCAGTTGAAATCAGTCTGTCTGTCTGTCTATCTATCTATCTATCTATCTATCTATCTATCTATCTATCTATCTATCTATCTATCGGTCTGTCTATCTTTAAAACTGAAAGACATCCATTAAAAATACACAATGACAGCATATTTAGTGTGTAATTGATGCTAAAACACAATTCTCACTCTCCTAATATAGCTGATTTTTGACAATGAACTGCATTTTTCATGTGAAGCATTTGATGTCATAAAGATGTAAACCTCACAAAGCAATTCTGTCACTGGTCAGTTTGCTTGACAGACATCTGACTTTAGCCAATGGAAACATGGTGACATGTAAATATGAAAGCACATTAGGACAAAATATGCAATAAGATAGAGGCAAAGGGAGATGGCTGCTGGGAATGTATTTATTTTTATCCCAGAACACCTTTAAATCTAAGTATTAATACTACGTTGATGTACTTTTCAAATTGGAGAGCTACTTTTTACTAAAAGTACATCTCCCTTATATAATTAAGTATAATGCAGACCTGCTCAAAAACTTAGTATAATTAAAGAAGTCTTATGCCATAAATGATGATGATGATGATGATGAGAGCTGCTTATGTGAATGTCTATAGTGGTTTTCTCTACCAGTGTCACTGTATTAGACAACTGTTATCAAACTTAGCAATAATGATGCATTAATCTGCCAATCAAGTGTGGAAGCTTGCTATGTGTATAGGCATAGTAAACACATATCATCATCATCCTCATTATCATTTATTTATATAGTGTCACTAATAGCGCAGCGCTGTACAGAGAACCCATTCACATCAGTCCCTACCCTATTGGAGCTTACAGTCTAAATTCCCTAATATAGACACACACTCACACACAGACAGAGAGGGAGAGACTAGGGTCAATTTTGATAGCAGCCAATTAACCTAACAGTATGTTTTTTGGAGTGTGGGAGGAAACCGCAGCACCCGGAGGAAACCCACGCAAACACAGGGAGAACATACAAACTTCACACAGATAAGGCCATGGTTGATATAAGTACTGGCTCTGCTTACCATTGTCCAGTCTAGTACATAACTGTATTAATGCTGTGAAATATTATTACTTTGAATGCCTTAAATATGCAAGAGCGCATTTGGGTAAGTTTATGCTAATAAAAGATATATGCACTTTTCTTGCCTACCCATACTATTTAATAACCACCAAAAATTAAGCAATGTGTGGGCACTGCTTCCAGTTGAAATCAGTCTGTCTGTCTGTCTGTCTATCTATCTATCTATCTATCTATCTATCTATCTATCTATCTATCTATCTATCGGTCTGTCTATCTTTAAAACTGAAAGACATCCATTAAAAATACACAATGACAGCATATTTAGTGTGTAATTGATGCTAAAACACAATTCTCACTCTCCTAATATAGCTGATTTTTGACAATGAACTGCATTTTTCATGTGAAGCATTTGATGTCATAAAGATGTAAACCTCACAAAGCAATTCTGTCACTGGTCAGTTTGCTTGACAGACATCTGACTTTAGCCAATGGAAACATGGTGACATGTAAATATGAAAGCACATTAGGACAAAATATGCAATAAGATAGAGGCAAAGGGAGATGGCTGCTGGGAATGTATTTATTTTTATCCCAGAACACCTTTAAATCTAAGTATTAATACTACGTTGATGTACTTTTCAAATTGGAGAGCTACTTTTTACTAAAAGTACATCTCCCTTATATAATTAAGTATAATGCAGACCTGCTCAAAAACTTAGTATAATTAAAGAAGTCTTATGCCATAAATGATGATGATGATGATGATGAGAGCTGCTTATGTGAATGTCTATAGTGGTTTTCTCTACCAGTGTCACTGTATTAGACAACTGTTATCAAACTTAGCAATAATGATGCATTAATCTGCCAATCAAGTGTGGAAGCTTGCTATGTGTATAGGCATAGTAAACACATATCATCATCATCCTCATTATCATTTATTTATATAGTGTCACTAATAGCGCAGCGCTGTACAGAGAACCCATTCACATCAGTCCCTACCCTATTGGAGCTTACAGTCTAAATTCCCTAATATAGACACACACTCACACACAGACAGAGAGGGAGAGACTAGGGTCAATTTTGATAGCAGCCAATTAACCTAACAGTATGTTTTTTGGAGTGTGGGAGGAAACCGCAGCACCCGGAGGAAACCCACGCAAACACAGGGAGAACATACAAACTTCACACAGATAAGGCCATGGTTGATATAAGTACTGGCTCTGCTTACCATTGTCCAGTCTAGTACATAACTGTATTAATGCTGTGAAATATTATTACTTTGAATGCCTTAAATATGCAAGAGCGCATTTGGGTAAGTTTATGCTAATAAAAGATATATGCACTTTTCTTGCCTACCCATACTATTTAATAACCACCAAAAATTAAGCAATGTGTGGGCACTGCTTCCAGTTGAAATCAGTCTGTCTGTCTGTCTGTCTATCTATCTATCTATCTATCTATCTATCTATCTATCTATCTATCTATCTATCTATCGGTCTGTCTATCTTTAAAACTGAAAGACATCCATTAAAAATACACAATGACAGCATATTTAGTGTGTAATTGATGCTAAAACACAATTCTCACTCTCCTAATATAGCTGATTTTTGACAATGAACTGCATTTTTCATGTGAAGCATTTGATGTCATAAAGATGTAAACCTCACAAAGCAATTCTGTCACTGGTCAGTTTGCTTGACAGACATCTGACTTTAGCCAATGGAAACATGGTGACATGTAAATATGAAAGCACATTAGGACAAAATATGCAATAAGATAGAGGCAAAGGGAGATGGCTGCTGGGAATGTATTTATTTTTATCCCAGAACACCTTTAAATCTAAGTATTAATACTATGTTGATGTACTTTTCAAATTGGAGAGCTACTTTTTACTAAAAGTACATCTCCCTTATATAATTAAGTATAATGCAGACCTGCTCAAAAACTTAGTATAATTAAAGAAGTCTTATGCCATAAATGATGATGATGATGATGATGAGAGCTGCTTATGTGAATGTCTATAGTGGTTTTCTCTACCAGTGTCACTGTATTAGACAACTGTTATCAAACTTAGCAATAATGATGCATTAATCTGCCAATCAAGTGTGGAAGCTTGCTATGTGTATAGGCATAGTAAACACATATCATCATCATCCTCATTATCATTTATTTATATAGTGTCACTAATAGCGCAGCGCTGTACAGAGAACCCATTCACATCAGTCCCTACCCTATTGGAGCTTACAGTCTAAATTCCCTAATATAGACACACACTCACACACAGACAGAGAGGGAGAGACTAGGGTCAATTTTGATAGCAGCCAATTAACCTAACAGTATGTTTTTTGGAGTGTGGGAGGAAACCGCAGCACCCGGAGGAAACCCACGCAAACACAGGGAGAACATACAAACTTCACACAGATAAGGCCATGGTTGATATAAGTACTGGCTCTGCTTACCATTGTCCAGTCTAGTACATAACTGTATTAATGCTGTGAAATATTATTACTTTGAATGCCTTAAATATGCAAGAGCGCATTTGGGTAAGTTTATGCTAATAAAAGATATATGCACTTTTCTTGCCTACCCATACTATTTAATAACCACCAAAAATTAAGCAATGTGTGGGCACTGCTTCCAGTTGAAATCAGTCTGTCTGTCTGTCTATCTATCTATCTATCTATCTATCTATCTATCTATCTATCTATCTATCTATCTATCGGTCTGTCTATCTTTAAAACTGAAAGACATCCATTAAAAATACACAATGACAGCATATTTAGTGTGTAATTGATGCTAAAACACAATTCTCACTCTCCTAATATAGCTGATTTTTGACAATGAACTGCATTTTTCATGTGAAGCATTTGATGTCATAAAGATGTAAACCTCACAAAGCAATTCTGTCACTGGTCAGTTTGCTTGACAGACATCTGACTTTAGCCAATGGAAACATGGTGACATGTAAATATGAAAGCACATTAGGACAAAATATGCAATAAGATAGAGGCAAAGGGAGATGGCTGCTGGGAATGTATTTATTTTTATCCCAGAACACCTTTAAATCTAAGTATTAATACTACGTTGATGTACTTTTCAAATTGGAGAGCTACTTTTTACTAAAAGTACATCTCCCTTATATAATTAAGTATAATGCAGACCTGCTCAAAAACTTAGTATAATTAAAGAAGTCTTATGCCATAAATGATGATGATGATGATGATGAGAGCTGCTTATGTGAATGTCTATAGTGGTTTTCTCTACCAGTGTCACTGTATTAGACAACTGTTATCAAACTTAGCAATAATGATGCATTAATCTGCCAATCAAGTGTGGAAGCTTGCTATGTGTATAGGCATAGTAAACACATATCATCATCATCCTCATTATCATTTATTTATATAGTGTCACTAATAGCGCAGCGCTGTACAGAGAACCCATTCACATCAGTCCCTACCCTATTGGAGCTTACAGTCTAAATTCCCTAATATAGACACACACTCACACACAGACAGAGAGGGAGAGACTAGGGTCAATTTTGATAGCAGCCAATTAACCTAACAGTATGTTTTTTGGAGTGTGGGAGGAAACCGCAGCACCCGGAGGAAACCCACGCAAACACAGGGAGAACATACAAACTTCACACAGATAAGGCCATGGTTGATATAAGTACTGGCTCTGCTTACCATTGTCCAGTCTAGTACATAACTGTATTAATGCTGTGAAATATTATTACTTTGAATGCCTTAAATATGCAAGAGCGCATTTGGGTAAGTTTATGCTAATAAAAGATATATGCACTTTTCTTGCCTACCCATACTATTTAATAACCACCAAAAATTAAGCAATGTGTGGGCACTGCTTCCAGTTGAAATCAGTCTGTCTGTCTGTCTGTCTATCTATCTATCTATCTATCTATCTATCTATCTATCTATCTATCTATCTATCGGTCTGTCTATCTTTAAAACTGAAAGACATCCATTAAAAATACACAATGACAGCATATTTAGTGTGTAATTGATGCTAAAACACAATTCTCACTCTCCTAATATAGCTGATTTTTGACAATGAACTGCATTTTTCATGTGAAGCATTTGATGTCATAAAGATGTAAACCTCACAAAGCAATTCTGTCACTGGTCAGTTTGCTTGACAGACATCTGACTTTAGCCAATGGAAACATGGTGACATGTAAATATGAAAGCACATTAGGACAAAATATGCAATAAGATAGAGGCAAAGGGAGATGGCTGCTGGGAATGTATTTATTTTTATCCCAGAACACCTTTAAATCTAAGTATTAATACTATGTTGATGTACTTTTCAAATTGGAGAGCTACTTTTTACTAAAAGTACATCTCCCTTATATAATTAAGTATAATGCAGACCTGCTCAAAAACTTAGTATAATTAAAGAAGTCTTATGCCATAAATGATGATGATGATGATGATGAGAGCTGCTTATGTGAATGTCTATAGTGGTTTTCTCTACCAGTGTCACTGTATTAGACAACTGTTATCAAACTTAGCAATAATGATGCATTAATCTGCCAATCAAGTGTGGAAGCTTGCTATGTGTATAGGCATAGTAAACACATATCATCATCATCCTCATTATCATTTATTTATATAGTGTCACTAATAGCGCAGCGCTGTACAGAGAACCCATTCACATCAGTCCCTACCCTATTGGAGCTTACAGTCTAAATTCCCTAATATAGACACACACTCACACACAGACAGAGAGGGAGAGACTAGGGTCAATTTTGATAGCAGCCAATTAACCTAACAGTATGTTTTTTGGAGTGTGGGAGGAAACCGCAGCACCCGGAGGAAACCCACGCAAACACAGGGAGAACATACAAACTTCACACAGATAAGGCCATGGTTGATATAAGTACTGGCTCTGCTTACCATTGTCCAGTCTAGTACATAACTGTATTAATGCTGTGAAATATTATTACTTTGAATGCCTTAAATATGCAAGAGCGCATTTGGGTAAGTTTATGCTAATAAAAGATATATGCACTTTTCTTGCCTACCCATACTATTTAATAACCACCAAAAATTAAGCAATGTGTGGGCACTGCTTCCAGTTGAAATCAGTCTGTCTGTCTGTCTATCTATCTATCTATCTATCTATCTATCTATCTATCTATCTATCTATCTATCGGTCTGTCTATCTTTAAAACTGAAAGACATCCATTAAAAATACACAATGACAGCATATTTAGTGTGTAATTGATGCTAAAACACAATTCTCACTCTCCTAATATAGCTGATTTTTGACAATGAACTGCATTTTTCATGTGAAGCATTTGATGTCATAAAGATGTAAACCTCACAAAGCAATTCTGTCACTGGTCAGTTTGCTTGACAGACATCTGACTTTAGCCAATGGAAACATGGTGACATGTAAATATGAAAGCACATTAGGACAAAATATGCAATAAGATAGAGGCAAAGGGAGATGGCTGCTGGGAATGTATTTATTTTTATCCCAGAACACCTTTAAATCTAAGTATTAATACTACGTTGATGTACTTTTCAAATTGGAGAGCTACTTTTTACTAAAAGTACATCTCCCTTATATAATTAAGTATAATGCAGAAAAACTTAGTATAATTAAAGAAGTCTTATGCCATAAATGATGATGATGATGATGATGAGAGCTGCTTATGTGAATGTCTATAGTGGTTTTCTCTACCAGTGTCACTGTATTAGACAACTGTTATCAAACTTAGCAATAATGATGCATTAATCTGCCAATCAAGTGTGGAAGCTTGCAAGCTTGCTATGTGTATAGGCATAGTAAACACATATCATCATCATCCTCATTATCATTTATTTATATAGTGTCACTAATAGCGCAGCGCTGTACAGAGAACCCATTCACATCAGTCCCTACCCTATTGGAGCTTACAGTCTAAATTCCCTAATATAGACACACACTCACACACAGACAGAGAGGGAGAGACTAGGGTCAATTTTGATAGCAGCCAATTAACCTAACAGTATGTTTTTTGGAGTGTGGGAGGAAACCGCAGCACCCGGAGGAAACCCACGCAAACACAGGGAGAACATACAAACTTCACACAGATAAGGCCATGGTTGATATAAGTACTGGCTCTGCTTACCATTGTCCAGTCTAGTACATAACTGTATTAATGCTGTGAAATATTATTACTTTGAATGCCTTAAATATGCAAGAGCGCATTTGGGTAAGTTTATGCTAATAAAAGATATATGCACTTTTCTTGCCTACCCATACTATTTAATAACCACCAAAAATTAAGCAATGTGTGGGCACTGCTTCCAGTTGAAATCAGTCTGTCTGTCTGTCTATCTATCTATCTATCTATCTATCTATCTATCTATCTATCTATCTATCGGTCTGTCTATCTTTAAAACTGAAAGACATCCATTAAAAATACACAATGACAGCATATTTAGTGTGTAATTGATGCTAAAACACAATTCTCACTCTCCTAATATAGCTGATTTTTGACAATGAACTGCATTTTTCATGTGAAGCATTTGATGTCATAAAGATGTAAACCTCACAAAGCAATTCTGTCACTGGTCAGTTTGCTTGACAGACATCTGACTTTAGCCAATGGAAACATGGTGACATGTAAATATGAAAGCACATTAGGACAAAATATGCAATAAGATAGAGGCAAAGGGAGATGGCTGCTGGGAATGTATTTATTTTTATCCCAGAACACCTTTAAATCTAAGTATTAATACTACGTTGATGTACTTTTCAAATTGGAGAGCTACTTTTTACTAAAAGTACATCTCCCTTATATAATTAAGTATAATGCAGACCTGCTCAAAAACTTAGTATAATTAAAGAAGTCTTATGCCATAAATGATGATGATGATGATGATGAGAGCTGCTTATGTGAATGTCTATAGTGGTTTTCTCTACCAGTGTCACTGTATTAGACAACTGTTATCAAACTTAGCAATAATGATGCATTAATCTGCCAATCAAGTGTGGAAGCTTGCTATGTGTATAGGCATAGTAAACACATATCATCATCATCCTCATTATCATTTATTTATATAGTGTCACTAATAGCGCAGCGCTGTACAGAGAACCCATTCACATCAGTCCCTACCCTATTGGAGCTTACAGTCTAAATTCCCTAATATAGACACACACTCACACACAGACAGAGAGGGAGAGACTAGGGTCAATTTTGATAGCAGCCAATTAACCTAACAGTATGTTTTTTGGAGTGTGGGAGGAAACCGCAGCACCCGGAGGAAACCCACGCAAACACAGGGAGAACATACAAACTTCACACAGATAAGGCCATGGTTGATATAAGTACTGGCTCTGCTTACCATTGTCCAGTCTAGTACATAACTGTATTAATGCTGTGAAATATTATTACTTTGAATGCCTTAAATATGCAAGAGCGCATTTGGGTAAGTTTATGCTAATAAAAGATATATGCACTTTTCTTGCCTACCCATACTATTTAATAACCACCAAAAATTAAGCAATGTGTGGGCACTGCTTCCAGTTGAAATCAGTCTGTCTGTCTGTCTATCTATCTATCTATCTATCTATCTATCTATCTATCTATCTATCTATCGGTCTGTCTATCTTTAAAACTGAAAGACATCCATTAAAAATACACAATGACAGCATATTTAGTGTGTAATTGATGCTAAAACACAATTCTCACTCTCCTAATATAGCTGATTTTTGACAATGAACTGCATTTTTCATGTGAAGCATTTGATGTCATAAAGATGTAAACCTCACAAAGCAATTCTGTCACTGGTCAGTTTGCTTGACAGACATCTGACTTTAGCCAATGGAAACATGGTGACATGTAAATATGAAAGCACATTAGGACAAAATATGCAATAAGATAGAGGCAAAGGGAGATGGCTGCTGGGAATGTATTTATTTTTATCCCAGAACACCTTTAAATCTAAGTATTAATACTACGTTGATGTACTTTTCAAATTGGAGAGCTACTTTTTACTAAAAGTACATCTCCCTTATATAATTAAGTATAATGCAGACCTGCTCAAAAACTTAGTATAATTAAAGAAGTCTTATGCCATAAATGATGATGATGATGATGATGAGAGCTGCTTATGTGAATGTCTATAGTGGTTTTCTCTACCAGTGTCACTGTATTAGACAACTGTTATCAAACTTAGCAATAATGATGCATTAATCTGCCAATCAAGTGTGGAAGCTTGCTATGTGTATAGGCATAGTAAACACATATCATCATCATCCTCATTATCATTTATTTATATAGTGTCACTAATAGCGCAGCGCTGTACAGAGAACCCATTCACATCAGTCCCTACCCTATTGGAGCTTACAGTCTAAATTCCCTAATATAGACACACACTCACACACAGACAGAGAGGGAGAGACTAGGGTCAATTTTGATAGCAGCCAATTAACCTAACAGTATGTTTTTTGGAGTGTGGGAGGAAACCGCAGCACCCGGAGGAAACCCACGCAAACACAGGGAGAACATACAAACTTCACACAGATAAGGCCATGGTTGATATAAGTACTGGCTCTGCTTACCATTGTCCAGTCTAGTACATAACTGTATTAATGCTGTGAAATATTATTACTTTGAATGCCTTAAATATGCAAGAGCGCATTTGGGTAAGTTTATGCTAATAAAAGATATATGCACTTTTCTTGCCTACCCATACTATTTAATAACCACCAAAAATTAAGCAATGTGTGGGCACTGCTTCCAGTTGAAATCAGTCTGTCTGTCTGTCTATCTATCTATCTATCTATCTATCTATCTATCTATCTATCTATCTATCTATCTATCTATCGGTCTGTCTATCTTTAAAACTGAAAGACATCCATTAAAAATACACAATGACAGCATATTTAGTGTGTAATTGATGCTAAAACACAATTCTCACTCTCCTAATATAGCTGATTTTTGACAATGAACTGCATTTTTCATGTGAAGCATTTGATGTCATAAAGATGTAAACCTCACAAAGCAATTCTGTCACTGGTCAGTTTGCTTGACAGACATCTGACTTTAGCCAATGGAAACATGGTGACATGTAAATATGAAAGCACATTAGGACAAAATATGCAATAAGATAGAGGCAAAGGGAGATGGCTGCTGGGAATGTATTTATTTTTATCCCAGAACACCTTTAAATCTAAGTATTAATACTACGTTGATGTACTTTTCAAATTGGAGAGCTACTTTTTACTAAAAGTACATCTCCCTTATATAATTAAGTATAATGCAGACCTGCTCAAAAACTTAGTATAATTAAAGAAGTCTTATGCCATAAATGATGATGATGATGATGATGAGAGCTGCTTATGTGAATGTCTATAGTGGTTTTCTCTACCAGTGTCACTGTATTAGACAACTGTTATCAAACTTAGCAATAATGATGCATTAATCTGCCAATCAAGTGTGGAAGCTTGCTATGTGTATAGGCATAGTAAACACATATCATCATCATCCTCATTATCATTTATTTATATAGTGTCACTAATAGCGCAGCGCTGTACAGAGAACCCATTCACATCAGTCCCTACCCTATTGGAGCTTACAGTCTAAATTCCCTAATATAGACACACACTCACACACAGACAGAGAGGGAGAGACTAGGGTCAATTTTGATAGCAGCCAATTAACCTAACAGTATGTTTTTTGGAGTGTGGGAGGAAACCGCAGCACCCGGAGGAAACCCACGCAAACACAGGGAGAACATACAAACTTCACACAGATAAGGCCATGGTTGATATAAGTACTGGCTCTGCTTACCATTGTCCAGTCTAGTACATAACTGTATTAATGCTGTGAAATATTATTACTTTGAATGCCTTAAATATGCAAGAGCGCATTTGGGTAAGTTTATGCTAATAAAAGATATATGCACTTTTCTTGCCTACCCATACTATTTAATAACCACCAAAAATTAAGCAATGTGTGGGCACTGCTTCCAGTTGAAATCAGTCTGTCTGTCTGTCTGTCTATCTATCTATCTATCTATCTATCTATCTATCTATCTATCTATCTATCTATCGGTCTGTCTATCTTTAAAACTGAAAGACATCCATTAAAAATACACAATGACAGCATATTTAGTGTGTAATTGATGCTAAAACACAATTCTCACTCTCCTAATATAGCTGATTTTTGACAATGAACTGCATTTTTCATGTGAAGCATTTGATGTCATAAAGATGTAAACCTCACAAAGCAATTCTGTCACTGGTCAGTTTGCTTGACAGACATCTGACTTTAGCCAATGGAAACATGGTGACATGTAAATATGAAAGCACATTAGGACAAAATATGCAATAAGATAGAGGCAAAGGGAGATGGCTGCTGGGAATGTATTTATTTTTATCCCAGAACACCTTTAAATCTAAGTATTAATACTATGTTGATGTACTTTTCAAATTGGAGAGCTACTTTTTACTAAAAGTACATCTCCCTTATATAATTAAGTATAATGCAGACCTGCTCAAAAACTTAGTATAATTAAAGAAGTCTTATGCC
This sequence comes from Mixophyes fleayi, assembly GCF_038048845.1. Taxonomy (NCBI): domain Eukaryota; kingdom Metazoa; phylum Chordata; class Amphibia; order Anura; family Limnodynastidae; genus Mixophyes; species Mixophyes fleayi. Next base: position 2,385,688 of record NW_027447498.1, on the reverse strand, counting down.
ATAAATGATGATGATGATGATGATGAGAGCTGCTTATGTGAATGTCTATAGTGGTTTTCTCTACCAGTGTCACTGTATTAGACAACTGTTATCAAACTTAGCAATAATGATGCATTAATCTGCCAATCAAGTGTGGAAGCTTGCTATGTGTATAGGCATAGTAAACACATATCATCATCATCCTCATTATCATTTATTTATATAGTGTCACTAATAGCGCAGCGCTGTACAGAGAACCCATTCACATCAGTCCCTACCCTATTGGAGCTTACAGTCTAAATTCCCTAATATAGACACACACTCACACACAGACAGAGAGGGAGAGACTAGGGTCAATTTTGATAGCAGCCAATTAACCTAACAGTATGTTTTTTGGAGTGTGGGAGGAAACCGCAGCACCCGGAGGAAACCCACGCAAACACAGGGAGAACATACAAACTTCACACAGATAAGGCCATGGTTGATATAAGTACTGGCTCTGCTTACCATTGTCCAGTCTAGTACATAACTGTATTAATGCTGTGAAATATTATTACTTTGAATGCCTTAAATATGCAAGAGCGCATTTGGGTAAGTTTATGCTAATAAAAGATATATGCACTTTTCTTGCCTACCCATACTATTTAATAACCACCAAAAATTAAGCAATGTGTGGGCACTGCTTCCAGTTGAAATCAGTCTGTCTGTCTGTCTATCTATCTATCTATCTATCTATCTATCTATCTATCTATCTATCTATCTATCTATCGGTCTGTCTATCTTTAAAACTGAAAGACATCCATTAAAAATACACAATGACAGCATATTTAGTGTGTAATTGATGCTAAAACACAATTCTCACTCTCCTAATATAGCTGATTTTTGACAATGAACTGCATTTTTCATGTGAAGCATTTGATGTCATAAAGATGTAAACCTCACAAAGCAATTCTGTCACTGGTCAGTTTGCTTGACAGACATCTGACTTTAGCCAATGGAAACATGGTGACATGTAAATATGAAAGCACATTAGGACAAAATATGCAATAAGATAGAGGCAAAGGGAGATGGCTGCTGGGAATGTATTTATTTTTATCCCAGAACACCTTTAAATCTAAGTATTAATACTACGTTGATGTACTTTTCAAATTGGAGAGCTACTTTTTACTAAAAGTACATCTCCCTTATATAATTAAGTATAATGCAGACCTGCTCAAAAACTTAGTATAATTAAAGAAGTCTTATGCCATAAATGATGATGATGATGATGATGAGAGCTGCTTATGTGAATGTCTATAGTGGTTTTCTCTACCAGTGTCACTGTATTAGACAACTGTTATCAAACTTAGCAATAATGATGCATTAATCTGCCAATCAAGTGTGGAAGCTTGCTATGTGTATAGGCATAGTAAACACATATCATCATCATCCTCATTATCATTTATTTATATAGTGTCACTAATAGCGCAGCGCTGTACAGAGAACCCATTCACATCAGTCCCTACCCTATTGGAGCTTACAGTCTAAATTCCCTAATATAGACACACACTCACACACAGACAGAGAGGGAGAGACTAGGGTCAATTTTGATAGCAGCCAATTAACCTAACAGTATGTTTTTTGGAGTGTGGGAGGAAACCGCAGCACCCGGAGGAAACCCACGCAAACACAGGGAGAACATACAAACTTCACACAGATAAGGCCATGGTTGATATAAGTACTGGCTCTGCTTACCATTGTCCAGTCTAGTACATAACTGTATTAATGCTGTGAAATATTATTACTTTGAATGCCTTAAATATGCAAGAGCGCATTTGGGTAAGTTTATGCTAATAAAAGATATATGCACTTTTCTTGCCTACCCATACTATTTAATAACCACCAAAAATTAAGCAATGTGTGGGCACTGCTTCCAGTTGAAATCAGTCTGTCTGTCTGTCTATCTATCTATCTATCTATCTATCTATCTATCTATCTATCTATCGGTCTGTCTATCTTTAAAACTGAAAGACATCCATTAAAAATACACAATGACAGCATATTTAGTGTGTAATTGATGCTAAAACACAATTCTCACTCTCCTAATATAGCTGATTTTTGACAATGAACTGCATTTTTCATGTGAAGCATTTGATGTCATAAAGATGTAAACCTCACAAAGCAATTCTGTCACTGGTCAGTTTGCTTGACAGACATCTGACTTTAGCCAATGGAAACATGGTGACATGTAAATATGAAAGCACATTAGGACAAAATATGCAATAAGATAGAGGCAAAGGGAGATGGCTGCTGGGAATGTATTTATTTTTATCCCAGAACACCTTTAAATCTAAGTATTAATACTACGTTGATGTACTTTTCAAATTGGAGAGCTACTTTTTACTAAAAGTACATCTCCCTTATATAATTAAGTATAATGCAGACCTGCTCAAAAACTTAGTATAATTAAAGAAGTCTTATGCCATAAATGATGATGATGATGATGATGAGAGCTGCTTATGTGAATGTCTATAGTGGTTTTCTCTACCAGTGTCACTGTATTAGACAACTGTTATCAAACTTAGCAATAATGATGCATTAATCTGCCAATCAAGTGTGGAAGCTTGCTATGTGTATAGGCATAGTAAACACATATCATCATCATCCTCATTATCATTTATTTATATAGTGTCACTAATAGCGCAGCGCTGTACAGAGAACCCATTCACATCAGTCCCTACCCTATTGGAGCTTACAGTCTAAATTCCCTAATATAGACACACACTCACACACAGACAGAGAGGGAGAGACTAGGGTCAATTTTGATAGCAGCCAATTAACCTAACAGTATGTTTTTTGGAGTGTGGGAGGAAACCGCAGCACCCGGAGGAAACCCACGCAAACACAGGGAGAACATACAAACTTCACACAGATAAGGCCATGGTTGATATAAGTACTGGCTCTGCTTACCATTGTCCAGTCTAGTACATAACTGTATTAATGCTGTGAAATATTATTACTTTGAATGCCTTAAATATGCAAGAGCGCATTTGGGTAAGTTTATGCTAATAAAAGATATATGCACTTTTCTTGCCTACCCATACTATTTAATAACCACCAAAAATTAAGCAATGTGTGGGCACTGCTTCCAGTTGAAATCAGTCTGTCTGTCTGTCTGTCTATCTATCTATCTATCTATCTATCTATCTATCTATCTATCTATCTATCTATCGGTCTGTCTATCTTTAAAACTGAAAGACATCCATTAAAAATACACAATGACAGCATATTTAGTGTGTAATTGATGCTAAAACACAATTCTCACTCTCCTAATATAGCTGATTTTTGACAATGAACTGCATTTTTCATGTGAAGCATTTGATGTCATAAAGATGTAAACCTCACAAAGCAATTCTGTCACTGGTCAGTTTGCTTGACAGACATCTGACTTTAGCCAATGGAAACATGGTGACATGTAAATATGAAAGCACATTAGGACAAAATATGCAATAAGATAGAGGCAAAGGGAGATGGCTGCTGGGAATGTATTTATTTTTATCCCAGAACACCTTTAAATCTAAGTATTAATACTATGTTGATGTACTTTTCAAATTGGAGAGCTACTTTTTACTAAAAGTACATCTCCCTTATATAATTAAGTATAATGCAGACCTGCTCAAAAACTTAGTATAATTAAAGAAGTCTTATGCCATAAATGATGATGATGATGATGATGAGAGCTGCTTATGTGAATGTCTATAGTGGTTTTCTCTACCAGTGTCACTGTATTAGACAACTGTTATCAAACTTAGCAATAATGATGCATTAATCTGCCAATCAAGTGTGGAAGCTTGCTATGTGTATAGGCATAGTAAACACATATCATCATCATCCTCATTATCATTTATTTATATAGTGTCACTAATAGCGCAGCGCTGTACAGAGAACCCATTCACATCAGTCCCTACCCTATTGGAGCTTACAGTCTAAATTCCCTAATATAGACACACACTCACACACAGACAGAGAGGGAGAGACTAGGGTCAATTTTGATAGCAGCCAATTAACCTAACAGTATGTTTTTTGGAGTGTGGGAGGAAACCGCAGCACCCGGAGGAAACCCACGCAAACACAGGGAGAACATACAAACTTCACACAGATAAGGCCATGGTTGATATAAGTACTGGCTCTGCTTACCATTGTCCAGTCTAGTACATAACTGTATTAATGCTGTGAAATATTATTACTTTGAATGCCTTAAATATGCAAGAGCGCATTTGGGTAAGTTTATGCTAATAAAAGATATATGCACTTTTCTTGCCTACCCATACTATTTAATAACCACCAAAAATTAAGCAATGTGTGGGCACTGCTTCCAGTTGAAATCAGTCTGTCTGTCTGTCTATCTATCTATCTATCTATCTATCTATCTATCTATCTATCTATCTATCTATCTATCGGTCTGTCTATCTTTAAAACTGAAAGACATCCATTAAAAATACACAATGACAGCATATTTAGTGTGTAATTGATGCTAAAACACAATTCTCACTCTCCTAATATAGCTGATTTTTGACAATGAACTGCATTTTTCATGTGAAGCATTTGATGTCATAAAGATGTAAACCTCACAAAGCAATTCTGTCACTGGTCAGTTTGCTTGACAGACATCTGACTTTAGCCAATGGAAACATGGTGACATGTAAATATGAAAGCACATTAGGACAAAATATGCAATAAGATAGAGGCAAAGGGAGATGGCTGCTGGGAATGTATTTATTTTTATCCCAGAACACCTTTAAATCTAAGTATTAATACTACGTTGATGTACTTTTCAAATTGGAGAGCTACTTTTTACTAAAAGTACATCTCCCTTATATAATTAAGTATAATGCAGACCTGCTCAAAAACTTAGTATAATTAAAGAAGTCTTATGCCATAAATGATGATGATGATGATGATGAGAGCTGCTTATGTGAATGTCTATAGTGGTTTTCTCTACCAGTGTCACTGTATTAGACAACTGTTATCAAACTTAGCAATAATGATGCATTAATCTGCCAATCAAGTGTGGAAGCTTGCTATGTGTATAGGCATAGTAAACACATATCATCATCATCCTCATTATCATTTATTTATATAGTGTCACTAATAGCGCAGCGCTGTACAGAGAACCCATTCACATCAGTCCCTACCCTATTGGAGCTTACAGTCTAAATTCCCTAATATAGACACACACTCACACACAGACAGAGAGGGAGAGACTAGGGTCAATTTTGATAGCAGCCAATTAACCTAACAGTATGTTTTTTGGAGTGTGGGAGGAAACCGCAGCACCCGGAGGAAACCCACGCAAACACAGGGAGAACATACAAACTTCACACAGATAAGGCCATGGTTGATATAAGTACTGGCTCTGCTTACCATTGTCCAGTCTAGTACATAACTGTATTAATGCTGTGAAATATTATTACTTTGAATGCCTTAAATATGCAAGAGCGCATTTGGGTAAGTTTATGCTAATAAAAGATATATGCACTTTTCTTGCCTACCCATACTATTTAATAACCACCAAAAATTAAGCAATGTGTGGGCACTGCTTCCAGTTGAAATCAGTCTGTCTGTCTGTCTATCTATCTATCTATCTATCTATCTATCTATCTATCTATCTATCTATCGGTCTGTCTATCTTTAAAACTGAAAGACATCCATTAAAAATACACAATGACAGCATATTTAGTGTGTAATTGATGCTAAAACACAATTCTCACTCTCCTAATATAGCTGATTTTTGACAATGAACTGCATTTTTCATGTGAAGCATTTGATGTCATAAAGATGTAAACCTCACAAAGCAATTCTGTCACTGGTCAGTTTGCTTGACAGACATCTGACTTTAGCCAATGGAAACATGGTGACATGTAAATATGAAAGCACATTAGGACAAAATATGCAATAAGATAGAGGCAAAGGGAGATGGCTGCTGGGAATGTATTTATTTTTATCCCAGAACACCTTTAAATCTAAGTATTAATACTACGTTGATGTACTTTTCAAATTGGAGAGCTACTTTTTACTAAAAGTACATCTCCCTTATATAATTAAGTATAATGCAGACCTGCTCAAAAACTTAGTATAATTAAAGAAGTCTTATGCCATAAATGATGATGATGATGATGATGAGAGCTGCTTATGTGAATGTCTATAGTGGTTTTCTCTACCAGTGTCACTGTATTAGACAACTGTTATCAAACTTAGCAATAATGATGCATTAATCTGCCAATCAAGTGTGGAAGCTTGCTATGTGTATAGGCATAGTAAACACATATCATCATCATCCTCATTATCATTTATTTATATAGTGTCACTAATAGCGCAGCGCTGTACAGAGAACCCATTCACATCAGTCCCTACCCTATTGGAGCTTACAGTCTAAATTCCCTAATATAGACACACACTCACACACAGACAGAGAGGGAGAGACTAGGGTCAATTTTGATAGCAGCCAATTAACCTAACAGTATGTTTTTTGGAGTGTGGGAGGAAACCGCAGCACCCGGAGGAAACCCACGCAAACACAGGGAGAACATACAAACTTCACACAGATAAGGCCATGGTTGATATAAGTACTGGCTCTGCTTACCATTGTCCAGTCTAGTACATAACTGTATTAATGCTGTGAAATATTATTACTTTGAATGCCTTAAATATGCAAGAGCGCATTTGGGTAAGTTTATGCTAATAAAAGATATATGCACTTTTCTTGCCTACCCATACTATTTAATAACCACCAAAAATTAAGCAATGTGTGGGCACTGCTTCCAGTTGAAATCAGTCTGTCTGTCTGTCTGTCTATCTATCTATCTATCTATCTATCTATCTATCTATCTATCTATCTATCTATCTATCGGTCTGTCTATCTTTAAAACTGAAAGACATCCATTAAAAATACACAATGACAGCATATTTAGTGTGTAATTGATGCTAAAACACAATTCTCACTCTCCTAATATAGCTGATTTTTGACAATGAACTGCATTTTTCATGTGAAGCATTTGATGTCATAAAGATGTAAACCTCACAAAGCAATTCTGTCACTGGTCAGTTTGCTTGACAGACATCTGACTTTAGCCAATGGAAACATGGTGACATGTAAATATGAAAGCACATTAGGACAAAATATGCAATAAGAGGCAAAGGGAGATGGCTGCTGGGAATGTATTTATTTTTATCCCAGAACACCTTTAAATCTAAGTATTAATACTATGTTGATGTACTTTTCAAATTGGAGAGCTACTTTTTACTAAAAGTACATCTCCCTTATATAATTAAGTATAATGCAGACCTGCTCAAAAACTTAGTATAATTAAAGAAGTCTTATGCCATAAATGATGATGATGATGATGATGAGAGCTGCTTATGTGAATGTCTATAGTGGTTTTCTCTACCAGTGTCACTGTATTAGACAACTGTTATCAAACTTAGCAATAATGATGCATTAATCTGCCAATCAAGTGTGGAAGCTTGCTATGTGTATAGGCATAGTAAACACATATCATCATCATCCTCATTATCATTTATTTATATAGTGTCACTAATAGCGCAGCGCTGTACAGAGAACCCATTCACATCAGTCCCTACCCTATTGGAGCTTACAGTCTAAATTCCCTAATATAGACACACACTCACACACAGACAGAGAGGGAGAGACTAGGGTCAATTTTGATAGCAGCCAATTAACCTAACAGTATGTTTTTTGGAGTGTGGGAGGAAACCGCAGCACCCGGAGGAAACCCACGCAAACACAGGGAGAACATACAAACTTCACACAGATAAGGCCATGGTTGATATAAGTACTGGCTCTGCTTACCATTGTCCAGTCTAGTACATAACTGTATTAATGCTGTGAAATATTATTACTTTGAATGCCTTAAATATGCAAGAGCGCATTTGGGTAAGTTTATGCTAATAAAAGATATATGCACTTTTCTTGCCTACCCATACTATTTAATAACCACCAAAAATTAAGCAATGTGTGGGCACTGCTTCCAGTTGAAATCAGTCTGTCTGTCTGTCTATCTATCTATCTATCTATCTATCTATCTATCTATCTATCTATCTATCTATCTATCGGTCTGTCTATCTTTAAAACTGAAAGACATCCATTAAAAATACACAATGACAGCATATTTAGTGTGTAATTGATGCTAAAACACAATTCTCACTCTCCTAATATAGCTGATTTTTGACAATGAACTGCATTTTTCATGTGAAGCATTTGATGTCATAAAGATGTAAACCTCACAAAGCAATTCTGTCACTGGTCAGTTTGCTTGACAGACATCTGACTTTAGCCAATGGAAACATGGTGACATGTAAATATGAAAGCACATTAGGACAAAATATGCAATAAGATAGAGGCAAAGGGAGATGGCTGCTGGGAATGTATTTATTTTTATCCCAGAACACCTTTAAATCTAAGTATTAATACTACGTTGATGTACTTTTCAAATTGGAGAGCTACTTTTTACTAAAAGTACATCTCCCTTATATAATTAAGTATAATGCAGACCTGCTCAAAAACTTAGTATAATTAAAGAAGTCTTATGCCATAAATGATGATGATGATGATGATGAGAGCTGCTTATGTGAATGTCTATAGTGGTTTTCTCTACCAGTGTCACTGTATTAGACAACTGTTATCAAACTTAGCAATAATGATGCATTAATCTGCCAATCAAGTGTGGAAGCTTGCTATGTGTATAGGCATAGTAAACACATATCATCATCATCCTCATTATCATTTATTTATATAGTGTCACTAATAGCGCAGCGCTGTACAGAGAACCCATTCACATCAGTCCCTACCCTATTGGAGCTTACAGTCTAAATTCCCTAATATAGACACACACTCACACACAGACAGAGAGGGAGAGACTAGGGTCAATTTTGATAGCAGCCAATTAACCTAACAGTATGTTTTTTGGAGTGTGGGAGGAAACCGCAGCACCCGGAGGAAACCCACGCAAACACAGGGAGAACATACAAACTTCACACAGATAAGGCCATGGTTGATATAAGTACTGGCTCTGCTTACCATTGTCCAGTCTAGTACATAACTGTATTAATGCTGTGAAATATTATTACTTTGAATGCCTTAAATATGCAAGAGCGCATTTGGGTAAGTTTATGCTAATAAAAGATATATGCACTTTTCTTGCCTACCCATACTATTTAATAACCACCAAAAATTAAGCAATGTGTGGGCACTGCTTCCAGTTGAAATCAGTCTGTCTGTCTGTCTGTCTATCTATCTATCTATCTATCTATCTATCTATCTATCTATCTATCTATCTATCGGTCTGTCTATCTTTAAAACTGAAAGACATCCATTAAAAATACACAATGACAGCATATTTAGTGTGTAATTGATGCTAAAACACAATTCTCACTCTCCTAATATAGCTGATTTTTGACAATGAACTGCATTTTTCATGTGAAGCATTTGATGTCATAAAGATGTAAACCTCACAAAGCAATTCTGTCACTGGTCAGTTTGCTTGACAGACATCTGACTTTAGCCAATGGAAACATGGTGACATGTAAATATGAAAGCACATTAGGACAAAATATGCAATAAGATAGAGGCAAAGGGAGATGGCTGCTGGGAATGTATTTATTTTTATCCCAGAACACCTTTAAATCTAAGTATTAATACTATGTTGATGTACTTTTCAAATTGGAGAGCTACTTTTTACTAAAAGTACATCTCCCTTATATAATTAAGTATAATGCAGACCTGCTCAAAAACTTAGTATAATTAAAGAAGTCTTATGCCATAAATGATGATGATGATGATGATGAGAGCTGCTTATGTGAATGTCTATAGTGGTTTTCTCTACCAGTGTCACTGTATTAGACAACTGTTATCAAACTTAGCAATAATGATGCATTAATCTGCCAATCAAGTGTGGAAGCTTGCTATGTGTATAGGCATAGTAAACACATATCATCATCATCCTCATTATCATTTATTTATATAGTGTCACTAATAGCGCAGCGCTGTACAGAGAACCCATTCACATCAGTCCCTACCCTATTGGAGCTTACAGTCTAAATTCCCTAATATAGACACACACTCACACACAGACAGAGAGGGAGAGACTAGGGTCAATTTTGATAGCAGCCAATTAACCTAACAGTATGTTTTTTGGAGTGTGGGAGGAAACCGCAGCACCCGGAGGAAACCCACGCAAACACAGGGAGAACATACAAACTTCACACAGATAAGGCCATGGTTGATATAAGTACTGGCTCTGCTTACCATTGTCCAGTCTAGTACATAACTGTATTAATGCTGTGAAATATTATTACTTTGAATGCCTTAAATATGCAAGAGCGCATTTGGGTAAGTTTATGCTAATAAAAGATATATGCACTTTTCTTGCCTACCCATACTATTTAATAACCACCAAAAATTAAGCAATGTGTGGGCACTGCTTCCAGTTGAAATCAGTCTGTCTGTCTGTCTATCTATCTATCTATCTATCTATCTATCTATCTATCTATCTATCTATCTATCTATCGGTCTGTCTATCTTTAAAACTGAAAGACATCCATTAAAAATACACAATGACAGCATATTTAGTGTGTAATTGATGCTAAAACACAATTCTCACTCTCCTAATATAGCTGATTTTTGACAATGAACTGCATTTTTCATGTGAAGCATTTGATGTCATAAAGATGTAAACCTCACAAAGCAATTCTGTCACTGGTCAGTTTGCTTGACAGACATCTGACTTTAGCCAATGGAAACATGGTGACATGTAAATATGAAAGCACATTAGGACAAAATATGCAATAAGATAGAGGCAAAGGGAGATGGCTGCTGGGAATGTATTTATTTTTATCCCAGAACACCTTTAAATCTAAGTATTAATACTACGTTGATGTACTTTTCAAATTGGAGAGCTACTTTTTACTAAAAGTACATCTCCCTTATATAATTAAGTATAATGCAGACCTGCTCAAAAACTTAGTATAATTAAAGAAGTCTTATGCCATAAATGATGATGATGATGATGATGAGAGCTGCTTATGTGAATGTCTATAGTGGTTTTCTCTACCAGTGTCACTGTATTAGACAACTGTTATCAAACTTAGCAATAATGATGCATTAATCTGCCAATCAAGTGTGGAAGCTTGCTATGTGTATAGGCATAGTAAACACATATCATCATCATCCTCATTATCATTTATTTATATAGTGTCACTAATAGCGCAGCGCTGTACAGAGAACCCATTCACATCAGTCCCTACCCTATTGGAGCTTACAGTCTAAATTCCCTAATATAGACACACACTCACACACAGACAGAGAGGGAGAGACTAGGGTCAATTTTGATAGCAGCCAATTAACCTAACAGTATGTTTTTTGGAGTGTGGGAGGAAACCGCAGCACCCGGAGGAAACCCACGCAAACACAGGGAGAACATACAAACTTCACACAGATAAGGCCATGGTTGATATAAGTACTGGCTCTGCTTACCATTGTCCAGTCTAGTACATAACTGTATTAATGCTGTGAAATATTATTACTTTGAATGCCTTAAATATGCAAGAGCGCATTTGGGTAAGTTTATGCTAATAAAAGATATATGCACTTTTCTTGCCTACCCATACTATTTAATAACCACCAAAAATTAAGCAATGTGTGGGCACTGCTTCCAGTTGAAATCAGTCTGTCTGTCTGTCTGTCTATCTATCTATCTATCTATCTATCTATCTATCTATCTATCTATCTATCGGTCTGTCTATCTTTAAAACTGAAAGACATCCATTAAAAATACACAATGACAGCATATTTAGTGTGTAATTGATGCTAAAACACAATTCTCACTCTCCTAATATAGCTGATTTTTGACAATGAACTGCATTTTTCATGTGAAGCATTTGATGTCATAAAGATGTAAACCTCACAAAGCAATTCTGTCACTGGTCAGTTTGCTTGACAGACATCTGACTTTAGCCAATGGAAACATGGTGACATGTAAATATGAAAGCACATTAGGACAAAATATGCAATAAGATAGAGGCAAAGGGAGATGGCTGCTGGGAATGTATTTATTTTTATCCCAGAACACCTTTAAATCTAAGTATTAATACTACGTTGATGTACTTTTCAAATTGGAGAGCTACTTTTTACTAAAAGTACATCTCCCTTATATAATTAAGTATAATGCAGACCTGCTCAAAAACTTAGTATAATTAAAGAAGTCTTATGCCATAAATGATGATGATGATGATGATGAGAGCTGCTTATGTGAATGTCTATAGTGGTTTTCTCTACCAGTGTCACTGTATTAGACAACTGTTATCAAACTTAGCAATAATGATGCATTAATCTGCCAATCAAGTGTGGAAGCTTGCTATGTGTATAGGCATAGTAAACACATATCATCATCATCCTCATTATCATTTATTTATATAGTGTCACTAATAGCGCAGCGCTGTACAGAGAACCCATTCACATCAGTCCCTACCCTATTGGAGCTTACAGTCTAAATTCCCTAATATAGACACACACTCACACACAGACAGAGAGGGAGAGACTAGGGTCAATTTTGATAGCAGCCAATTAACCTAACAGTATGTTTTTTGGAGTGTGGGAGGAAACCGCAGCACCCGGAGGAAACCCACGCAAACACAGGGAGAACATACAAACTTCACACAGATAAGGCCATGGTTGATATAAGTACTGGCTCTGCTTACCATTGTCCAGTCTAGTACATAACTGTATTAATGCTGTGAAATATTATTACTTTGAATGCCTTAAATATGCAAGAGCGCATTTGGATAAGTTTATGCTAATAAAAGATATATGCACTTTTCTTGCCTACCCATACTATTTAATAACCACCAAAAATTAAGCAATGTGTGGGCACTGCTTCCAGTTGAAATCAGTCTGTCTGTCTGTCTATCTATCTATCTATCTATCTATCTATCTATCTATCTATCTATCTATCTATCTATCTATCGGTCTGTCTATCTTTAAAACTGAAAGACATCCATTAAAAATACACAATGACAGCATATTTAGTGTGTAATTGATGCTAAAACACAATTCTCACTCTCCTAATATAGCTGATTTTTGACAATGAACTGCATTTTTCATGTGAAGCATTTGATGTCATAAAGATGTAAACCTCACAAAGCAATTCTGTCACTGGTCAGTTTGCTTGACAGACATCTGACTTTAGCCAATGGAAACATGGTGACATGTAAATATGAAAGCACATTAGGACAAAATATGCAATAAGATAGAGGCAAAGGGAGATGGCTGCTGGGAATGTATTTATTTTTATCCCAGAACACCTTTAAATCTAAGTATTAATACTACGTTGATGTACTTTTCAAATTGGAGAGCTACTTTTTACTAAAAGTACATCTCCCTTATATAATTAAGTATAATGCAGACCTGCTCAAAAACTTAGTATAATTAAAGAAGTCTTATGCCATAAATGATGATGATGATGATGATGAGAGCTGCTTATGTGAATGTCTATAGTGGTTTTCTCTACCAGTGTCACTGTATTAGACAACTGTTATCAAACTTAGCAATAATGATGCATTAATCTGCCAATCAAGTGTGGAAGCTTGCTATGTGTATAGGCATAGTAAACACATATCATCATCATCCTCATTATCATTTATTTATATAGTGTCACTAATAGCGCAGCGCTGTACAGAGAACCCATTCACATCAGTCCCTACCCTATTGGAGCTTACAGTCTAAATTCCCTAATATAGACACACACTCACACACAGACAGAGAGGGAGAGACTAGGGTCAATTTTGATAGCAGCCAATTAACCTAACAGTATGTTTTTTGGAGTGTGGGAGGAAACCGCAGCACCCGGAGGAAACCCACGCAAACACAGGGAGAACATACAAACTTCACACAGATAAGGCCATGGTTGATATAAGTACTGGCTCTGCTTACCATTGTCCAGTCTAGTACATAACTGTATTAATGCTGTGAAATATTATTACTTTGAATGCCTTAAATATGCAAGAGCGCATTTGGGTAAGTTTATGCTAATAAAAGATATATGCACTTTTCTTGCCTACCCATACTATTTAATAACCACCAAAAATTAAGCAATGTGTGGGCACTGCTTCCAGTTGAAATCAGTCTGTCTGTCTGTCTATCTATCTATCTATCTATCTATCTATCTATCTATCTATCTATCTATCTATCTATCGGTCTGTCTATCTTTAAAACTGAAAGACATCCATTAAAAATACACAATGACAGCATATTTAGTGTGTAATTGATGCTAAAACACAATTCTCACTCTCCTAATATAGCTGATTTTTGACAATGAACTGCATTTTTCATGTGAAGCATTTGATGTCATAAAGATGTAAACCTCACAAAGCAATTCTGTCACTGGTCAGTTTGCTTGACAGACATCTGACTTTAGCCAATGGAAACATGGTGACATGTAAATATGAAAGCACATTAGGACAAAATATGCAATAAGATAGAGGCAAAGGGAGATGGCTGCTGGGAATGTATTTATTTTTATCCCAGAACACCTTTAAATCTAAGTATTAATACTACGTTGATGTACTTTTCAAATTGGAGAGCTACTTTTTACTAAAAGTACATCTCCCTTATATAATTAAGTATAATGCAGACCTGCTCAAAAACTTAGTATAATTAAAGAAGTCTTATGCCATAAATGATGATGATGATGATGATGAGAGCTGCTTATGTGAATGTCTATAGTGGTTTTCTCTACCAGTGTCACTGTATTAGACAACTGTTATCAAACTTAGCAATAATGATGCATTAATCTGCCAATCAAGTGTGGAAGCTTGCTATGTGTATAGGCATAGTAAACACATATCATCATCATCCTCATTATCATTTATTTATATAGTGTCACTAATAGCGCAGCGCTGTACAGAGAACCCATTCACATCAGTCCCTACCCTATTGGAGCTTACAGTCTAAATTCCCTAATATAGACACACACTCACACACAGACAGAGAGGGAGAGACTAGGGTCAATTTTGATAGCAGCCAATTAACCTAACAGTATGTTTTTTGGAGTGTGGGAGGAAACCGCAGCACCCGGAGGAAACCCACGCAAACACAGGGAGAACATACAAACTTCACACAGATAAGGCCATGGTTGATATAAGTACTGGCTCTGCTTACCATTGTCCAGTCTAGTACATAACTGTATTAATGCTGTGAAATATTATTACTTTGAATGCCTTAAATATGCAAGAGCGCATTTGGGTAAGTTTATGCTAATAAAAGATATATGCACTTTTCTTGCCTACCCATACTATTTAATAACCACCAAAAATTAAGCAATGTGTGGGCACTGCTTCCAGTTGAAATCAGTCTGTCTGTCTGTCTATCTATCTATCTATCTATCTATCTATCTATCTATCTATCTATCGGTCTGTCTATCTTTAAAACTGAAAGACATCCATTAAAAATACACAATGACAGCATATTTAGTGTGTAATTGATGCTAAAACACAATTCTCACTCTCCTAATATAGCTGATTTTTGACAATGAACTGCATTTTTCATGTGAAGCATTTGATGTCATAAAGATGTAAACCTCACAAAGCAATTCTGTCACTGGTCAGTTTGCTTGACAGACATCTGACTTTAGCCAATGGAAACATGGTGACATGTAAATATGAAAGCACATTAGGACAAAATATGCAATAAGATAGAGGCAAAGGGAGATGGCTGCTGGGAATGTATTTATTTTTATCCCAGAACACCTTTAAATCTAAGTATTAATACTACGTTGATGTACTTTTCAAATTGGAGAGCTACTTTTTACTAAAAGTACATCTCCCTTATATAATTAAGTATAATGCAGACCTGCTCAAAAACTTAGTATAATTAAAGAAGTCTTATGCCATAAATGATGATGATGATGATGATGATGAGAGCTGCTTATGTGAATGTCTATAGTGGTTTTCTCTACCAGTGTCACTGTATTAGACAACTGTTATCAAACTTAGCAATAATGATGCATTAATCTGCCAATCAAGTGTGGAAGCTTGCTATGTGTATAGGCATAGTAAACACATATCATCATCATCCTCATTATCATTTATTTATATAGTGTCACTAATAGCGCAGCGCTGTACAGAGAACCCATTCACATCAGTCCCTACCCTATTGGAGCTTACAGTCTAAATTCCCTAATATAGACACACACTCACACACAGACAGAGAGGGAGAGACTAGGGTCAATTTTGATAGCAGCCAATTAACCTAACAGTATGTTTTTTGGAGTGTGGGAGGAAACCGCAGCACCCGGAGGAAACCCACGCAAACACAGGGAGAACATACAAACTTCACACAGATAAGGCCATGGTTGATATAAGTACTGGCTCTGCTTACCATTGTCCAGTCTAGTACATAACTGTATTAATGCTGTGAAATATTATTACTTTGAATGCCTTAAATATGCAAGAGCGCATTTGGGTAAGTTTATGCTAATAAAAGATATATGCACTTTTCTTGCCTACCCATACTATTTAATAACCACCAAAAATTAAGCAATGTGTGGGCACTGCTTCCAGTTGAAATCAGTCTGTCTGTCTGTCTATCTATCTATCTATCTATCTATCTATCTATCTATCTATCTATCTATCTATCTATCTATCGGTCTGTCTATCTTTAAAACTGAAAGACATCCATTAAAAATACACAATGACAGCATATTTAGTGTGTAATTGATGCTAAAACACAATTCTCACTCTCCTAATATAGCTGATTTTTGACAATGAACTGCATTTTTCATGTGAAGCATTTGATGTCATAAAGATGTAAACCTCACAAAGCAATTCTGTCACTGGTCAGTTTGCTTGACAGACATCTGACTTTAGCCAATGGAAACATGGTGACATGTAAATATGAAAGCACATTAGGACAAAATATGCAATAAGATAGAGGCAAAGGGAGATGGCTGCTGGGAATGTATTTATTTTTATCCCAGAACACCTTTAAATCTAAGTATTAATACTACGTTGATGTACTTTTCAAATTGGAGAGCTACTTTTTACTAAAAGTACATCTCCCTTATATAATTAAGTATAATGCAGACCTGCTCAAAAACTTAGTATAATTAAAGAAGTCTTATGCCATAAATGATGATGATGATGATGATGAGAGCTGCTTATGTGAATGTCTATAGTGGTTTTCTCTACCAGTGTCACTGTATTAGACAACTGTTATCAAACTTAGCAATAATGATGCATTAATCTGCCAATCAAGTGTGGAAGCTTGCTATGTGTATAGGCATAGTAAACACATATCATCATCATCCTCATTATCATTTATTTATATAGTGTCACTAATAGCGCAGCGCTGTACAGAGAACCCATTCACATCAGTCCCTACCCTATTGGAGCTTACAGTCTAAATTCCCTAATATAGACACACACTCACACACAGACAGAGAGGGAGAGACTAGGGTCAATTTTGATAGCAGCCAATTAACCTAACAGTATGTTTTTTGGAGTGTGGGAGGAAACCGCAGCACCCGGAGGAAACCCACGCAAACACAGGGAGAACATACAAACTTCACACAGATAAGGCCATGGTTGATATAAGTACTGGCTCTGCTTACCATTGTCCAGTCTAGTACATAACTGTATTAATGCTGTGAAATATTATTACTTTGAATGCCTTAAATATGCAAGAGCGCATTTGGGTAAGTTTATGCTAATAAAAGATATATGCACTTTTCTTGCCTACCCATACTATTTAATAACCACCAAAAATTAAGCAATGTGTGGGCACTGCTTCCAGTTGAAATCAGTCTGTCTGTCTGTCTATCTATCTATCTATCTATCTATCTATCTATCTATCTATCTATCTATCTATCTATCTATCGGTCTGTCTATCTTTAAAACTGAAAGACATCCATTAAAAATACACAATGACAGCATATTTAGTGTGTAATTGATGCTAAAACACAATTCTCACTCTCCTAATATAGCTGATTTTTGACAATGAACTGCATTTTTCATGTGAAGCATTTGATGTCATAAAGATGTAAACCTCACAAAGCAATTCTGTCACTGGTCAGTTTGCTTGACAGACATCTGACTTTAGCCAATGGAAACATGGTGACATGTAAATATGAAAGCACATTAGGACAAAATATGCAATAAGATAGAGGCAAAGGGAGATGGCTGCTGGGAATGTATTTATTTTTATCCCAGAACACCTTTAAATCTAAGTATTAATACTACGTTGATGTACTTTTCAAATTGGAGAGCTACTTTTTACTAAAAGTACATCTCCCTTATATAATTAAGTATAATGCAGACCTGCTCAAAAACTTAGTATAATTAAAGAAGTCTTATGCCATAAATGATGATGATGATGATGATGAGAGCTGCTTATGTGAATGTCTATAGTGGTTTTCTCTACCAGTGTCACTGTATTAGACAACTGTTATCAAACTTAGCAATAATGATGCATTAATCTGCCAATCAAGTGTGGAAGCTTGCTATGTGTATAGGCATAGTAAACACATATCATCATCATCCTCATTATCATTTATTTATATAGTGTCACTAATAGCGCAGCGCTGTACAGAGAACCCATTCACATCAGTCCCTACCCTATTGGAGCTTACAGTCTAAATTCCCTAATATAGACACACACTCACACACAGACAGAGAGGGAGAGACTAGGGTCAATTTTGATAGCAGCCAATTAACCTAACAGTATGTTTTTTGGAGTGTGGGAGGAAACCGCAGCACCCGGAGGAAACCCACGCAAACACAGGGAGAACATACAAACTTCACACAGATAAGGCCATGGTTGATATAAGTACTGGCTCTGCTTACCATTGTCCAGTCTAGTACATAACTGTATTAATGCTGTGAAATATTATTACTTTGAATGCCTTAAATATGCAAGAGCGCATTTGGGTAAGTTTATGCTAATAAAAGATATATGCACTTTTCTTGCCTACCCATACTATTTAATAACCACCAAAAATTAAGCAATGTGTGGGCACTGCTTCCAGTTGAAATCAGTCTGTCTGTCTGTCTATCTATCTATCTATCTATCTATCTATCTATCTATCTATCTATCTATCTATCTATCGGTCTGTCTATCTTTAAAACTGAAAGACATCCATTAAAAATACACAATGACAGCATATTTAGTGTGTAATTGATGCTAAAACACAATTCTCACTCTCCTAATATAGCTGATTTTTGACAATGAACTGCATTTTTCATGTGAAGCATTTGATGTCATAAAGATGTAAACCTCACAAAGCAATTCTGTCACTGGTCAGTTTGCTTGACAGACATCTGACTTTAGCCAATGGAAACATGGTGACATGTAAATATGAAAGCACATTAGGACAAAATATGCAATAAGATAGAGGCAAAGGGAGATGGCTGCTGGGAATGTATTTATTTTTATCCCAGAACACCTTTAAATCTAAGTATTAATACTACGTTGATGTACTTTTCAAATTGGAGAGCTACTTTTTACTAAAAGTACATCTCCCTTATATAATTAAGTATAATGCAGACCTGCTCAAAAACTTAGTATAATTAAAGAAGTCTTATGCCATAAATGATGATGATGATGATGATGATGAGAGCTGCTTATGTGAATGTCTATAGTGGTTTTCTCTACCAGTGTCACTGTATTAGACAACTGTTATCAAACTTAGCAATAATGATGCATTAATCTGCCAATCAAGTGTGGAAGCTTGCTATGTGTATAGGCATAGTAAACACATATCATCATCATCCTCATTATCATTTATTTATATAGTGTCACTAATAGCGCAGCGCTGTACAGAGAACCCATTCACATCAGTCCCTACCCTATTGGAGCTTACAGTCTAAATTCCCTAATATAGACACACACTCACACACAGACAGAGAGGGAGAGACTAGGGTCAATTTTGATAGCAGCCAATTAACCTAACAGTATGTTTTTTGGAGTGTGGGAGGAAACCGCAGCACCCGGAGGAAACCCACGCAAACACAGGGAGAACATACAAACTTCACACAGATAAGGCCATGGTTGATATAAGTACTGGCTCTGCTTACCATTGTCCAGTCTAGTACATAACTGTATTAATGCTGTGAAATATTATTACTTTGAATGCCTTAAATATGCAAGAGCGCATTTGGATAAGTTTATGCTAATAAAAGATATATGCACTTTTCTTGCCTACCCATACTATTTAATAACCACCAAAAATTAAGCAATGTGTGGGCACTGCTTCCAGTTGAAATCAGTCTGTCTGTCTGTCTATCTATCTATCTATCTATCTATCTATCTATCTATCTATCTATCTATCTATCTATCGGTCTGTCTATCTTTAAAACTGAAAGACATCCATTAAAAATACACAATGACAGCATATTTAGTGTGTAATTGATGCTAAAACACAATTCTCACTCTCCTAATATAGCTGATTTTTGACAATGAACTGCATTTTTCATGTGAAGCATTTGATGTCATAAAGATGTAAACCTCACAAAGCAATTCTGTCACTGGTCAGTTTGCTTGACAGACATCTGACTTTAGCCAATGGAAACATGGTGACATGTAAATATGAAAGCACATTAGGACAAAATATGCAATAAGATAGAGGCAAAGGGAGATGGCTGCTGGGAATGTATTTATTTTTATCCCAGAACACCTTTAAATCTAAGTATTAATACTACGTTGATGTACTTTTCAAATTGGAGAGCTACTTTTTACTAAAAGTACATCTCCCTTATATAATTAAGTATAATGCAGACCTGCTCAAAAACTTAGTATAATTAAAGAAGTCTTATGCCATAAATGATGATGAGAGCTGCTTATGTGAATGTCTATAGTGGTTTTCTCTACCAGTGTCACTGTATTAGACAACTGTTATCAAACTTAGCAATAATGATGCATTAATCTGCCAATCAAGTGTGGAAGCTTGCTATGTGTATAGGCATAGTAAACACATATCATCATCATCCTCATTATCATTTATTTATATAGTGTCACTAATAGCGCAGCGCTGTACAGAGAACCCATTCACATCAGTCCCTACCCTATTGGAGCTTACAGTCTAAATTCCCTAATATAGACACACACTCACACACAGACAGAGAGGGAGAGACTAGGGTCAATTTTGATAGCAGCCAATTAACCTAACAGTATGTTTTTTGGAGTGTGGGAGGAAACCGCAGCACCCGGAGGAAACCCACGCAAACACAGGGAGAACATACAAACTTCACACAGATAAGGCCATGGTTGATATAAGTACTGGCTCTGCTTACCATTGTCCAGTCTAGTACATAACTGTATTAATGCTGTGAAATATTATTACTTTGAATGCCTTAAATATGCAAGAGCGCATTTGGGTAAGTTTATGCTAATAAAAGATATATGCACTTTTCTTGCCTACCCATACTATTTAATAACCACCAAAAATTAAGCAATGTGTGGGCACTGCTTCCAGTTGAAATCAGTCTGTCTGTCTGTCTATCTATCTATCTATCTATCTATCTATCTATCTATCTATCTATCTATCTATCGGTCTGTCTATCTTTAAAACTGAAAGACATCCATTAAAAATACACAATGACAGCATATTTAGTGTGTAATTGATGCTAAAACACAATTCTCACTCTCCTAATATAGCTGATTTTTGACAATGAACTGCATTTTTCATGTGAAGCATTTGATGTCATAAAGATGTAAACCTCACAAAGCAATTCTGTCACTGGTCAGTTTGCTTGACAGACATCTGACTTTAGCCAATGGAAACATGGTGACATGTAAATATGAAAGCACATTAGGACAAAATATGCAATAAGATAGAGGCAAAGGGAGATGGCTGCTGGGAATGTATTTATTTTTATCCCAGAACACCTTTAAATCTAAGTATTAATACTACGTTGATGTACTTTTCAAATTGGAGAGCTACTTTTTACTAAAAGTACATCTCCCTTATATAATTAAGTATAATGCAGACCTGCTCAAAAACTTAGTATAATTAAAGAAGTCTTATGCCATAAATGATGATGATGATGATGATGAGAGCTGCTTATGTGAATGTCTATAGTGGTTTTCTCTACCAGTGTCACTGTATTAGACAACTGTTATCAAACTTAGCAATAATGATGCATTAATCTGCCAATCAAGTGTGGAAGCTTGCTATGTGTATAGGCATAGTAAACACATATCATCATCATCCTCATTATCATTTATTTATATAGTGTCACTAATAGCGCAGCGCTGTACAGAGAACCCATTCACATCAGTCCCTACCCTATTGGAGCTTACAGTCTAAATTCCCTAATATAGACACACACTCACACACAGACAGAGAGGGAGAGACTAGGGTCAATTTTGATAGCAGCCAATTAACCTAACAGTATGTTTTTTGGAGTGTGGGAGGAAACCGCAGCACCCGGAGGAAACCCACGCAAACACAGGGAGAACATACAAACTTCACACAGATAAGGCCATGGTTGATATAAGTACTGGCTCTGCTTACCATTGTCCAGTCTAGTACATAACTGTATTAAT
This sequence comes from Mixophyes fleayi, assembly GCF_038048845.1. Taxonomy (NCBI): domain Eukaryota; kingdom Metazoa; phylum Chordata; class Amphibia; order Anura; family Limnodynastidae; genus Mixophyes; species Mixophyes fleayi. The sequence goes on along the minus strand of NW_027447498.1, from coordinate 2,363,118 downwards.
GCTGTGAAATATTATTACTTTGAATGCCTTAAATATGCAAGAGCGCATTTGGGTAAGTTTATGCTAATAAAAGATATATGCACTTTTCTTGCCTACCCATACTATTTAATAACCACCAAAAATTAAGCAATGTGTGGGCACTGCTTCCAGTTGAAATCAGTCTGTCTGTCTGTCTATCTATCTATCTATCTATCTATCTATCTATCTATCTATCGGTCTGTCTATCTTTAAAACTGAAAGACATCCATTAAAAATACACAATGACAGCATATTTAGTGTGTAATTGATGCTAAAACACAATTCTCACTCTCCTAATATAGCTGATTTTTGACAATGAACTGCATTTTTCATGTGAAGCATTTGATGTCATAAAGATGTAAACCTCACAAAGCAATTCTGTCACTGGTCAGTTTGCTTGACAGACATCTGACTTTAGCCAATGGAAACATGGTGACATGTAAATATGAAAGCACATTAGGACAAAATATGCAATAAGATAGAGGCAAAGGGAGATGGCTGCTGGGAATGTATTTATTTTTATCCCAGAACACCTTTAAATCTAAGTATTAATACTACGTTGATGTACTTTTCAAATTGGAGAGCTACTTTTTACTAAAAGTACATCTCCCTTATATAATTAAGTATAATGCAGACCTGCTCAAAAACTTAGTATAATTAAAGAAGTCTTATGCCATAAATGATGATGATGATGATGATGAGAGCTGCTTATGTGAATGTCTATAGTGGTTTTCTCTACCAGTGTCACTGTATTAGACAACTGTTATCAAACTTAGCAATAATGATGCATTAATCTGCCAATCAAGTGTGGAAGCTTGCTATGTGTATAGGCATAGTAAACACATATCATCATCATCCTCATTATCATTTATTTATATAGTGTCACTAATAGCGCAGCGCTGTACAGAGAACCCATTCACATCAGTCCCTACCCTATTGGAGCTTACAGTCTAAATTCCCTAATATAGACACACACTCACACACAGACAGAGAGGGAGAGACTAGGGTCAATTTTGATAGCAGCCAATTAACCTAACAGTATGTTTTTTGGAGTGTGGGAGGAAACCGCAGCACCCGGAGGAAACCCACGCAAACACAGGGAGAACATACAAACTTCACACAGATAAGGCCATGGTTGATATAAGTACTGGCTCTGCTTACCATTGTCCAGTCTAGTACATAACTGTATTAATGCTGTGAAATATTATTACTTTGAATGCCTTAAATATGCAAGAGCGCATTTGGATAAGTTTATGCTAATAAAAGATATATACACTTTTCTTGCCTACCCATACTATTTAATAACCACCAAAAATTAAGCAATGTGTGGGCACTGCTTCCAGTTGAAATCAGTCTGTCTGTCTGTCTATCTATCTATCTATCTATCTATCTATCTATCTATCTATCTATCTATCTATCTATCTATCGGTCTGTCTATCTTTAAAACTGAAAGACATCCATTAAAAATACACAATGACAGCATATTTAGTGTGTAATTGATGCTAAAACACAATTCTCACTCTCCTAATATAGCTGATTTTTGACAATGAACTGCATTTTTCATGTGAAGCATTTGATGTCATAAAGATGTAAACCTCACAAAGCAATTCTGTCACTGGTCAGTTTGCTTGACAGACATCTGACTTTAGCCAATGGAAACATGGTGACATGTAAATATGAAAGCACATTAGGACAAAATATGCAATAAGATAGAGGCAAAGGGAGATGGCTGCTGGGAATGTATTTATTTTTATCCCAGAACACCTTTAAATCTAAGTATTAATACTACGTTGATGTACTTTTCAAATTGGAGAGCTACTTTTTACTAAAAGTACATCTCCCTTATATAATTAAGTATAATGCAGACCTGCTCAAAAACTTAGTATAATTAAAGAAGTCTTATGCCATAAATGATGATGATGATGATGATGAGAGCTGCTTATGTGAATGTCTATAGTGGTTTTCTCTACCAGTGTCACTGTATTAGACAACTGTTATCAAACTTAGCAATAATGATGCATTAATCTGCCAATCAAGTGTGGAAGCTTGCTATGTGTATAGGCATAGTAAACACATATCATCATCATCCTCATTATCATTTATTTATATAGTGTCACTAATAGCGCAGCGCTGTACAGAGAACCCATTCACATCAGTCCCTACCCTATTGGAGCTTACAGTCTAAATTCCCTAATATAGACACACACTCACACACAGACAGAGAGGGAGAGACTAGGGTCAATTTTGATAGCAGCCAATTAACCTAACAGTATGTTTTTTGGAGTGTGGGAGGAAACCGCAGCACCCGGAGGAAACCCACGCAAACACAGGGAGAACATACAAACTTCACACAGATAAGGCCATGGTTGATATAAGTACTGGCTCTGCTTACCATTGTCCAGTCTAGTACATAACTGTATTAATGCTGTGAAATATTATTACTTTGAATGCCTTAAATATGCAAGAGCGCATTTGGATAAGTTTATGCTAATAAAAGATATATGCACTTTTCTTGCCTACCCATACTATTTAATAACCACCAAAAATTAAGCAATGTGTGGGCACTGCTTCCAGTTGAAATCAGTCTGTCTGTCTGTCTATCTATCTATCTATCTATCTATCTATCTATCTATCTATCTATCTATCTATCTATCGGTCTGTCTATCTTTAAAACTGAAAGACATCCATTAAAAATACACAATGACAGCATATTTAGTGTGTAATTGATGCTAAAACACAATTCTCACTCTCCTAATATAGCTGATTTTTGACAATGAACTGCATTTTTCATGTGAAGCATTTGATGTCATAAAGATGTAAACCTCACAAAGCAATTCTGTCACTGGTCAGTTTGCTTGACAGACATCTGACTTTAGCCAATGGAAACATGGTGACATGTAAATATGAAAGCACATTAGGACAAAATATGCAATAAGATAGAGGCAAAGGGAGATGGCTGCTGGGAATGTATTTATTTTTATCCCAGAACACCTTTAAATCTAAGTATTAATACTACGTTGATGTACTTTTCAAATTGGAGAGCTACTTTTTACTAAAAGTACATCTCCCTTATATAATTAAGTATAATGCAGACCTGCTCAAAAACTTAGTATAATTAAAGAAGTCTTATGCCATAAATGATGATGATGATGATGATGAGAGCTGCTTATGTGAATGTCTATAGTGGTTTTCTCTACCAGTGTCACTGTATTAGACAACTGTTATCAAACTTAGCAATAATGATGCATTAATCTGCCAATCAAGTGTGGAAGCTTGCTATGTGTATAGGCATAGTAAACACATATCATCATCATCCTCATTATCATTTATTTATATAGTGTCACTAATAGCGCAGCGCTGTACAGAGAACCCATTCACATCAGTCCCTACCCTATTGGAGCTTACAGTCTAAATTCCCTAATATAGACACACACTCACACACAGACAGAGAGGGAGAGACTAGGGTCAATTTTGATAGCAGCCAATTAACCTAACAGTATGTTTTTTGGAGTGTGGGAGGAAACCGCAGCACCCGGAGGAAACCCACGCAAACACAGGGAGAACATACAAACTTCACACAGATAAGGCCATGGTTGATATAAGTACTGGCTCTGCTTACCATTGTCCAGTCTAGTACATAACTGTATTAATGCTGTGAAATATTATTACTTTGAATGCCTTAAATATGCAAGAGCGCATTTGGGTAAGTTTATGCTAATAAAAGATATATGCACTTTTCTTGCCTACCCATACTATTTAATAACCACCAAAAATTAAGCAATGTGTGGGCACTGCTTCCAGTTGAAATCAGTCTGTCTGTCTGTCTATCTATCTATCTATCTATCTATCTATCTATCTATCTATCTATCTATCGGTCTGTCTATCTTTAAAACTGAAAGACATCCATTAAAAATACACAATGACAGCATATTTAGTGTGTAATTGATGCTAAAACACAATTCTCACTCTCCTAATATAGCTGATTTTTGACAATGAACTGCATTTTTCATGTGAAGCATTTGATGTCATAAAGATGTAAACCTCACAAAGCAATTCTGTCACTGGTCAGTTTGCTTGACAGACATCTGACTTTAGCCAATGGAAACATGGTGACATGTAAATATGAAAGCACATTAGGACAAAATATGCAATAAGATAGAGGCAAAGGGAGATGGTTGCTGGGAATGTATTTATTTTTATCCCAGAACACCTTTAAATCTAAGTATTAATATTACGTTGATGTACTTTTCAAATTGGAGAGCTACTTTTTACTAAAAGTACATCTCCCTTATATAATTAAGTATAATGCAGACCTGCTCAAAAACTTAGTATAATTAAAGAAGTCTTATGCCATAAATGATGATGATGATGATGATGAGAGCTGCTTATGTGAATGTCTATAGTGGTTTTCTCTACCAGTGTCACTGTATTAGACAACTGTTATCAAACTTAGCAATAATGATGCATTAATCTGCCAATCAAGTGTGGAAGCTTGCTATGTGTATAGGCATAGTAAACACATATCATCATCATCCTCATTATCATTTATTTATATAGTGTCACTAATAGCGCAGCGCTGTACAGAGAACCCATTCACATCAGTCCCTACCCTATTGGAGCTTACAGTCTAAATTCCCTAATATAGACACACACTCACACACAGACAGAGAGGGAGAGACTAGGGTCAATTTTGATAGCAGCCAATTAACCTAACAGTATGTTTTTTGGAGTGTGGGAGGAAACCGCAGCACCCGGAGGAAACCCACGCAAACACAGGGAGAACATACAAACTTCACACAGATAAGGCCATGGTTGATATAAGTACTGGCTCTGCTTACCATTGTCCAGTCTAGTACATAACTGTATTAATGCTGTGAAATATTATTACTTTGAATGCCTTAAATATGCAAGAGCGCATTTGGGTAAGTTTATGCTAATAAAAGATATATGCACTTTTCTTGCCTACCCATACTATTTAATAACCACCAAAAATTAAGCAATGTGTGGGCACTGCTTCCAGTTGAAATCAGTCTGTCTGTCTGTCTATCTATCTATCTATCTATCTATCTATCTATCTATCTATCTATCTATCGGTCTGTCTATCTTTAAAACTGAAAGACATCCATTAAAAATACACAATGACAGCATATTTAGTGTGTAATTGATGCTAAAACACAATTCTCACTCTCCTAATATAGCTGATTTTTGACAATGAACTGCATTTTTCATGTGAAGCATTTGATGTCATAAAGATGTAAACCTCACAAAGCAATTCTGTCACTGGTCAGTTTGCTTGACAGACATCTGACTTTAGCCAATGGAAACATGGTGACATGTAAATATGAAAGCACATTAGGACAAAATATGCAATAAGATAGAGGCAAAGGGAGATGGCTGCTGGGAATGTATTTATTTTTATCCCAGAACACCTTTAAATCTAAGTATTAATACTACGTTGATGTACTTTTCAAATTGGAGAGCTACTTTTTACTAAAAGTACATCTCCCTTATATAATTAAGTATAATGCAGACCTGCTCAAAAACTTAGTATAATTAAAGAAGTCTTATGCCATAAATGATGATGATGATGATGATGAGAGCTGCTTATGTGAATGTCTATAGTGGTTTTCTCTACCAGTGTCACTGTATTAGACAACTGTTATCAAACTTAGCAATAATGATGCATTAATCTGCCAATCAAGTGTGGAAGCTTGCTATGTGTATAGGCATAGTAAACACATATCATCATCATCCTCATTATCATTTATTTATATAGTGTCACTAATAGCGCAGCGCTGTACAGAGAACCCATTCACATCAGTCCCTACCCTATTGGAGCTTACAGTCTAAATTCCCTAATATAGACACACACTCACACACAGACAGAGAGGGAGAGACTAGGGTCAATTTTGATAGCAGCCAATTAACCTAACAGTATGTTTTTTGGAGTGTGGGAGGAAACCGCAGCACCCGGAGGAAACCCACGCAAACACAGGGAGAACATACAAACTTCACACAGATAAGGCCATGGTTGATATAAGTACTGGCTCTGCTTACCATTGTCCAGTCTAGTACATAACTGTATTAATGCTGTGAAATATTATTACTTTGAATGCCTTAAATATGCAAGAGCGCATTTGGGTAAGTTTATGCTAATAAAAGATATATGCACTTTTCTTGCCTACCCATACTATTTAATAACCACCAAAAATTAAGCAATGTGTGGGCACTGCTTCCAGTTGAAATCAGTCTGTCTGTCTGTCTATCTATCTATCTATCTATCTATCTATCTATCTATCTATCTATCGGTCTGTCTATCTTTAAAACTGAAAGACATCCATTAAAAATACACAATGACAGCATATTTAGTGTGTAATTGATGCTAAAACACAATTCTCACTCTCCTAATATAGCTGATTTTTGACAATGAACTGCATTTTTCATGTGAAGCATTTGATGTCATAAAGATGTAAACCTCACAAAGCAATTCTGTCACTGGTCAGTTTGCTTGACAGACATCTGACTTTAGCCAATGGAAACATGGTGACATGTAAATATGAAAGCACATTAGGACAAAATATGCAATAAGATAGAGGCAAAGGGAGATGGCTGCTGGGAATGTATTTATTTTTATCCCAGAACACCTTTAAATCTAAGTATTAATACTACGTTGATGTACTTTTCAAATTGGAGAGCTACTTTTTACTAAAAGTACATCTCCCTTATATAATTAAGTATAATGCAGACCTGCTCAAAAACTTAGTATAATTAAAGAAGTCTTATGCCATAAATGATGATGATGATGATGATGAGAGCTGCTTATGTGAATGTCTATAGTGGTTTTCTCTACCAGTGTCACTGTATTAGACAACTGTTATCAAACTTAGCAATAATGATGCATTAATCTGCCAATCAAGTGTGGAAGCTTGCTATGTGTATAGGCATAGTAAACACATATCATCATCATCCTCATTATCATTTATTTATATAGTGTCACTAATAGCGCAGCGCTGTACAGAGAACCCATTCACATCAGTCCCTACCCTATTGGAGCTTACAGTCTAAATTCCCTAATATAGACACACACTCACACACAGACAGAGAGGGAGAGACTAGGGTCAATTTTGATAGCAGCCAATTAACCTAACAGTATGTTTTTTGGAGTGTGGGAGGAAACCGCAGCACCCGGAGGAAACCCACGCAAACACAGGGAGAACATACAAACTTCACACAGATAAGGCCATGGTTGATATAAGTACTGGCTCTGCTTACCATTGTCCAGTCTAGTACATAACTGTATTAATGCTGTGAAATATTATTACTTTGAATGCCTTAAATATGCAAGAGCGCATTTGGGTAAGTTTATGCTAATAAAAGATATATGCACTTTTCTTGCCTACCCATACTATTTAATAACCACCAAAAATTAAGCAATGTGTGGGCACTGCTTCCAGTTGAAATCAGTCTGTCTGTCTGTCTATCTATCTATCTATCTATCTATCTATCTATCTATCTATCTATCTATCTATCTATCTATCGGTCTGTCTATCTTTAAAACTGAAAGACATCCATTAAAAATACACAATGACAGCATATTTAGTGTGTAATTGATGCTAAAACACAATTCTCACTCTCCTAATATAGCTGATTTTTGACAATGAACTGCATTTTTCATGTGAAGCATTTGATGTCATAAAGATGTAAACCTCACAAAGCAATTCTGTCACTGGTCAGTTTGCTTGACAGACATCTGACTTTAGCCAATGGAAACATGGTGACATGTAAATATGAAAGCACATTAGGACAAAATATGCAATAAGATAGAGGCAAAGGGAGATGGCTGCTGGGAATGTATTTATTTTTATCCCAGAACACCTTTAAATCTAAGTATTAATACTACGTTGATGTACTTTTCAAATTGGAGAGCTACTTTTTACTAAAAGTACATCTCCCTTATATAATTAAGTATAATGCAGACCTGCTCAAAAACTTAGTATAATTAAAGAAGTCTTATGCCATAAATGATGATGATGATGATGATGAGAGCTGCTTATGTGAATGTCTATAGTGGTTTTCTCTACCAGTGTCACTGTATTAGACAACTGTTATCAAACTTAGCAATAATGATGCATTAATCTGCCAATCAAGTGTGGAAGCTTGCTATGTGTATAGGCATAGTAAACACATATCATCATCATCCTCATTATCATTTATTTATATAGTGTCACTAATAGCGCAGCGCTGTACAGAGAACCCATTCACATCAGTCCCTACCCTATTGGAGCTTACAGTCTAAATTCCCTAATATAGACACACACTCACACACAGACAGAGAGGGAGAGACTAGGGTCAATTTTGATAGCAGCCAATTAACCTAACAGTATGTTTTTTGGAGTGTGGGAGGAAACCGCAGCACCCGGAGGAAACCCACGCAAACACAGGGAGAACATACAAACTTCACACAGATAAGGCCATGGTTGATATAAGTACTGGCTCTGCTTACCATTGTCCAGTCTAGTACATAACTGTATTAATGCTGTGAAATATTATTACTTTGAATGCCTTAAATATGCAAGAGCGCATTTGGGTAAGTTTATGCTAATAAAAGATATATGCACTTTTCTTGCCTACCCATACTATTTAATAACCACCAAAAATTAAGCAATGTGTGGGCACTGCTTCCAGTTGAAATCAGTCTGTCTGTCTGTCTATCTATCTATCTATCTATCTATCTATCTATCTATCTATCTATCGGTCTGTCTATCTTTAAAACTGAAAGACATCCATTAAAAATACACAATGACAGCATATTTAGTGTGTAATTGATGCTAAAACACAATTCTCACTCTCCTAATATAGCTGATTTTTGACAATGAACTGCATTTTTCATGTGAAGCATTTGATGTCATAAAGATGTAAACCTCACAAAGCAATTCTGTCACTGGTCAGTTTGCTTGACAGACATCTGACTTTAGCCAATGGAAACATGGTGACATGTAAATATGAAAGCACATTAGGACAAAATATGCAATAAGATAGAGGCAAAGGGAGATGGCTGCTGGGAATGTATTTATTTTTATCCCAGAACACCTTTAAATCTAAGTATTAATACTACGTTGATGTACTTTTCAAATTGGAGAGCTACTTTTTACTAAAAGTACATCTCCCTTATATAATTAAGTATAATGCAGACCTGCTCAAAAACTTAGTATAATTAAAGAAGTCTTATGCCATAAATGATGATGATGATGATGATGAGAGCTGCTTATGTGAATGTCTATAGTGGTTTTCTCTACCAGTGTCACTGTATTAGACAACTGTTATCAAACTTAGCAATAATGATGCATTAATCTGCCAATCAAGTGTGGAAGCTTGCTATGTGTATAGGCATAGTAAACACATATCATCATCATCCTCATTATCATTTATTTATATAGTGTCACTAATAGCGCAGCGCTGTACAGAGAACCCATTCACATCAGTCCCTACCCTATTGGAGCTTACAGTCTAAATTCCCTAATATAGACACACACTCACACACAGACAGAGAGGGAGAGACTAGGGTCAATTTTGATAGCAGCCAATTAACCTAACAGTATGTTTTTTGGAGTGTGGGAGGAAACCGCAGCACCCGGAGGAAACCCACGCAAACACAGGGAGAACATACAAACTTCACACAGATAAGGCCATGGTTGATATAAGTACTGGCTCTGCTTACCATTGTCCAGTCTAGTACATAACTGTATTAATGCTGTGAAATATTATTACTTTGAATGCCTTAAATATGCAAGAGCGCATTTGGGTAAGTTTATGCTAATAAAAGATATATGCACTTTTCTTGCCTACCCATACTATTTAATAACCACCAAAAATTAAGCAATGTGTGGGCACTGCTTCCAGTTGAAATCAGTCTGTCTGTCTGTCTATCTATCTATCTATCTATCTATCTATCTATCTATCTATCTATCTATCTATCTATCTATCGGTCTGTCTATCTTTAAAACTGAAAGACATCCATTAAAAATACACAATGACAGCATATTTAGTGTGTAATTGATGCTAAAACACAATTCTCACTCTCCTAATATAGCTGATTTTTGACAATGAACTGCATTTTTCATGTGAAGCATTTGATGTCATAAAGATGTAAACCTCACAAAGCAATTCTGTCACTGGTCAGTTTGCTTGACAGACATCTGACTTTAGCCAATGGAAACATGGTGACATGTAAATATGAAAGCACATTAGGACAAAATATGCAATAAGATAGAGGCAAAGGGAGATGGCTGCTGGGAATGTATTTATTTTTATCCCAGAACACCTTTAAATCTAAGTATTAATACTACGTTGATGTACTTTTCAAATTGGAGAGCTACTTTTTACTAAAAGTACATCTCCCTTATATAATTAAGTATAATGCAGACCTGCTCAAAAACTTAGTATAATTAAAGAAGTCTTATGCCATAAATGATGATGATGATGATGATGAGAGCTGCTTATGTGAATGTCTATAGTGGTTTTCTCTACCAGTGTCACTGTATTAGACAACTGTTATCAAACTTAGCAATAATGATGCATTAATCTGCCAATCAAGTGTGGAAGCTTGCTATGTGTATAGGCATAGTAAACACATATCATCATCATCCTCATTATCATTTATTTATATAGTGTCACTAATAGCGCAGCGCTGTACAGAGAACCCATTCACATCAGTCCCTACCCTATTGGAGCTTACAGTCTAAATTCCCTAATATAGACACACACTCACACACAGACAGAGAGGGAGAGACTAGGGTCAATTTTGATAGCAGCCAATTAACCTAACAGTATGTTTTTTGGAGTGTGGGAGGAAACCGCAGCACCCGGAGGAAACCCACGCAAACACAGGGAGAACATACAAACTTCACACAGATAAGGCCATGGTTGATATAAGTACTGGCTCTGCTTACCATTGTCCAGTCTAGTACATAACTGTATTAATGCTGTGAAATATTATTACTTTGAATGCCTTAAATATGCAAGAGCGCATTTGGGTAAGTTTATGCTAATAAAAGATATATGCACTTTTCTTGCCTACCCATACTATTTAATAACCACCAAAAATTAAGCAATGTGTGGGCACTGCTTCCAGTTGAAATCAGTCTGTCTGTCTGTCTATCTATCTATCTATCTATCTATCTATCTATCTATCTATCTATCTATCTATCGGTCTGTCTATCTTTAAAACTGAAAGACATCCATTAAAAATACACAATGACAGCATATTTAGTGTGTAATTGATGCTAAAACACAATTCTCACTCTCCTAATATAGCTGATTTTTGACAATGAACTGCATTTTTCATGTGAAGCATTTGATGTCATAAAGATGTAAACCTCACAAAGCAATTCTGTCACTGGTCAGTTTGCTTGACAGACATCTGACTTTAGCCAATGGAAACATGGTGACATGTAAATATGAAAGCACATTAGGACAAAATATGCAATAAGATAGAGGCAAAGGGAGATGGTTGCTGGGAATGTATTTATTTTTATCCCAGAACACCTTTAAATCTAAGTATTAATACTACGTTGATGTACTTTTCAAATTGGAGAGCTACTTTTTACTAAAAGTACATCTCCCTTATATAATTAAGTATAATGCAGACCTGCTCAAAAACTTAGTATAATTAAAGAAGTCTTATGCCATAAATGATGATGATGATGATGATGAGAGCTGCTTATGTGAATGTCTATAGTGGTTTTCTCTACCAGTGTCACTGTATTAGACAACTGTTATCAAACTTAGCAATAATGATGCATTAATCTGCCAATCAAGTGTGGAAGCTTGCTATGTGTATAGGCATAGTAAACACATATCATCATCATCCTCATTATCATTTATTTATATAGTGTCACTAATAGCGCAGCGCTGTACAGAGAACCCATTCACATCAGTCCCTACCCTATTGGAGCTTACAGTCTAAATTCCCTAATATAGACACACACTCACACACAGACAGAGAGGGAGAGACTAGGGTCAATTTTGATAGCAGCCAATTAACCTAACAGTATGTTTTTTGGAGTGTGGGAGGAAACCGCAGCACCCGGAGGAAACCCACGCAAACACAGGGAGAACATACAAACTTCACACAGATAAGGCCATGGTTGATATAAGTACTGGCTCTGCTTACCATTGTCCAGTCTAGTACATAACTGTATTAATGCTGTGAAATATTATTACTTTGAATGCCTTAAATATGCAAGAGCGCATTTGGGTAAGTTTATGCTAATAAAAGATATATGCACTTTTCTTGCCTACCCATACTATTTAATAACCACCAAAAATTAAGCAATGTGTGGGCACTGCTTCCAGTTGAAATCAGTCTGTCTGTCTGTCTATCTATCTATCTATCTATCTATCTATCTATCTATCTATCTATCTATCGGTCTGTCTATCTTTAAAACTGAAAGACATCCATTAAAAATACACAATGACAGCATATTTAGTGTGTAATTGATGCTAAAACACAATTCTCACTCTCCTAATATAGCTGATTTTTGACAATGAACTGCATTTTTCATGTGAAGCATTTGATGTCATAAAGATGTAAACCTCACAAAGCAATTCTGTCACTGGTCAGTTTGCTTGACAGACATCTGACTTTAGCCAATGGAAACATGGTGACATGTAAATATGAAAGCACATTAGGACAAAATATGCAATAAGATAGAGGCAAAGGGAGATGGCTGCTGGGAATGTATTTATTTTTATCCCAGAACACCTTTAAATCTAAGTATTAATACTACGTTGATGTACTTTTCAAATTGGAGAGCTACTTTTTACTAAAAGTACATCTCCCTTATATAATTAAGTATAATGCAGACCTGCTCAAAAACTTAGTATAATTAAAGAAGTCTTATGCCATAAATGATGATGATGATGATGATGAGAGCTGCTTATGTGAATGTCTATAGTGGTTTTCTCTACCAGTGTCACTGTATTAGACAACTGTTATCAAACTTAGCAATAATGATGCATTAATCTGCCAATCAAGTGTGGAAGCTTGCTATGTGTATAGGCATAGTAAACACATATCATCATCATCCTCATTATCATTTATTTATATAGTGTCACTAATAGCGCAGCGCTGTACAGAGAACCCATTCACATCAGTCCCTACCCTATTGGAGCTTACAGTCTAAATTCCCTAATATAGACACACACTCACACACAGACAGAGAGGGAGAGACTAGGGTCAATTTTGATAGCAGCCAATTAACCTAACAGTATGTTTTTTGGAGTGTGGGAGGAAACCGCAGCACCCGGAGGAAACCCACGCAAACACAGGGAGAACATACAAACTTCACACAGATAAGGCCATGGTTGATATAAGTACTGGCTCTGCTTACCATTGTCCAGTCTAGTACATAACTGTATTAATGCTGTGAAATATTATTACTTTGAATGCCTTAAATATGCAAGAGCGCATTTGGGTAAGTTTATGCTAATAAAAGATATATGCACTTTTCTTGCCTACCCATACTATTTAATAACCACCAAAAATTAAGCAATGTGTGGGCACTGCTTCCAGTTGAAATCAGTCTGTCTGTCTGTCTATCTATCTATCTATCTATCTATCTATCTATCTATCTATCTATCGGTCTGTCTATCTTTAAAACTGAAAGACATCCATTAAAAATACACAATGACAGCATATTTAGTGTGTAATTGATGCTAAAACACAATTCTCACTCTCCTAATATAGCTGATTTTTGACAATGAACTGCATTTTTCATGTGAAGCATTTGATGTCATAAAGATGTAAACCTCACAAAGCAATTCTGTCACTGGTCAGTTTGCTTGACAGACATCTGACTTTAGCCAATGGAAACATGGTGACATGTAAATATGAAAGCACATTAGGACAAAATATGCAATAAGATAGAGGCAAAGGGAGATGGCTGCTGGGAATGTATTTATTTTTATCCCAGAACACCTTTAAATCTAAGTATTAATACTACGTTGATGTACTTTTCAAATTGGAGAGCTACTTTTTACTAAAAGTACATCTCCCTTATATAATTAAGTATAATGCAGACCTGCTCAAAAACTTAGTATAATTAAAGAAGTCTTATGCCATAAATGATGATGATGATGATGATGAGAGCTGCTTATGTGAATGTCTATAGTGGTTTTCTCTACCAGTGTCACTGTATTAGACAACTGTTATCAAACTTAGCAATAATGATGCATTAATCTGCCAATCAAGTGTGGAAGCTTGCTATGTGTATAGGCATAGTAAACACATATCATCATCATCCTCATTATCATTTATTTATATAGTGTCACTAATAGCGCAGCGCTGTACAGAGAACCCATTCACATCAGTCCCTACCCTATTGGAGCTTACAGTCTAAATTCCCTAATATAGACACACACTCACACACAGACAGAGAGGGAGAGACTAGGGTCAATTTTGATAGCAGCCAATTAACCTAACAGTATGTTTTTTGGAGTGTGGGAGGAAACCGCAGCACCCGGAGGAAACCCACGCAAACACAGGGAGAACATACAAACTTCACACAGATAAGGCCATGGTTGATATAAGTACTGGCTCTGCTTACCATTGTCCAGTCTAGTACATAACTGTATTAATGCTGTGAAATATTATTACTTTGAATGCCTTAAATATGCAAGAGCGCATTTGGGTAAGTTTATGCTAATAAAAGATATATGCACTTTTCTTGCCTACCCATACTATTTAATAACCACCAAAAATTAAGCAATGTGTGGGCACTGCTTCCAGTTGAAATCAGTCTGTCTGTCTGTCTATCTATCTATCTATCTATCTATCTATCTATCTATCTATCTATCTATCTATCTATCGGTCTGTCTATCTTTAAAACTGAAAGACATCCATTAAAAATACACAATGACAGCATATTTAGTGTGTAATTGATGCTAAAACACAATTCTCACTCTCCTAATATAGCTGATTTTTGACAATGAACTGCATTTTTCATGTGAAGCATTTGATGTCATAAAGATGTAAACCTCACAAAGCAATTCTGTCACTGGTCAGTTTGCTTGACAGACATCTGACTTTAGCCAATGGAAACATGGTGACATGTAAATATGAAAGCACATTAGGACAAAATATGCAATAAGATAGAGGCAAAGGGAGATGGCTGCTGGGAATGTATTTATTTTTATCCCAGAACACCTTTAAATCTAAGTATTAATACTACGTTGATGTACTTTTCAAATTGGAGAGCTACTTTTTACTAAAAGTACATCTCCCTTATATAATTAAGTATAATGCAGACCTGCTCAAAAACTTAGTATAATTAAAGAAGTCTTATGCCATAAATGATGATGATGATGATGATGAGAGCTGCTTATGTGAATGTCTATAGTGGTTTTCTCTACCAGTGTCACTGTATTAGACAACTGTTATCAAACTTAGCAATAATGATGCATTAATCTGCCAATCAAGTGTGGAAGCTTGCTATGTGTATAGGCATAGTAAACACATATCATCATCATCCTCATTATCATTTATTTATATAGTGTCACTAATAGCGCAGCGCTGTACAGAGAACCCATTCACATCAGTCCCTACCCTATTGGAGCTTACAGTCTAAATTCCCTAATATAGACACACACTCACACACAGACAGAGAGGGAGAGACTAGGGTCAATTTTGATAGCAGCCAATTAACCTAACAGTATGTTTTTTGGAGTGTGGGAGGAAACCGCAGCACCCGGAGGAAACCCACGCAAACACAGGGAGAACATACAAACTTCACACAGATAAGGCCATGGTTGATATAAGTACTGGCTCTGCTTACCATTGTCCAGTCTAGTACATAACTGTATTAATGCTGTGAAATATTATTACTTTGAATGCCTTAAATATGCAAGAGCGCATTTGGGTAAGTTTATGCTAATAAAAGATATATGCACTTTTCTTGCCTACCCATACTATTTAATAACCACCAAAAATTAAGCAATGTGTGGGCACTGCTTCCAGTTGAAATCAGTCTGTCTGTCTGTCTATCTATCTATCTATCTATCTATCTATCTATCTATCTATCTATCTATCTATCGGTCTGTCTATCTTTAAAACTGAAAGACATCCATTAAAAATACACAATGACAGCATATTTAGTGTGTAATTGATGCTAAAACACAATTCTCACTCTCCTAATATAGCTGATTTTTGACAATGAACTGCATTTTTCATGTGAAGCATTTGATGTCATAAAGATGTAAACCTCACAAAGCAATTCTGTCACTGGTCAGTTTGCTTGACAGACATCTGACTTTAGCCAATGGAAACATGGTGACATGTAAATATGAAAGCACATTAGGACAAAATATGCAATAAGATAGAGGCAAAGGGAGATGGTTGCTGGGAATGTATTTATTTTTATCCCAGAACACCTTTAAATCTAAGTATTAATACTACGTTGATGTACTTTTCAAATTGGAGAGCTACTTTTTACTAAAAGTACATCTCCCTTATATAATTAAGTATAATGCAGACCTGCTCAAAAACTTAGTATAATTAAAGAAGTCTTATGCCATAAATGATGATGATGATGATGATGAGAGCTGCTTATGTGAATGTCTATAGTGGTTTTCTCTACCAGTGTCACTGTATTAGACAACTGTTATCAAACTTAGCAATAATGATGCATTAATCTGCCAATCAAGTGTGGAAGCTTGCTATGTGTATAGGCATAGTAAACACATATCATCATCATCCTCATTATCATTTATTTATATAGTGTCACTAATAGCGCAGCGCTGTACAGAGAACCCATTCACATCAGTCCCTACCCTATTGGAGCTTACAGTCTAAATTCCCTAATATAGACACACACTCACACACAGACAGAGAGGGAGAGACTAGGGTCAATTTTGATAGCAGCCAATTAACCTAACAGTATGTTTTTTGGAGTGTGGGAGGAAACCGCAGCACCCGGAGGAAACCCACGCAAACACAGGGAGAACATACAAACTTCACACAGATAAGGCCATGGTTGATATAAGTACTGGCTCTGCTTACCATTGTCCAGTCTAGTACATAACTGTATTAATGCTGTGAAATATTATTACTTTGAATGCCTTAAATATGCAAGAGCGCATTTGGGTAAGTTTATGCTAATAAAAGATATATGCACTTTTCTTGCCTACCCATACTATTTAATAACCACCAAAAATTAAGCAATGTGTGGGCACTGCTTCCAGTTGAAATCAGTCTGTCTGTCTGTCTATCTATCTATCTATCTATCTATCTATCTATCTATCTATCTATCGGTCTGTCTATCTTTAAAACTGAAAGACATCCATTAAAAATACACAATGACAGCATATTTAGTGTGTAATTGATGCTAAAACACAATTCTCACTCTCCTAATATAGCTGATTTTTGACAATGAACTGCATTTTTCATGTGAAGCATTTGATGTCATAAAGATGTAAACCTCACAAAGCAATTCTGTCACTGGTCAGTTTGCTTGACAGACATCTGACTTTAGCCAATGGAAACATGGTGACATGTAAATATGAAAGCACATTAGGACAAAATATGCAATAAGATAGAGGCAAAGGGAGATGGCTGCTGGGAATGTATTTATTTTTATCCCAGAACACCTTTAAATCTAAGTATTAATACTACGTTGATGTACTTTTCAAATTGGAGAGCTACTTTTTACTAAAAGTACATCTCCCTTATATAATTAAGTATAATGCAGACCTGCTCAAAAACTTAGTATAATTAAAGAAGTCTTATGCCATAAATGATGATGATGATGATGATGAGAGCTGCTTATGTGAATGTCTATAGTGGTTTTCTCTACCAGTGTCACTGTATTAGACAACTGTTATCAAACTTAGCAATAATGATGCATTAATCTGCCAATCAAGTGTGGAAGCTTGCTATGTGTATAGGCATAGTAAACACATATCATCATCATCCTCATTATCATTTATTTATATAGTGTCACTAATAGCGCAGCGCTGTACAGAGAACCCATTCACATCAGTCCCTACCCTATTGGAGCTTACAGTCTAAATTCCCTAATATAGACACACACTCACACACAGACAGAGAGGGAGAGACTAGGGTCAATTTTGATAGCAGCCAATTAACCTAACAGTATGTTTTTTGGAGTGTGGGAGGAAACCGCAGCACCCGGAGGAAACCCACGCAAACACAGGGAGAACATACAAACTTCACACAGATAAGGCCATGGTTGATATAAGTACTGGCTCTGCTTACCATTGTCCAGTCTAGTACATAACTGTATTAATGCTGTGAAATATTATTACTTTGAATGCCTTAAATATGCAAGAGCGCATTTGGGTAAGTTTATGCTAATAAAAGATATATGCACTTTTCTTGCCTACCCATACTATTTAATAACCACCAAAAATTAAGCAATGTGTGGGCACTGCTTCCAGTTGAAATCAGTCTGTCTGTCTGTCTATCTATCTATCTATCTATCTATCTATCTATCTATCTATCTATCGGTCTGTCTATCTTTAAAACTGAAAGACATCCATTAAAAATACACAATGACAGCATATTTAGTGTGTAATTGATGCTAAAACACAATTCTCACTCTCCTAATATAGCTGATTTTTGACAATGAACTGCATTTTTCATGTGAAGCATTTGATGTCATAAAGATGTAAACCTCACAAAGCAATTCTGTCACTGGTCAGTTTGCTTGACAGACATCTGACTTTAGCCAATGGAAACATGGTGACATGTAAATATGAAAGCACATTAGGACAAAATATGCAATAAGATAGAGGCAAAGGGAGATGGCTGCTGGGAATGTATTTATTTTTATCCCAGAACACCTTTAAATCTAAGTATTAATACTACGTTGATGTACTTTTCAAATTGGAGAGCTACTTTTTACTAAAAGTACATCTCCCTTATATAATTAAGTATAATGCAGACCTGCTCAAAAACTTAGTATAATTAAAGAAGTCTTATGCCATAAATGATGATGATGATGATGATGAGAGCTGCTTATGTGAATGTCTATAGTGGTTTTCTCTACCAGTGTCACTGTATTAGACAACTGTTATCAAACTTAGCAATAATGATGCATTAATCTGCCAATCAAGTGTGGAAGCTTGCTATGTGTATAGGCATAGTAAACACATATCATCATCATCCTCATTATCATTTATTTATATAGTGTCACTAATAGCGCAGCGCTGTACAGAGAACCCATTCACATCAGTCCCTACCCTATTGGAGCTTACAGTCTAAATTCCCTAATATAGACACACACTCACACACAGACAGAGAGGGAGAGACTAGGGTCAATTTTGATAGCAGCCAATTAACCTAACAGTATGTTTTTTGGAGTGTGGGAGGAAACCGCAGCACCCGGAGGAAACCCACGCAAACACAGGGAGAACATACAAACTTCACACAGATAAGGCCATGGTTGATATAAGTACTGGCTCTGCTTACCATTGTCCAGTCTAGTACATAACTGTATTAATGCTGTGAAATATTATTACTTTGAATGCCTTAAATATGCAAGAGCGCATTTGGGTAAGTTTATGCTAATAAAAGATATATGCACTTTTCTTGCCTACCCATACTATTTAATAACCACCAAAAATTAAGCAATGTGTGGGCACTGCTTCCAGTTGAAATCAGTCTGTCTGTCTGTCTATCTATCTATCTATCTATCTATCTATCTATCTATCTATCTATCTATCTATCTATCTATCGGTCTGTCTATCTTTAAAACTGAAAGACATCCATTAAAAATACACAATGACAGCATATTTAGTGTGTAATTGATGCTAAAACACAATTCTCACTCTCCTAATATAGCTGATTTTTGACAATGAACTGCATTTTTCATGTGAAGCATTTGATGTCATAAAGATGTAAACCTCACAAAGCAATTCTGTCACTGGTCAGTTTGCTTGACAGACATCTGACTTTAGCCAATGGAAACATGGTGACATGTAAATATGAAAGCACATTAGGACAAAATATGCAATAAGATAGAGGCAAAGGGAGATGGCTGCTGGGAATGTATTTATTTTTATCCCAGAACACCTTTAAATCTAAGTATTAATACTACGTTGATGTACTTTTCAAATTGGAGAGCTACTTTTTACTAAAAGTACATCTCCCTTATATAATTAAGTATAATGCAGACCTGCTCAAAAACTTAGTATAATTAAAGAAGTCTTATGCCATAAATGATGATGATGATGATGATGAGAGCTGCTTATGTGAATGTCTATAGTGGTTTTCTCTACCAGTGTCACTGTATTAGACAACTGTTATCAAACTTAGCAATAATGATGCATTAATCTGCCAATCAAGTGTGGAAGCTTGCTATGTGTATAGGCATAGTAAACACATATCATCATCATCCTCATTATCATTTATTTATATAGTGTCACTAATAGCGCAGCGCTGTACAGAGAACCCATTCACATCAGTCCCTACCCTATTGGAGCTTACAGTCTAAATTCCCTAATATAGACACACACTCACACACAGACAGAGAGGGAGAGACTAGGGTCAATTTTGATAGCAGCCAATTAACCTAACAGTATGTTTTTTGGAGTGTGGGAGGAAACCGCAGCACCCGGAGGAAACCCATGCAAACACAGGGAGAACATACAAACTTCACACAGATAAGGCCATGGTTGATATAAGTACTGGCTCTGCTTACCATTGTCCAGTCTAGTACATAACTGTATTAATGCTGTGAAATATTATTACTTTGAATGCCTTAAATATGCAAGAGCGCATTTGGGTAAGTTTATGCTAATAAAAGATATATGCACTTTTCTTGCCTACCCATACTATTTAATAACCACCAAAAATTAAGCAATGTGTGGGCACTGCTTCCAGTTGAAATCAGTCTGTCTGTCTGTCTATCTATCTATCTATCTATCTATCTATCTATCTATCTATCTATCTATCTATCTATCTATCTATCTATCGGTCTGTCTATCTTTAAAACTGAAAGACATCCATTAAAAATACACAATGACAGCATATTTAGTGTGTAATTGATGCTAAAACACAATTCTCACTCTCCTAATATAGCTGATTTTTGACAATGAACTGCATTTTTCATGTGAAGCATTTGATGTCATAAAGATGTAAACCTCACAAAGCAATTCTGTCACTGGTCAGTTTGCTTGACAGACATCTGACTTTAGCCAATGGAAACATGGTGACATGTAAATATGAAAGCACATTAGGACAAAATATGCAATAAGATAGAGGCAAAGGGAGATGGTTGCTGGGAATGTATTTATTTTTATCCCAGAACACCTTTAAATCT
This sequence comes from Mixophyes fleayi, assembly GCF_038048845.1. NCBI lineage: Eukaryota > Metazoa > Chordata > Amphibia > Anura > Limnodynastidae > Mixophyes > Mixophyes fleayi. The sequence goes on along the minus strand of NW_027447498.1, from coordinate 2,341,762 downwards.
AAGTATTAATACTACGTTGATGTACTTTTCAAATTGGAGAGCTACTTTTTACTAAAAGTACATCTCCCTTATATAATTAAGTATAATGCAGACCTGCTCAAAAACTTAGTATAATTAAAGAAGTCTTATGCCATAAATGATGATGATGATGATGATGAGAGCTGCTTATGTGAATGTCTATAGTGGTTTTCTCTACCAGTGTCACTGTATTAGACAACTGTTATCAAACTTAGCAATAATGATGCATTAATCTGCCAATCAAGTGTGGAAGCTTGCTATGTGTATAGGCATAGTAAACACATATCATCATCATCCTCATTATCATTTATTTATATAGTGTCACTAATAGCGCAGCGCTGTACAGAGAACCCATTCACATCAGTCCCTACCCTATTGGAGCTTACAGTCTAAATTCCCTAATATAGACACACACTCACACACAGACAGAGAGGGAGAGACTAGGGTCAATTTTGATAGCAGCCAATTAACCTAACAGTATGTTTTTTGGAGTGTGGGAGGAAACCGCAGCACCCGGAGGAAACCCACGCAAACACAGGGAGAACATACAAACTTCACACAGATAAGGCCATGGTTGATATAAGTACTGGCTCTGCTTACCATTGTCCAGTCTAGTACATAACTGTATTAATGCTGTGAAATATTATTACTTTGAATGCCTTAAATATGCAAGAGCGCATTTGGGTAAGTTTATGCTAATAAAAGATATATGCACTTTTCTTGCCTACCCATACTATTTAATAACCACCAAAAATTAAGCAATGTGTGGGCACTGCTTCCAGTTGAAATCAGTCTGTCTGTCTGTCTATCTATCTATCTATCTATCTATCTATCTATCTATCTATCGGTCTGTCTATCTTTAAAACTGAAAGACATCCATTAAAAATACACAATGACAGCATATTTAGTGTGTAATTGATGCTAAAACACAATTCTCACTCTCCTAATATAGCTGATTTTTGACAATGAACTGCATTTTTCATGTGAAGCATTTGATGTCATAAAGATGTAAACCTCACAAAGCAATTCTGTCACTGGTCAGTTTGCTTGACAGACATCTGACTTTAGCCAATGGAAACATGGTGACATGTAAATATGAAAGCACATTAGGACAAAATATGCAATAAGATAGAGGCAAAGGGAGATGGCTGCTGGGAATGTATTTATTTTTATCCCAGAACACCTTTAAATCTAAGTATTAATACTACGTTGATGTACTTTTCAAATTGGAGAGCTACTTTTTACTAAAAGTACATCTCCCTTATATAATTAAGTATAATGCAGACCTGCTCAAAAACTTAGTATAATTAAAGAAGTCTTATGCCATAAATGATGATGATGATGATGATGAGAGCTGCTTATGTGAATGTCTATAGTGGTTTTCTCTACCAGTGTCACTGTATTAGACAACTGTTATCAAACTTAGCAATAATGATGCATTAATCTGCCAATCAAGTGTGGAAGCTTGCTATGTGTATAGGCATAGTAAACACATATCATCATCATCCTCATTATCATTTATTTATATAGTGTCACTAATAGCGCAGCGCTGTACAGAGAACCCATTCACATCAGTCCCTACCCTATTGGAGCTTACAGTCTAAATTCCCTAATATAGACACACACTCACACACAGACAGAGAGGGAGAGACTAGGGTCAATTTTGATAGCAGCCAATTAACCTAACAGTATGTTTTTTGGAGTGTGGGAGGAAACCGCAGCACCCGGAGGAAACCCACGCAAACACAGGGAGAACATACAAACTTCACACAGATAAGGCCATGGTTGATATAAGTACTGGCTCTGCTTACCATTGTCCAGTCTAGTACATAACTGTATTAATGCTGTGAAATATTATTACTTTGAATGCCTTAAATATGCAAGAGCGCATTTGGGTAAGTTTATGCTAATAAAAGATATATGCACTTTTCTTGCCTACCCATACTATTTAATAACCACCAAAAATTAAGCAATGTGTGGGCACTGCTTCCAGTTGAAATCAGTCTGTCTGTCTGTCTATCTATCTATCTATCTATCTATCTATCTATCTATCTATCTATCTATCTATCTATCTATCGGTCTGTCTATCTTTAAAACTGAAAGACATCCATTAAAAATACACAATGACAGCATATTTAGTGTGTAATTGATGCTAAAACACAATTCTCACTCTCCTAATATAGCTGATTTTTGACAATGAACTGCATTTTTCATGTGAAGCATTTGATGTCATAAAGATGTAAACCTCACAAAGCAATTCTGTCACTGGTCAGTTTGCTTGACAGACATCTGACTTTAGCCAATGGAAACATGGTGACATGTAAATATGAAAGCACATTAGGACAAAATATGCAATAAGATAGAGGCAAAGGGAGATGGCTGCTGGGAATGTATTTATTTTTATCCCAGAACACCTTTAAATCTAAGTATTAATACTACGTTGATGTACTTTTCAAATTGGAGAGCTACTTTTTACTAAAAGTACATCTCCCTTATATAATTAAGTATAATGCAGACCTGCTCAAAAACTTAGTATAATTAAAGAAGTCTTATGCCATAAATGATGATGATGATGATGATGAGAGCTGCTTATGTGAATGTCTATAGTGGTTTTCTCTACCAGTGTCACTGTATTAGACAACTGTTATCAAACTTAGCAATAATGATGCATTAATCTGCCAATCAAGTGTGGAAGCTTGCTATGTGTATAGGCATAGTAAACACATATCATCATCATCCTCATTATCATTTATTTATATAGTGTCACTAATAGCGCAGCGCTGTACAGAGAACCCATTCACATCAGTCCCTACCCTATTGGAGCTTACAGTCTAAATTCCCTAATATAGACACACACTCACACACAGACAGAGAGGGAGAGACTAGGGTCAATTTTGATAGCAGCCAATTAACCTAACAGTATGTTTTTTGGAGTGTGGGAGGAAACCGCAGCACCCGGAGGAAACCCACGCAAACACAGGGAGAACATACAAACTTCACACAGATAAGGCCATGGTTGATATAAGTACTGGCTCTGCTTACCATTGTCCAGTCTAGTACATAACTGTATTAATGCTGTGAAATATTATTACTTTGAATGCCTTAAATATGCAAGAGCGCATTTGGGTAAGTTTATGCTAATAAAAGATATATGCACTTTTCTTGCCTACCCATACTATTTAATAACCACCAAAAATTAAGCAATGTGTGGGCACTGCTTCCAGTTGAAATCAGTCTGTCTGTCTGTCTATCTATCTATCTATCTATCTATCTATCTATCTATCTATCTATCGGTCTGTCTATCTTTAAAACTGAAAGACATCCATTAAAAATACACAATGACAGCATATTTAGTGTGTAATTGATGCTAAAACACAATTCTCACTCTCCTAATATAGCTGATTTTTGACAATGAACTGCATTTTTCATGTGAAGCATTTGATGTCATAAAGATGTAAACCTCACAAAGCAATTCTGTCACTGGTCAGTTTGCTTGACAGACATCTGACTTTAGCCAATGGAAACATGGTGACATGTAAATATGAAAGCACATTAGGACAAAATATGCAATAAGATAGAGGCAAAGGGAGATGGCTGCTGGGAATGTATTTATTTTTATCCCAGAACACCTTTAAATCTAAGTATTAATACTACGTTGATGTACTTTTCAAATTGGAGAGCTACTTTTTACTAAAAGTACATCTCCCTTATATAATTAAGTATAATGCAGACCTGCTCAAAAACTTAGTATAATTAAAGAAGTCTTATGCCATAAATGATGATGATGATGATGATGAGAGCTGCTTATGTGAATGTCTATAGTGGTTTTCTCTACCAGTGTCACTGTATTAGACAACTGTTATCAAACTTAGCAATAATGATGCATTAATCTGCCAATCAAGTGTGGAAGCTTGCTATGTGTATAGGCATAGTAAACACATATCATCATCATCCTCATTATCATTTATTTATATAGTGTCACTAATAGCGCAGCGCTGTACAGAGAACCCATTCACATCAGTCCCTACCCTATTGGAGCTTACAGTCTAAATTCCCTAATATAGACACACACTCACACACAGACAGAGAGGGAGAGACTAGGGTCAATTTTGATAGCAGCCAATTAACCTAACAGTATGTTTTTTGGAGTGTGGGAGGAAACCGCAGCACCCGGAGGAAACCCACGCAAACACAGGGAGAACATACAAACTTCACACAGATAAGGCCATGGTTGATATAAGTACTGGCTCTGCTTACCATTGTCCAGTCTAGTACATAACTGTATTAATGCTGTGAAATATTATTACTTTGAATGCCTTAAATATGCAAGAGCGCATTTGGGTAAGTTTATGCTAATAAAAGATATATGCACTTTTCTTGCCTACCCATACTATTTAATAACCACCAAAAATTAAGCAATGTGTGGGCACTGCTTCCAGTTGAAATCAGTCTGTCTGTCTGTCTATCTATCTATCTATCTATCTATCTATCTATCTATCTATCTATCTATCTATCTATCGGTCTGTCTATCTTTAAAACTGAAAGACATCCATTAAAAATACACAATGACAGCATATTTAGTGTGTAATTGATGCTAAAACACAATTCTCACTCTCCTAATATAGCTGATTTTTGACAATGAACTGCATTTTTCATGTGAAGCATTTGATGTCATAAAGATGTAAACCTCACAAAGCAATTCTGTCACTGGTCAGTTTGCTTGACAGACATCTGACTTTAGCCAATGGAAACATGGTGACATGTAAATATGAAAGCACATTAGGACAAAATATGCAATAAGATAGAGGCAAAGGGAGATGGCTGCTGGGAATGTATTTATTTTTATCCCAGAACACCTTTAAATCTAAGTATTAATACTACGTTGATGTACTTTTCAAATTGGAGAGCTACTTTTTACTAAAAGTACATCTCCCTTATATAATTAAGTATAATGCAGACCTGCTCAAAAACTTAGTATAATTAAAGAAGTCTTATGCCATAAATGATGATGATGATGATGATGAGAGCTGCTTATGTGAATGTCTATAGTGGTTTTCTCTACCAGTGTCACTGTATTAGACAACTGTTATCAAACTTAGCAATAATGATGCATTAATCTGCCAATCAAGTGTGGAAGCTTGCTATGTGTATAGGCATAGTAAACACATATCATCATCATCCTCATTATCATTTATTTATATAGTGTCACTAATAGCGCAGCGCTGTACAGAGAACCCATTCACATCAGTCCCTACCCTATTGGAGCTTACAGTCTAAATTCCCTAATATAGACACACACTCACACACAGACAGAGAGGGAGAGACTAGGGTCAATTTTGATAGCAGCCAATTAACCTAACAGTATGTTTTTTGGAGTGTGGGAGGAAACCGCAGCACCCGGAGGAAACCCACGCAAACACAGGGAGAACATACAAACTTCACACAGATAAGGCCATGGTTGATATAAGTACTGGCTCTGCTTACCATTGTCCAGTCTAGTACATAACTGTATTAATGCTGTGAAATATTATTACTTTGAATGCCTTAAATATGCAAGAGCGCATTTGGGTAAGTTTATGCTAATAAAAGATATATGCACTTTTCTTGCCTACCCATACTATTTAATAACCACCAAAAATTAAGCAATGTGTGGGCACTGCTTCCAGTTGAAATCAGTCTGTCTGTCTGTCTATCTATCTATCTATCTATCTATCTATCTATCTATCTATCTATCTATCGGTCTGTCTATCTTTAAAACTGAAAGACATCCATTAAAAATACACAATGACAGCATATTTAGTGTGTAATTGATGCTAAAACACAATTCTCACTCTCCTAATATAGCTGATTTTTGACAATGAACTGCATTTTTCATGTGAAGCATTTGATGTCATAAAGATGTAAACCTCACAAAGCAATTCTGTCACTGGTCAGTTTGCTTGACAGACATCTGACTTTAGCCAATGGAAACATGGTGACATGTAAATATGAAAGCACATTAGGACAAAATATGCAATAAGATAGAGGCAAAGGGAGATGGTTGCTGGGAATGTATTTATTTTTATCCCAGAACACCTTTAAATCTAAGTATTAATACTACGTTGATGTACTTTTCAAATTGGAGAGCTACTTTTTACTAAAAGTACATCTCCCTTATATAATTAAGTATAATGCAGACCTGCTCAAAAACTTAGTATAATTAAAGAAGTCTTATGCCATAAATGATGATGATGATGATGATGAGAGCTGCTTATGTGAATGTCTATAGTGGTTTTCTCTACCAGTGTCACTGTATTAGACAACTGTTATCAAACTTAGCAATAATGATGCATTAATCTGCCAATCAAGTGTGGAAGCTTGCTATGTGTATAGGCATAGTAAACACATATCATCATCATCCTCATTATCATTTATTTATATAGTGTCACTAATAGCGCAGCGCTGTACAGAGAACCCATTCACATCAGTCCCTACCCTATTGGAGCTTACAGTCTAAATTCCCTAATATAGACACACACTCACACACAGACAGAGAGGGAGAGACTAGGGTCAATTTTGATAGCAGCCAATTAACCTAACAGTATGTTTTTTGGAGTGTGGGAGGAAACCGCAGCACCCGGAGGAAACCCACGCAAACACAGGGAGAACATACAAACTTCACACAGATAAGGCCATGGTTGATATAAGTACTGGCTCTGCTTACCATTGTCCAGTCTAGTACATAACTGTATTAATGCTGTGAAATATTATTACTTTGAATGCCTTAAATATGCAAGAGCGCATTTGGGTAAGTTTATGCTAATAAAAGATATATGCACTTTTCTTGCCTACCCATACTATTTAATAACCACCAAAAATTAAGCAATGTGTGGGCACTGCTTCCAGTTGAAATCAGTCTGTCTGTCTGTCTATCTATCTATCTATCTATCTATCTATCTATCTATCTATCTATCGGTCTGTCTATCTTTAAAACTGAAAGACATCCATTAAAAATACACAATGACAGCATATTTAGTGTGTAATTGATGCTAAAACACAATTCTCACTCTCCTAATATAGCTGATTTTTGACAATGAACTGCATTTTTCATGTGAAGCATTTGATGTCATAAAGATGTAAACCTCACAAAGCAATTCTGTCACTGGTCAGTTTGCTTGACAGACATCTGACTTTAGCCAATGGAAACATGGTGACATGTAAATATGAAAGCACATTAGGACAAAATATGCAATAAGATAGAGGCAAAGGGAGATGGCTGCTGGGAATGTATTTATTTTTATCCCAGAACACCTTTAAATCTAAGTATTAATACTACGTTGATGTACTTTTCAAATTGGAGAGCTACTTTTTACTAAAAGTACATCTCCCTTATATAATTAAGTATAATGCAGACCTGCTCAAAAACTTAGTATAATTAAAGAAGTCTTATGCCATAAATGATGATGATGATGATGATGATGAGAGCTGCTTATGTGAATGTCTATAGTGGTTTTCTCTACCAGTGTCACTGTATTAGACAACTGTTATCAAACTTAGCAATAATGATGCATTAATCTGCCAATCAAGTGTGGAAGCTTGCTATGTGTATAGGCATAGTAAACACATATCATCATCATCCTCATTATCATTTATTTATATAGTGTCACTAATAGCGCAGCGCTGTACAGAGAACCCATTCACATCAGTCCCTACCCTATTGGAGCTTACAGTCTAAATTCCCTAATATAGACACACACTCACACACAGACAGAGAGGGAGAGACTAGGGTCAATTTTGATAGCAGCCAATTAACCTAACAGTATGTTTTTTGGAGTGTGGGAGGAAACCGCAGCACCCGGAGGAAACCCACGCAAACACAGGGAGAACATACAAACTTCACACAGATAAGGCCATGGTTGATATAAGTACTGGCTCTGCTTACCATTGTCCAGTCTAGTACATAACTGTATTAATGCTGTGAAATATTATTACTTTGAATGCCTTAAATATGCAAGAGCGCATTTGGGTAAGTTTATGCTAATAAAAGATATATGCACTTTTCTTGCCTACCCATACTATTTAATAACCACCAAAAATTAAGCAATGTGTGGGCACTGCTTCCAGTTGAAATCAGTCTGTCTGTCTGTCTATCTATCTATCTATCTATCTATCTATCTATCTATCTATCTATCTATCTATCTATCGGTCTGTCTATCTTTAAAACTGAAAGACATCCATTAAAAATACACAATGACAGCATATTTAGTGTGTAATTGATGCTAAAACACAATTCTCACTCTCCTAATATAGCTGATTTTTGACAATGAACTGCATTTTTCATGTGAAGCATTTGATGTCATAAAGATGTAAACCTCACAAAGCAATTCTGTCACTGGTCAGTTTGCTTGACAGACATCTGACTTTAGCCAATGGAAACATGGTGACATGTAAATATGAAAGCACATTAGGACAAAATATGCAATAAGATAGAGGCAAAGGGAGATGGCTGCTGGGAATGTATTTATTTTTATCCCAGAACACCTTTAAATCTAAGTATTAATACTACGTTGATGTACTTTTCAAATTGGAGAGCTACTTTTTACTAAAAGTACATCTCCCTTATATAATTAAGTATAATGCAGACCTGCTCAAAAACTTAGTATAATTAAAGAAGTCTTATGCCATAAATGATGATGATGATGATGATGAGAGCTGCTTATGTGAATGTCTATAGTGGTTTTCTCTACCAGTGTCACTGTATTAGACAACTGTTATCAAACTTAGCAATAATGATGCATTAATCTGCCAATCAAGTGTGGAAGCTTGCTATGTGTATAGGCATAGTAAACACATATCATCATCATCCTCATTATCATTTATTTATATAGTGTCACTAATAGCGCAGCGCTGTACAGAGAACCCATTCACATCAGTCCCTACCCTATTGGAGCTTACAGTCTAAATTCCCTAATATAGACACACACTCACACACAGACAGAGAGGGAGAGACTAGGGTCAATTTTGATAGCAGCCAATTAACCTAACAGTATGTTTTTTGGAGTGTGGGAGGAAACCGCAGCACCCGGAGGAAACCCACGCAAACACAGGGAGAACATACAAACTTCACACAGATAAGGCCATGGTTGATATAAGTACTGGCTCTGCTTACCATTGTCCAGTCTAGTACATAACTGTATTAATGCTGTGAAATATTATTACTTTGAATGCCTTAAATATGCAAGAGCGCATTTGGGTAAGTTTATGCTAATAAAAGATATATGCACTTTTCTTGCCTACCCATACTATTTAATAACCACCAAAAATTAAGCAATGTGTGGGCACTGCTTCCAGTTGAAATCAGTCTGTCTGTCTGTCTATCTATCTATCTATCTATCTATCTATCTATCTATCTATCTATCTATCTATCGGTCTGTCTATCTTTAAAACTGAAAGACATCCATTAAAAATACACAATGACAGCATATTTAGTGTGTAATTGATGCTAAAACACAATTCTCACTCTCCTAATATAGCTGATTTTTGACAATGAACTGCATTTTTCATGTGAAGCATTTGATGTCATAAAGATGTAAACCTCACAAAGCAATTCTGTCACTGGTCAGTTTGCTTGACAGACATCTGACTTTAGCCAATGGAAACATGGTGACATGTAAATATGAAAGCACATTAGGACAAAATATGCAATAAGATAGAGGCAAAGGGAGATGGTTGCTGGGAATGTATTTATTTTTATCCCAGAACACCTTTAAATCTAAGTATTAATACTACGTTGATGTACTTTTCAAATTGGAGAGCTACTTTTTACTAAAAGTACATCTCCCTTATATAATTAAGTATAATGCAGACCTGCTCAAAAACTTAGTATAATTAAAGAAGTCTTATGCCATAAATGATGATGATGATGATGATGAGAGCTGCTTATGTGAATGTCTATAGTGGTTTTCTCTACCAGTGTCACTGTATTAGACAACTGTTATCAAACTTAGCAATAATGATGCATTAATCTGCCAATCAAGTGTGGAAGCTTGCTATGTGTATAGGCATAGTAAACACATATCATCATCATCCTCATTATCATTTATTTATATAGTGTCACTAATAGCGCAGCGCTGTACAGAGAACCCATTCACATCAGTCCCTACCCTATTGGAGCTTACAGTCTAAATTCCCTAATATAGACACACACTCACACACAGACAGAGAGGGAGAGACTAGGGTCAATTTTGATAGCAGCCAATTAACCTAACAGTATGTTTTTTGGAGTGTGGGAGGAAACCGCAGCACCCGGAGGAAACCCACGCAAACACAGGGAGAACATACAAACTTCACACAGATAAGGCCATGGTTGATATAAGTACTGGCTCTGCTTACCATTGTCCAGTCTAGTACATAACTGTATTAATGCTGTGAAATATTATTACTTTGAATGCCTTAAATATGCAAGAGCGCATTTGGGTAAGTTTATGCTAATAAAAGATATATGCACTTTTCTTGCCTACCCATACTATTTAATAACCACCAAAAATTAAGCAATGTGTGGGCACTGCTTCCAGTTGAAATCAGTCTGTCTGTCTGTCTATCTATCTATCTATCTATCTATCTATCTATCTATCTATCTATCGGTCTGTCTATCTTTAAAACTGAAAGACATCCATTAAAAATACACAATGACAGCATATTTAGTGTGTAATTGATGCTAAAACACAATTCTCACTCTCCTAATATAGCTGATTTTTGACAATGAACTGCATTTTTCATGTGAAGCATTTGATGTCATAAAGATGTAAACCTCACAAAGCAATTCTGTCACTGGTCAGTTTGCTTGACAGACATCTGACTTTAGCCAATGGAAACATGGTGACATGTAAATATGAAAGCACATTAGGACAAAATATGCAATAAGATAGAGGCAAAGGGAGATGGCTGCTGGGAATGTATTTATTTTTATCCCAGAACACCTTTAAATCTAAGTATTAATACTACGTTGATGTACTTTTCAAATTGGAGAGCTACTTTTTACTAAAAGTACATCTCCCTTATATAATTAAGTATAATGCAGACCTGCTCAAAAACTTAGTATAATTAAAGAAGTCTTATGCCATAAATGATGATGATGATGATGATGATGAGAGCTGCTTATGTGAATGTCTATAGTGGTTTTCTCTACCAGTGTCACTGTATTAGACAACTGTTATCAAACTTAGCAATAATGATGCATTAATCTGCCAATCAAGTGTGGAAGCTTGCTATGTGTATAGGCATAGTAAACACATATCATCATCATCCTCATTATCATTTATTTATATAGTGTCACTAATAGCGCAGCGCTGTACAGAGAACCCATTCACATCAGTCCCTACCCTATTGGAGCTTACAGTCTAAATTCCCTAATATAGACACACACTCACACACAGACAGAGAGGGAGAGACTAGGGTCAATTTTGATAGCAGCCAATTAACCTAACAGTATGTTTTTTGGAGTGTGGGAGGAAACCGCAGCACCCGGAGGAAACCCACGCAAACACAGGGAGAACATACAAACTTCACACAGATAAGGCCATGGTTGATATAAGTACTGGCTCTGCTTACCATTGTCCAGTCTAGTACATAACTGTATTAATGCTGTGAAATATTATTACTTTGAATGCCTTAAATATGCAAGAGCGCATTTGGGTAAGTTTATGCTAATAAAAGATATATGCACTTTTCTTGCCTACCCATACTATTTAATAACCACCAAAAATTAAGCAATGTGTGGGCACTGCTTCCAGTTGAAATCAGTCTGTCTGTCTGTCTATCTATCTATCTATCTATCTATCTATCTATCTATCTATCTATCTATCTATCTATCTATCGGTCTGTCTATCTTTAAAACTGAAAGACATCCATTAAAAATACACAATGACAGCATATTTAGTGTGTAATTGATGCTAAAACACAATTCTCACTCTCCTAATATAGCTGATTTTTGACAATGAACTGCATTTTTCATGTGAAGCATTTGATGTCATAAAGATGTAAACCTCACAAAGCAATTCTGTCACTGGTCAGTTTGCTTGACAGACATCTGACTTTAGCCAATGGAAACATGGTGACATGTAAATATGAAAGCACATTAGGACAAAATATGCAATAAGATAGAGGCAAAGGGAGATGGCTGCTGGGAATGTATTTATTTTTATCCCAGAACACCTTTAAATCTAAGTATTAATACTACGTTGATGTACTTTTCAAATTGGAGAGCTACTTTTTACTAAAAGTACATCTCCCTTATATAATTAAGTATAATGCAGACCTGCTCAAAAACTTAGTATAATTAAAGAAGTCTTATGCCATAAATGATGATGATGATGATGATGAGAGCTGCTTATGTGAATGTCTATAGTGGTTTTCTCTACCAGTGTCACTGTATTAGACAACTGTTATCAAACTTAGCAATAATGATGCATTAATCTGCCAATCAAGTGTGGAAGCTTGCTATGTGTATAGGCATAGTAAACACATATCATCATCATCCTCATTATCATTTATTTATATAGTGTCACTAATAGCGCAGCGCTGTACAGAGAACCCATTCACATCAGTCCCTACCCTATTGGAGCTTACAGTCTAAATTCCCTAATATAGACACACACTCACACACAGACAGAGAGGGAGAGACTAGGGTCAATTTTGATAGCAGCCAATTAACCTAACAGTATGTTTTTTGGAGTGTGGGAGGAAACCGCAGCACCCGGAGGAAACCCACGCAAACACAGGGAGAACATACAAACTTCACACAGATAAGGCCATGGTTGATATAAGTACTGGCTCTGCTTACCATTGTCCAGTCTAGTACATAACTGTATTAATGCTGTGAAATATTATTACTTTGAATGCCTTAAATATGCAAGAGCGCATTTGGGTAAGTTTATGCTAATAAAAGATATATGCACTTTTCTTGCCTACCCATACTATTTAATAACCACCAAAAATTAAGCAATGTGTGGGCACTGCTTCCAGTTGAAATCAGTCTGTCTGTCTGTCTATCTATCTATCTATCTATCTATCTATCTATCTATCTATCTATCTATCTATCGGTCTGTCTATCTTTAAAACTGAAAGACATCCATTAAAAATACACAATGACAGCATATTTAGTGTGTAATTGATGCTAAAACACAATTCTCACTCTCCTAATATAGCTGATTTTTGACAATGAACTGCATTTTTCATGTGAAGCATTTGATGTCATAAAGATGTAAACCTCACAAAGCAATTCTGTCACTGGTCAGTTTGCTTGACAGACATCTGACTTTAGCCAATGGAAACATGGTGACATGTAAATATGAAAGCACATTAGGACAAAATATGCAATAAGATAGAGGCAAAGGGAGATGGCTGCTGGGAATGTATTTATTTTTATCCCAGAACACCTTTAAATCTAAGTATTAATACTACGTTGATGTACTTTTCAAATTGGAGAGCTACTTTTTACTAAAAGTACATCTCCCTTATATAATTAAGTATAATGCAGACCTGCTCAAAAACTTAGTATAATTAAAGAAGTCTTATGCCATAAATGATGATGATGATGATGATGAGAGCTGCTTATGTGAATGTCTATAGTGGTTTTCTCTACCAGTGTCACTGTATTAGACAACTGTTATCAAACTTAGCAATAATGATGCATTAATCTGCCAATCAAGTGTGGAAGCTTGCTATGTGTATAGGCATAGTAAACACATATCATCATCATCCTCATTATCATTTATTTATATAGTGTCACTAATAGCGCAGCGCTGTACAGAGAACCCATTCACATCAGTCCCTACCCTATTGGAGCTTACAGTCTAAATTCCCTAATATAGACACACACTCACACACAGACAGAGAGGGAGAGACTAGGGTCAATTTTGATAGCAGCCAATTAACCTAACAGTATGTTTTTTGGAGTGTGGGAGGAAACCGCAGCACCCGGAGGAAACCCACGCAAACACAGGGAGAACATACAAACTTCACACAGATAAGGCCATGGTTGATATAAGTACTGGCTCTGCTTACCATTGTCCAGTCTAGTACATAACTGTATTAATGCTGTGAAATATTATTACTTTGAATGCCTTAAATATGCAAGAGCGCATTTGGGTAAGTTTATGCTAATAAAAGATATATGCACTTTTCTTGCCTACCCATACTATTTAATAACCACCAAAAATTAAGCAATGTGTGGGCACTGCTTCCAGTTGAAATCAGTCTGTCTGTCTGTCTATCTATCTATCTATCTATCTATCTATCTATCTATCTATCTATCTATCTATCTATCTATCGGTCTGTCTATCTTTAAAACTGAAAGACATCCATTAAAAATACACAATGACAGCATATTTAGTGTGTAATTGATGCTAAAACACAATTCTCACTCTCCTAATATAGCTGATTTTTGACAATGAACTGCATTTTTCATGTGAAGCATTTGATGTCATAAAGATGTAAACCTCACAAAGCAATTCTGTCACTGGTCAGTTTGCTTGACAGACATCTGACTTTAGCCAATGGAAACATGGTGACATGTAAATATGAAAGCACATTAGGACAAAATATGCAATAAGATAGAGGCAAAGGGAGATGGTTGCTGGGAATGTATTTATTTTTATCCCAGAACACCTTTAAATCTAAGTATTAATACTACGTTGATGTACTTTTCAAATTGGAGAGCTACTTTTTACTAAAAGTACATCTCCCTTATATAATTAAGTATAATGCAGACCTGCTCAAAAACTTAGTATAATTAAAGAAGTCTTATGCCATAAATGATGATGATGATGATGATGAGAGCTGCTTATGTGAATGTCTATAGTGGTTTTCTCTACCAGTGTCACTGTATTAGACAACTGTTATCAAACTTAGCAATAATGATGCATTAATCTGCCAATCAAGTGTGGAAGCTTGCTATGTGTATAGGCATAGTAAACACATATCATCATCATCCTCATTATCATTTATTTATATAGTGTCACTAATAGCGCAGCGCTGTACAGAGAACCCATTCACATCAGTCCCTACCCTATTGGAGCTTACAGTCTAAATTCCCTAATATAGACACACACTCACACACAGACAGAGAGGGAGAGACTAGGGTCAATTTTGATAGCAGCCAATTAACCTAACAGTATGTTTTTTGGAGTGTGGGAGGAAACCGCAGCACCCGGAGGAAACCCACGCAAACACAGGGAGAACATACAAACTTCACACAGATAAGGCCATGGTTGATATAAGTACTGGCTCTGCTTACCATTGTCCAGTCTAGTACATAACTGTATTAATGCTGTGAAATATTATTACTTTGAATGCCTTAAATATGCAAGAGCGCATTTGGGTAAGTTTATGCTAATAAAAGATATATGCACTTTTCTTGCCTACCCATACTATTTAATAACCACCAAAAATTAAGCAATGTGTGGGCACTGCTTCCAGTTGAAATCAGTCTGTCTGTCTGTCTATCTATCTATCTATCTATCTATCTATCTATCTATCTATCTATCTATCTATCGGTCTGTCTATCTTTAAAACTGAAAGACATCCATTAAAAATACACAATGACAGCATATTTAGTGTGTAATTGATGCTAAAACACAATTCTCACTCTCCTAATATAGCTGATTTTTGACAATGAACTGCATTTTTCATGTGAAGCATTTGATGTCATAAAGATGTAAACCTCACAAAGCAATTCTGTCACTGGTCAGTTTGCTTGACAGACATCTGACTTTAGCCAATGGAAACATGGTGACATGTAAATATGAAAGCACATTAGGACAAAATATGCAATAAGATAGAGGCAAAGGGAGATGGCTGCTGGGAATGTATTTATTTTTATCCCAGAACACCTTTAAATCTAAGTATTAATACTACGTTGATGTACTTTTCAAATTGGAGAGCTACTTTTTACTAAAAGTACATCTCCCTTATATAATTAAGTATAATGCAGACCTGCTCAAAAACTTAGTATAATTAAAGAAGTCTTATGCCATAAATGATGATGATGATGATGATGATGAGAGCTGCTTATGTGAATGTCTATAGTGGTTTTCTCTACCAGTGTCACTGTATTAGACAACTGTTATCAAACTTAGCAATAATGATGCATTAATCTGCCAATCAAGTGTGGAAGCTTGCTATGTGTATAGGCATAGTAAACACATATCATCATCATCCTCATTATCATTTATTTATATAGTGTCACTAATAGCGCAGCGCTGTACAGAGAACCCATTCACATCAGTCCCTACCCTATTGGAGCTTACAGTCTAAATTCCCTAATATAGACACACACTCACACACAGACAGAGAGGGAGAGACTAGGGTCAATTTTGATAGCAGCCAATTAACCTAACAGTATGTTTTTTGGAGTGTGGGAGGAAACCGCAGCACCCGGAGGAAACCCACGCAAACACAGGGAGAACATACAAACTTCACACAGATAAGGCCATGGTTGATATAAGTACTGGCTCTGCTTACCATTGTCCAGTCTAGTACATAACTGTATTAATGCTGTGAAATATTATTACTTTGAATGCCTTAAATATGCAAGAGCGCATTTGGGTAAGTTTATGCTAATAAAAGATATATGCACTTTTCTTGCCTACCCATACTATTTAATAACCACCAAAAATTAAGCAATGTGTGGGCACTGCTTCCAGTTGAAATCAGTCTGTCTGTCTGTCTATCTATCTATCTATCTATCTATCTATCTATCTATCTATCTATCTATCTATCTATCGGTCTGTCTATCTTTAAAACTGAAAGACATCCATTAAAAATACACAATGACAGCATATTTAGTGTGTAATTGATGCTAAAACACAATTCTCACTCTCCTAATATAGCTGATTTTTGACAATGAACTGCATTTTTCATGTGAAGCATTTGATGTCATAAAGATGTAAACCTCACAAAGCAATTCTGTCACTGGTCAGTTTGCTTGACAGACATCTGACTTTAGCCAATGGAAACATGGTGACATGTAAATATGAAAGCACATTAGGACAAAATATGCAATAAGATAGAGGCAAAGGGAGATGGCTGCTGGGAATGTATTTATTTTTATCCCAGAACACCTTTAAATCTAAGTATTAATACTACGTTGATGTACTTTTCAAATTGGAGAGCTACTTTTTACTAAAAGTACATCTCCCTTATATAATTAAGTATAATGCAGACCTGCTCAAAAACTTAGTATAATTAAAGAAGTCTTATGCCATAAATGATGATGATGATGATGATGAGAGCTGCTTATGTGAATGTCTATAGTGGTTTTCTCTACCAGTGTCACTGTATTAGACAACTGTTATCAAACTTAGCAATAATGATGCATTAATCTGCCAATCAAGTGTGGAAGCTTGCTATGTGTATAGGCATAGTAAACACATATCATCATCATCCTCATTATCATTTATTTATATAGTGTCACTAATAGCGCAGCGCTGTACAGAGAACCCATTCACATCAGTCCCTACCCTATTGGAGCTTACAGTCTAAATTCCCTAATATAGACACACACTCACACACAGACAGAGAGGGAGAGACTAGGGTCAATTTTGATAGCAGCCAATTAACCTAACAGTATGTTTTTTGGAGTGTGGGAGGAAACCGCAGCACCCGGAGGAAACCCACGCAAACACAGGGAGAACATACAAACTTCACACAGATAAGGCCATGGTTGATATAAGTACTGGCTCTGCTTACCATTGTCCAGTCTAGTACATAACTGTATTAATGCTGTGAAATATTATTACTTTGAATGCCTTAAATATGCAAGAGCGCATTTGGGTAAGTTTATGCTAATAAAAGATATATGCATTTTTCTTGCCTACCCATACTATTTAATAACCACCAAAAATTAAGCAATGTGTGGGCACTGCTTCCAGTTGAAATCAGTCTGTCTGTCTGTCTATCTATCTATCTATCTATCTATCTATCTATCTATCTATCTATCTATCTATCTATCGGTCTGTCTATCTTTAAAACTGAAAGACATCCATTAAAAATACACAATGACAGCATATTTAGTGTGTAATTGATGCTAAAACACAATTCTCACTCTCCTAATATAGCTGATTTTTGACAATGAACTGCATTTTTCATGTGAAGCATTTGATGTCATAAAGATGTAAACCTCACAAAGCAATTCTGTCACTGGTCAGTTTGCTTGACAGACATCTGACTTTAGCCAATGGAAACATGGTGACATGTAAATATGAAAGCACATTAGGACAAAATATGCAATAAGATAGAGGCAAAGGGAGATGGCTGCTGGGAATGTATTTATTTTTATCCCAGAACACCTTTAAATCTAAGTATTAATACTACGTTGATGTACTTTTCAAATTGGAGAGCTACTTTTTACTAAAAGTACATCTCCCTTATATAATTAAGTATAATGCAGACCTGCTCAAAAACTTAGTATAATTAAAGAAGTCTTATGCCATAAATGATGATGATGATGATGATGAGAGCTGCTTATGTGAATGTCTATAGTGGTTTTCTCTACCAGTGTCACTGTATTAGACAACTGTTATCAAACTTAGCAATAATGATGCATTAATCTGCCAATCAAGTGTGGAAGCTTGCTATGTGTATAGGCATAGTAAACACATATCATCATCATCCTCATTATCATTTATTTATATAGTGTCACTAATAGCGCAGCGCTGTACAGAGAACCCATTCACATCAGTCCCTACCCTATTGGAGCTTACAGTCTAAATTCCCTAATATAGACACACACTCACACACAGACAGAGAGGGAGAGACTAGGGTCAATTTTGATAGCAGCCAATTAACCTAACAGTATGTTTTTTGGAGTGTGGGAGGAAACCGCAGCACCCGGAGGAAACCCACGCAAACACAGGGAGAACATACAAACTTCACACAGATAAGGCCATGGTTGATATAAGTACTGGCTCTGCTTACCATTGTCCAGTCTAGTACATAACTGTATTAATGCTGTGAAATATTATTACTTTGAATGCCTTAAATATGCAAGAGCGCATTTGGGTAAGTTTATGCTAATAAAAGATATATGCACTTTTCTTGCCTACCCATACTATTTAATAACCACCAAAAATTAAGCAATGTGTGGGCACTGCTTCCAGTTGAAATCAGTCTGTCTGTCTGTCTATCTATCTATCTATCTATCTATCTATCTATCTATCTATCGGTCTGTCTATCTTTAAAACTGAAAGACATCCATTAAAAATACACAATGACAGCATATTTAGTGTGTAATTGATGCTAAAACACAATTCTCACTCTCCTAATATAGCTGATTTTTGACAATGAACTGCATTTTTCATGTGAAGCATTTGATGTCATAAAGATGTAAACCTCACAAAGCAATTCTGTCACTGGTCAGTTTGCTTGACAGACATCTGACTTTAGCCAATGGAAACATGGTGACATGTAAATATGAAAGCACATTAGGACAAAATATGCAATAAGATAGAGGCAAAGGGAGATGGTTGCTGGGAATGTATTTATTTTTATCCCAGAACACCTTTAAATCTAAGTATTAATACTACGTTGATGTACTTTTCAAATTGGAGAGCTACTTTTTACTAAAAGTACATCTCCCTTATATAATTAAGTATAATGCAGACCTGCTCAAAAACTTAGTATAATTAAAGAAGTCTTATGCCATAAATGATGATGATGATGATGATGAGAGCTGCTTATGTGAATGTCTATAGTGGTTTTCTCTACCAGTGTCACTGTATTAGACAACTGTTATCAAACTTAGCAATAATGATGCATTAATCTGCCAATCAAGTGTGGAAGCTTGCTATGTGTATAGGCATAGTAAACACATATCATCATCATCCTCATTATCATTTATTTATATAGTGTCACTAATAGCGCAGCGCTGTACAGAGAACCCATTCACATCAGTCCCTACCCTATTGGAGCTTACAGTCTAAATTCCCTAATATAGACACACACTCACACACAGACAGAGAGGGAGAGACTAGGGTCAATTTTGATAGCAGCCAATTAACCTAACAGTATGTTTTTTGGAGTGTGGGAGGAAACCGCAGCACCCGGAGGAAACCCACGCAAACACAGGGAGAACATACAAACTTCACACAGATAAGGCCATGGTTGATATAAGTACTGGCTCTGCTTACCATTGTCCAGTCTAGTACATAACTGTATTAATGCTGTGAAATATTATTACTTTGAATGCCTTAAATATGCAAGAGCGCATTTGGGTAAGTTTATGCTAATAAAAGATATATGCACTTTTCTTGCCTACCCATACTATTTAATAACCACCAAAAATTAAGCAATGTGTGGGCACTGCTTCCAGTTGAAATCAGTCTGTCTGTCTGTCTATCTATCTATCTATCTATCTATCTATCTATCTATCTATCGGTCTGTCTATCTTTAAAACTGAAAGACATCCATTAAAAATACACAATGACAGCATATTTAGTGTGTAATTGATGCTAAAACACAATTCTCACTCTCCTAATATAGCTGATTTTTGACAATGAACTGCATTTTTCATGTGAAGCATTTGATGTCATAAAGATGTAAACCTCACAAAGCAATTCTGTCACTGGTCAGTTTGCTTGACAGACATCTGACTTTAGCCAATGGAAACATGGTGACATGTAAATATGAAAGCACATTAGGACAAAATATGCAATAAGATAGAGGCAAAGGGAGATGGCTGCTGGGAATGTATTTATTTTTATCCCAGAACACCTTTAAATCTAAGTATTAATACTACGTTGATGTACTTTTCAAATTGGAGAGCTACTTTTTACTAAAAGTACATCTCCCTTATATAATTAAGTATAATGCAGACCTGCTCAAAAACTTAGTATAATTAAAGAAGTCTTATGCCATAAATGATGATGATGATGATGATGAGAGCTGCTTATGTGAATGTGTATAGTGGTTTTCTCTACCAGTGTCACTGTATTAGACAACTGTTATCAAACTTAGCAATAATGATGCATTAATCTGCCAATCAAGTGTGGAAGCTTGCTATGTGTATAGGCATAGTAAACACATATCATCATCATCCTCATTATCATTTATTTATATAGTGTCACTAATAGCGCAGCGCTGTACAGAGAACCCATTCACATCAGTCCCTACCCTATTGGAGCTTACAGTCTAAATTCCCTAATATAGACACACACTCACACACAGACAGAGAGGGAGAGACTAGGGTCAATTTTGATAGCAGCCAATTAACCTAACAGTATGTTTTTTGGAGTGTGGGAGGAAACCGCAGCACCCGGAGGAAACCCACGCAAACACAGGGAGAACATACAAACTTCACACAGATAAGGCCATGGTTGATATAAGTACTGGCTCTGCTTACCATTGTCCAGTCTAGTACATAACTGTATTAATGCTGTGAAATATTATTACTTTGAATGCCTTAAATATGCAAGAGCGCATTTGGGTAAGTTTATGCTAATAAAAGATATATGCACTTTTCTTGCCTACCCATACTATTTAATAACCACCAAAAATTAAGCAATGTGTGGGCACTGCTTCCAGTTGAAATCAGTCTGTCTGTCTGTCTATCTATCTATCTATCTATCTATCTATCTATCTATCGGTCTGTCTATCTTTAAAACTGAAAGACATCCATTAAAAATACACAATGACAGCATATTTAGTGTGTAATTGATGCTAAAACACAATTCTCACTCTCCTAATATAGCTGATTTTTGACAATGAACTGCATTTTTCATGTGAAGCATTTGATGTCATAAAGATGTAAACCTCACAAAGCAATTCTGTCACTGGTCAGTTTGCTTGACAGACATCTGACTTTAGCCAATGGAAACATGGTGACATGTAAATATGAAAGCACATTAGGACAAAATATGCAATAAGATAGAGGCAAAGGGAGATGGCTGCTGGGAATGTATTTATTTTTATCCCAGAACACCTTTAAATCTAAGTATTAATACTACGTTGATGTACTTTTCAAATTGGAGAGCTACTTTTTACTAAAAGTACATCTCCCTTATATAATTAAGTATAATGCAGACCTGCTCAAAAACTTAGTATAATTAAAGAAGTCTTATGCCATAAATGATGATGATGATGATGATGAGAGCTGCTTATGTGAATGTCTATAGTGGTTTTCTCTACCAGTGTCACTGTATTAGACAACTGTTATCAAACTTAGCAATAATGATGCATTAATCTGCCAATCAAGTGTGGAAGCTTGCTATGTGTATAGGCATAGTAAACACATATCATCATCATCCTCATTATCATTTATTTATATAGTGTCACTAATAGCGCAGCGCTGTACAGAGAACCCATTCACATCAGTCCCTACCCTATTGGAGCTTACAGTCTAAATTCCCTAATATAGACACACACTCACACACAGACAGAGAGGGAGAGACTAGGGTCAATTTTGATAGCAGCCAATTAACCTAACAGTATGTTTTTTGGAGTGTGGGAGGAAACCGCAGCACCCGGAGGAAACCCACGCAAACACAGGGAGAACATACAAACTTCACACAGATAAGGCCATGGTTGATATAAGTACTGGCTCTGCTTACCATTGTCCAGTCTAGTACATAACTGTATTAATGCTGTGAAATATTATTACTTTGAATGCCTTAAATATGCAAGAGCGCATTTGGGTAAGTTTATGCTAATAAAAGATATATGCACTTTTCTTGCCTACCCATACTATTTAATAACCACCAAAAATTAAGCAATGTGTGGGCACTGCTTCCAGTTGAAATCAGTCTGTCTGTCTGTCTGTCTATCTATCTATCTATCTATCTATCTATCTATCTATCTATCTATCTATCGGTCTGTCTATCTTTAAAACTGAAAGACATCCATTAAAAATACACAATGACAGCATATTTAGTGTGTAATTGATGCTAAAACACAATTCTCACTCTCCTAATATAGCTGATTTTTGACAATGAACTGCATTTTTCATGTGAAGCATTTGATGTCATAAAGATGTAAACCTCACAAAGCAATTCTGTCACTGGTCAGTTTGCTTGACAGACATCTGACTTTAGCCAATGGAAACATGGTGACATGTAAATATGAAAGCACATTAGGACAAAATATGCAATAAGATAGAGGCAAAGGGAGATGGCTGCTGGGAATGTATTTATTTTTATCCCAGAACACCTTTAAATCTAAGTATTAATACTACGTTGATGTACTTTTCAAATTGGAGAGCTACTTTTTACTAAAAGTACATCTCCCTTATATAATTAAGTATAATGCAGACCTGCTCAAAAACTTAGTATAATTAAAGAAGTCTTATGCCATAAATGATGATGATGATGATGATGAGAGCTGCTTATGTGAATGTCTATAGTGGTTTTCTCTACCAGTGTCACTGT
The DNA here is from genome assembly GCF_038048845.1 of Mixophyes fleayi. Lineage (NCBI taxonomy): Eukaryota > Metazoa > Chordata > Amphibia > Anura > Limnodynastidae > Mixophyes > Mixophyes fleayi. The sequence continues at coordinate 2,318,348 of NW_027447498.1, read as the reverse complement.
ATTAGACAACTGTTATCAAACTTAGCAATAATGATGCATTAATCTGCCAATCAAGTGTGGAAGCTTGCTATGTGTATAGGCATAGTAAACACATATCATCATCATCCTCATTATCATTTATTTATATAGTGTCACTAATAGCGCAGCGCTGTACAGAGAACCCATTCACATCAGTCCCTACCCTATTGGAGCTTACAGTCTAAATTCCCTAATATAGACACACACTCACACACAGACAGAGAGGGAGAGACTAGGGTCAATTTTGATAGCAGCCAATTAACCTAACAGTATGTTTTTTGGAGTGTGGGAGGAAACCGCAGCACCCGGAGGAAACCCACGCAAACACAGGGAGAACATACAAACTTCACACAGATAAGGCCATGGTTGATATAAGTACTGGCTCTGCTTACCATTGTCCAGTCTAGTACATAACTGTATTAATGCTGTGAAATATTATTACTTTGAATGCCTTAAATATGCAAGAGCGCATTTGGATAAGTTTATGCTAATAAAAGATATATGCACTTTTCTTGCCTACCCATACTATTTAATAACCACCAAAAATTAAGCAATGTGTGGGCACTGCTTCCAGTTGAAATCAGTCTGTCTGTCTGTCTATCTATCTATCTATCTATCTATCTATCTATCTATCTATCTATCTATCTATCTATCTATCGGTCTGTCTATCTTTAAAACTGAAAGACATCCATTAAAAATACACAATGACAGCATATTTAGTGTGTAATTGATGCTAAAACACAATTCTCACTCTCCTAATATAGCTGATTTTTGACAATGAACTGCATTTTTCATGTGAAGCATTTGATGTCATAAAGATGTAAACCTCACAAAGCAATTCTGTCACTGGTCAGTTTGCTTGACAGACATCTGACTTTAGCCAATGGAAACATGGTGACATGTAAATATGAAAGCACATTAGGACAAAATATGCAATAAGATAGAGGCAAAGGGAGATGGCTGCTGGGAATGTATTTATTTTTATCCCAGAACACCTTTAAATCTAAGTATTAATACTACGTTGATGTACTTTTCAAATTGGAGAGCTACTTTTTACTAAAAGTACATCTCCCTTATATAATTAAGTATAATGCAGACCTGCTCAAAAACTTAGTATAATTAAAGAAGTCTTATGCCATAAATGATGATGATGATGATGATGAGAGCTGCTTATGTGAATGTCTATAGTGGTTTTCTCTACCAGTGTCACTGTATTAGACAACTGTTATCAAACTTAGCAATAATGATGCATTAATCTGCCAATCAAGTGTGGAAGCTTGCTATGTGTATAGGCATAGTAAACACATATCATCATCATCCTCATTATCATTTATTTATATAGTGTCACTAATAGCGCAGCGCTGTACAGAGAACCCATTCACATCAGTCCCTACCCTATTGGAGCTTACAGTCTAAATTCCCTAATATAGACACACACTCACACACAGACAGAGAGGGAGAGACTAGGGTCAATTTTGATAGCAGCCAATTAACCTAACAGTATGTTTTTTGGAGTGTGGGAGGAAACCGCAGCACCCGGAGGAAACCCACGCAAACACAGGGAGAACATACAAACTTCACACAGATAAGGCCATGGTTGATATAAGTACTGGCTCTGCTTACCATTGTCCAGTCTAGTACATAACTGTATTAATGCTGTGAAATATTATTACTTTGAATGCCTTAAATATGCAAGAGCGCATTTGGGTAAGTTTATGCTAATAAAAGATATATGCACTTTTCTTGCCTACCCATACTATTTAATAACCACCAAAAATTAAGCAATGTGTGGGCACTGCTTCCAGTTGAAATCAGTCTGTCTGTCTGTCTATCTATCTATCTATCTATCTATCTATCTATCTATCTATCTATCTATCTATCTATCGGTCTGTCTATCTTTAAAACTGAAAGACATCCATTAAAAATACACAATGACAGCATATTTAGTGTGTAATTGATGCTAAAACACAATTCTCACTCTCCTAATATAGCTGATTTTTGACAATGAACTGCATTTTTCATGTGAAGCATTTGATGTCATAAAGATGTAAACCTCACAAAGCAATTCTGTCACTGGTCAGTTTGCTTGACAGACATCTGACTTTAGCCAATGGAAACATGGTGACATGTAAATATGAAAGCACATTAGGACAAAATATGCAATAAGATAGAGGCAAAGGGAGATGGCTGCTGGGAATGTATTTATTTTTATCCCAGAACACCTTTAAATCTAAGTATTAATACTACGTTGATGTACTTTTCAAATTGGAGAGCTACTTTTTACTAAAAGTACATCTCCCTTATATAATTAAGTATAATGCAGACCTGCTCAAAAACTTAGTATAATTAAAGAAGTCTTATGCCATAAATGATGATGATGATGATGATGAGAGCTGCTTATGTGAATGTCTATAGTGGTTTTCTCTACCAGTGTCACTGTATTAGACAACTGTTATCAAACTTAGCAATAATGATGCATTAATCTGCCAATCAAGTGTGGAAGCTTGCTATGTGTATAGGCATAGTAAACACATATCATCATCATCCTCATTATCATTTATTTATATAGTGTCACTAATAGCGCAGCGCTGTACAGAGAACCCATTCACATCAGTCCCTACCCTATTGGAGCTTACAGTCTAAATTCCCTAATATAGACACACACTCACACACAGACAGAGAGGGAGAGACTAGGGTCAATTTTGATAGCAGCCAATTAACCTAACAGTATGTTTTTTGGAGTGTGGGAGGAAACCGCAGCACCCGGAGGAAACCCACGCAAACACAGGGAGAACATACAAACTTCACACAGATAAGGCCATGGTTGATATAAGTACTGGCTCTGCTTACCATTGTCCAGTCTAGTACATAACTGTATTAATGCTGTGAAATATTATTACTTTGAATGCCTTAAATATGCAAGAGCGCATTTGGGTAAGTTTATGCTAATAAAAGATATATGCACTTTTCTTGCCTACCCATACTATTTAATAACCACCAAAAATTAAGCAATGTGTGGGCACTGCTTCCAGTTGAAATCAGTCTGTCTGTCTGTCTATCTATCTATCTATCTATCTATCTATCTATCTATCTATCTATCGGTCTGTCTATCTTTAAAACTGAAAGACATCCATTAAAAATACACAATGACAGCATATTTAGTGTGTAATTGATGCTAAAACACAATTCTCACTCTCCTAATATAGCTGATTTTTGACAATGAACTGCATTTTTCATGTGAAGCATTTGATGTCATAAAGATGTAAACCTCACAAAGCAATTCTGTCACTGGTCAGTTTGCTTGACAGACATCTGACTTTAGCCAATGGAAACATGGTGACATGTAAATATGAAAGCACATTAGGACAAAATATGCAATAAGATAGAGGCAAAGGGAGATGGCTGCTGGGAATGTATTTATTTTTATCCCAGAACACCTTTAAATCTAAGTATTAATACTACGTTGATGTACTTTTCAAATTGGAGAGCTACTTTTTACTAAAAGTACATCTCCCTTATATAATTAAGTATAATGCAGACCTGCTCAAAAACTTAGTATAATTAAAGAAGTCTTATGCCATAAATGATGATGATGATGATGATGATGAGAGCTGCTTATGTGAATGTCTATAGTGGTTTTCTCTACCAGTGTCACTGTATTAGACAACTGTTATCAAACTTAGCAATAATGATGCATTAATCTGCCAATCAAGTGTGGAAGCTTGCTATGTGTATAGGCATAGTAAACACATATCATCATCATCCTCATTATCATTTATTTATATAGTGTCACTAATAGCGCAGCGCTGTACAGAGAACCCATTCACATCAGTCCCTACCCTATTGGAGCTTACAGTCTAAATTCCCTAATATAGACACACACTCACACACAGACAGAGAGGGAGAGACTAGGGTCAATTTTGATAGCAGCCAATTAACCTAACAGTATGACAGTATGTTTTTTGGAGTGTGGGAGGAAACCGCAGCACCCGGAGGAAACCCACGCAAACACAGGGAGAACATACAAACTTCACACAGATAAGGCCATGGTTGATATAAGTACTGGCTCTGCTTACCATTGTCCAGTCTAGTACATAACTGTATTAATGCTGTGAAATATTATTACTTTGAATGCCTTAAATATGCAAGAGCGCATTTGGGTAAGTTTATGCTAATAAAAGATATATGCACTTTTCTTGCCTACCCATACTATTTAATAACCACCAAAAATTAAGCAATGTGTGGGCACTGCTTCCAGTTGAAATCAGTCTGTCTATCTATCTATCTATCTATCTATCTATCTATCTATCTATCTATCTATCTATCTATCGGTCTGTCTATCTTTAAAACTGAAAGACATCCATTAAAAATACACAATGACAGCATATTTAGTGTGTAATTGATGCTAAAACACAATTCTCACTCTCCTAATATAGCTGATTTTTGACAATGAACTGCATTTTTCATGTGAAGCATTTGATGTCATAAAGATGTAAACCTCACAAAGCAATTCTGTCACTGGTCAGTTTGCTTGACAGACATCTGACTTTAGCCAATGGAAACATGGTGACATGTAAATATGAAAGCACATTAGGACAAAATATGCAATAAGATAGAGGCAAAGGGAGATGGCTGCTGGGAATGTATTTATTTTTATCCCAGAACACCTTTAAATCTAAGTATTAATACTACGTTGATGTACTTTTCAAATTGGAGAGCTACTTTTTACTAAAAGTACATCTCCCTTATATAATTAAGTATAATGCAGACCTGCTCAAAAACTTAGTATAATTAAAGAAGTCTTATGCCATAAATGATGATGATGATGATGATGAGAGCTGCTTATGTGAATGTCTATAGTGGTTTTCTCTACCAGTGTCACTGTATTAGACAACTGTTATCAAACTTAGCAATAATGATGCATTAATCTGCCAATCAAGTGTGGAAGCTTGCTATGTGTATAGGCATAGTAAACACATATCATCATCATCCTCATTATCATTTATTTATATAGTGTCACTAATAGCGCAGCGCTGTACAGAGAACCCATTCACATCAGTCCCTACCCTATTGGAGCTTACAGTCTAAATTCCCTAATATAGACACACACTCACACACAGACAGAGAGGGAGAGACTAGGGTCAATTTTGATAGCAGCCAATTAACCTAACAGTATGTTTTTTGGAGTGTGGGAGGAAACCGCAGCACCCGGAGGAAACCCACGCAAACACAGGGAGAACATACAAACTTCACACAGATAAGGCCATGGTTGATATAAGTACTGGCTCTGCTTACCATTGTCCAGTCTAGTACATAACTGTATTAATGCTGTGAAATATTATTACTTTGAATGCCTTAAATATGCAAGAGCGCATTTGGGTAAGTTTATGCTAATAAAAGATATATGCACTTTTCTTGCCTACCCATACTATTTAATAACCACCAAAAATTAAGCAATGTGTGGGCACTGCTTCCAGTTGAAATCAGTCTGTCTGTCTGTCTATCTATCTATCTATCTATCTATCTATCTATCTATCTATCTATCTATCTATCTATCTATCGGTCTGTCTATCTTTAAAACTGAAAGACATCCATTAAAAATACACAATGACAGCATATTTAGTGTGTAATTGATGCTAAAACACAATTCTCACTCTCCTAATATAGCTGATTTTTGACAATGAACTGCATTTTTCATGTGAAGCATTTGATGTCATAAAGATGTAAACCTCACAAAGCAATTCTGTCACTGGTCAGTTTGCTTGACAGACATCTGACTTTAGCCAATGGAAACATGGTGACATGTAAATATGAAAGCACATTAGGACAAAATATGCAATAAGATAGAGGCAAAGGGAGATGGCTGCTGGGAATGTATTTATTTTTATCCCAGAACACCTTTAAATCTAAGTATTAATACTACGTTGATGTACTTTTCAAATTGGAGAGCTACTTTTTACTAAAAGTACATCTCCCTTATATAATTAAGTATAATGCAGACCTGCTCAAAAACTTAGTATAATTAAAGAAGTCTTATGCCATAAATGATGATGATGATGATGATGAGAGCTGCTTATGTGAATGTCTATAGTGGTTTTCTCTACCAGTGTCACTGTATTAGACAACTGTTATCAAACTTAGCAATAATGATGCATTAATCTGCCAATCAAGTGTGGAAGCTTGCTATGTGTATAGGCATAGTAAACACATATCATCATCATCCTCATTATCATTTATTTATATAGTGTCACTAATAGCGCAGCGCTGTACAGAGAACCCATTCACATCAGTCCCTACCCTATTGGAGCTTACAGTCTAAATTCCCTAATATAGACACACACTCACACACAGACAGAGAGGGAGAGACTAGGGTCAATTTTGATAGCAGCCAATTAACCTAACAGTATGTTTTTTGGAGTGTGGGAGGAAACCGCAGCACCCGGAGGAAACCCACGCAAACACAGGGAGAACATACAAACTTCACACAGATAAGGCCATGGTTGATATAAGTACTGGCTCTGCTTACCATTGTCCAGTCTAGTACATAACTGTATTAATGCTGTGAAATATTATTACTTTGAATGCCTTAAATATGCAAGAGCGCATTTGGGTAAGTTTATGCTAATAAAAGATATATGCACTTTTCTTGCCTACCCATACTATTTAATAACCACCAAAAATTAAGCAATGTGTGGGCACTGCTTCCAGTTGAAATCAGTCTGTCTGTCTGTCTATCTATCTATCTATCTATCTATCTATCTATCTATCTATCTATCTATCGGTCTGTCTATCTTTAAAACTGAAAGACATCCATTAAAAATACACAATGACAGCATATTTAGTGTGTAATTGATGCTAAAACACAATTCTCACTCTCCTAATATAGCTGATTTTTGACAATGAACTGCATTTTTCATGTGAAGCATTTGATGTCATAAAGATGTAAACCTCACAAAGCAATTCTGTCACTGGTCAGTTTGCTTGACAGACATCTGACTTTAGCCAATGGAAACATGGTGACATGTAAATATGAAAGCACATTAGGACAAAATATGCAATAAGATAGAGGCAAAGGGAGATGGTTGCTGGGAATGTATTTATTTTTATCCCAGAACACCTTTAAATCTAAGTATTAATACTACGTTGATGTACTTTTCAAATTGGAGAGCTACTTTTTACTAAAAGTACATCTCCCTTATATAATTAAGTATAATGCAGACCTGCTCAAAAACTTAGTATAATTAAAGAAGTCTTATGCCATAAATGATGATGATGATGATGATGAGAGCTGCTTATGTGAATGTCTATAGTGGTTTTCTCTACCAGTGTCACTGTATTAGACAACTGTTATCAAACTTAGCAATAATGATGCATTAATCTGCCAATCAAGTGTGGAAGCTTGCTATGTGTATAGGCATAGTAAACACATATCATCATCATCCTCATTATCATTTATTTATATAGTGTCACTAATAGCGCAGCGCTGTACAGAGAACCCATTCACATCAGTCCCTACCCTATTGGAGCTTACAGTCTAAATTCCCTAATATAGACACACACTCACACACAGACAGAGAGGGAGAGACTAGGGTCAATTTTGATAGCAGCCAATTAACCTAACAGTATGTTTTTTGGAGTGTGGGAGGAAACCGCAGCACCCGGAGGAAACCCACGCAAACACAGGGAGAACATACAAACTTCACACAGATAAGGCCATGGTTGATATAAGTACTGGCTCTGCTTACCATTGTCCAGTCTAGTACATAACTGTATTAATGCTGTGAAATATTATTACTTTGAATGCCTTAAATATGCAAGAGCGCATTTGGGTAAGTTTATGCTAATAAAAGATATATGCACTTTTCTTGCCTACCCATACTATTTAATAACCACCAAAAATTAAGCAATGTGTGGGCACTGCTTCCAGTTGAAATCAGTCTGTCTGTCTGTCTATCTATCTATCTATCTATCTATCTATCTATCTATCTATCTATCGGTCTGTCTATCTTTAAAACTGAAAGACATCCATTAAAAATACACAATGACAGCATATTTAGTGTGTAATTGATGCTAAAACACAATTCTCACTCTCCTAATATAGCTGATTTTTGACAATGAACTGCATTTTTCATGTGAAGCATTTGATGTCATAAAGATGTAAACCTCACAAAGCAATTCTGTCACTGGTCAGTTTGCTTGACAGACATCTGACTTTAGCCAATGGAAACATGGTGACATGTAAATATGAAAGCACATTAGGACAAAATATGCAATAAGATAGAGGCAAAGGGAGATGGCTGCTGGGAATGTATTTATTTTTATCCCAGAACACCTTTAAATCTAAGTATTAATACTACGTTGATGTACTTTTCAAATTGGAGAGCTACTTTTTACTAAAAGTACATCTCCCTTATATAATTAAGTATAATGCAGACCTGCTCAAAAACTTAGTATAATTAAAGAAGTCTTATGCCATAAATGATGATGATGATGATGATGAGAGCTGCTTATGTGAATGTGTATAGTGGTTTTCTCTACCAGTGTCACTGTATTAGACAACTGTTATCAAACTTAGCAATAATGATGCATTAATCTGCCAATCAAGTGTGGAAGCTTGCTATGTGTATAGGCATAGTAAACACATATCATCATCATCCTCATTATCATTTATTTATATAGTGTCACTAATAGCGCAGCGCTGTACAGAGAACCCATTCACATCAGTCCCTACCCTATTGGAGCTTACAGTCTAAATTCCCTAATATAGACACACACTCACACACAGACAGAGAGGGAGAGACTAGGGTCAATTTTGATAGCAGCCAATTAACCTAACAGTATGTTTTTTGGAGTGTGGGAGGAAACCGCAGCACCCGGAGGAAACCCACGCAAACACAGGGAGAACATACAAACTTCACACAGATAAGGCCATGGTTGATATAAGTACTGGCTCTGCTTACCATTGTCCAGTCTAGTACATAACTGTATTAATGCTGTGAAATATTATTACTTTGAATGCCTTAAATATGCAAGAGCGCATTTGGGTAAGTTTATGCTAATAAAAGATATATGCACTTTTCTTGCCTACCCATACTATTTAATAACCACCAAAAATTAAGCAATGTGTGGGCACTGCTTCCAGTTGAAATCAGTCTGTCTGTCTGTCTATCTATCTATCTATCTATCTATCTATCTATCTATCGGTCTGTCTATCTTTAAAACTGAAAGACATCCATTAAAAATACACAATGACAGCATATTTAGTGTGTAATTGATGCTAAAACACAATTCTCACTCTCCTAATATAGCTGATTTTTGACAATGAACTGCATTTTTCATGTGAAGCATTTGATGTCATAAAGATGTAAACCTCACAAAGCAATTCTGTCACTGGTCAGTTTGCTTGACAGACATCTGACTTTAGCCAATGGAAACATGGTGACATGTAAATATGAAAGCACATTAGGACAAAATATGCAATAAGATAGAGGCAAAGGGAGATGGCTGCTGGGAATGTATTTATTTTTATCCCAGAACACCTTTAAATCTAAGTATTAATACTACGTTGATGTACTTTTCAAATTGGAGAGCTACTTTTTACTAAAAGTACATCTCCCTTATATAATTAAGTATAATGCAGACCTGCTCAAAAACTTAGTATAATTAAAGAAGTCTTATGCCATAAATGATGATGATGATGATGATGAGAGCTGCTTATGTGAATGTCTATAGTGGTTTTCTCTACCAGTGTCACTGTATTAGACAACTGTTATCAAACTTAGCAATAATGATGCATTAATCTGCCAATCAAGTGTGGAAGCTTGCTATGTGTATAGGCATAGTAAACACATATCATCATCATCCTCATTATCATTTATTTATATAGTGTCACTAATAGCGCAGCGCTGTACAGAGAACCCATTCACATCAGTCCCTACCCTATTGGAGCTTACAGTCTAAATTCCCTAATATAGACACACACTCACACACAGACAGAGAGGGAGAGACTAGGGTCAATTTTGATAGCAGCCAATTAACCTAACAGTATGTTTTTTGGAGTGTGGGAGGAAACCGCAGCACCCGGAGGAAACCCACGCAAACACAGGGAGAACATACAAACTTCACACAGATAAGGCCATGGTTGATATAAGTACTGGCTCTGCTTACCATTGTCCAGTCTAGTACATAACTGTATTAATGCTGTGAAATATTATTACTTTGAATGCCTTAAATATGCAAGAGCGCATTTGGATAAGTTTATGCTAATAAAAGATATATGCACTTTTCTTGCCTACCCATACTATTTAATAACCACCAAAAATTAAGCAATGTGTGGGCACTGCTTCCAGTTGAAATCAGTCTGTCTGTCTGTCTATCTATCTATCTATCTATCTATCTATCTATCTATCTATCTATCTATCTATCTATCTATCGGTCTGTCTATCTTTAAAACTGAAAGACATCCATTAAAAATACACAATGACAGCATATTTAGTGTGTAATTGATGCTAAAACACAATTCTCACTCTCCTAATATAGCTGATTTTTGACAATGAACTGCATTTTTCATGTGAAGCATTTGATGTCATAAAGATGTAAACCTCACAAAGCAATTCTGTCACTGGTCAGTTTGCTTGACAGACATCTGACTTTAGCCAATGGAAACATGGTGACATGTAAATATGAAAGCACATTAGGACAAAATATGCAATAAGATAGAGGCAAAGGGAGATGGCTGCTGGGAATGTATTTATTTTTATCCCAGAACACCTTTAAATCTAAGTATTAATACTACGTTGATGTACTTTTCAAATTGGAGAGCTACTTTTTACTAAAAGTACATCTCCCTTATATAATTAAGTATAATGCAGACCTGCTCAAAAACTTAGTATAATTAAAGAAGTCTTATGCCATAAATGATGATGATGATGATGATGAGAGCTGCTTATGTGAATGTCTATAGTGGTTTTCTCTACCAGTGTCACTGTATTAGACAACTGTTATCAAACTTAGCAATAATGATGCATTAATCTGCCAATCAAGTGTGGAAGCTTGCTATGTGTATAGGCATAGTAAACACATATCATCATCATCCTCATTATCATTTATTTATATAGTGTCACTAATAGCGCAGCGCTGTACAGAGAACCCATTCACATCAGTCCCTACCCTATTGGAGCTTACAGTCTAAATTCCCTAATATAGACACACACTCACACACAGACAGAGAGGGAGAGACTAGGGTCAATTTTGATAGCAGCCAATTAACCTAACAGTATGTTTTTTGGAGTGTGGGAGGAAACCGCAGCACCCGGAGGAAACCCACGCAAACACAGGGAGAACATACAAACTTCACACAGATAAGGCCATGGTTGATATAAGTACTGGCTCTGCTTACCATTGTCCAGTCTAGTACATAACTGTATTAATGCTGTGAAATATTATTACTTTGAATGCCTTAAATATGCAAGAGCGCATTTGGATAAGTTTATGCTAATAAAAGATATATGCACTTTTCTTGCCTACCCATACTATTTAATAACCACCAAAAATTAAGCAATGTGTGGGCACTGCTTCCAGTTGAAATCAGTCTGTCTGTCTGTCTATCTATCTATCTATCTATCTATCTATCTATCTATCTATCTATCTATCTATCTATCTATCTATCGGTCTGTCTATCTTTAAAACTGAAAGACATCCATTAAAAATACACAATGACAGCATATTTAGTGTGTAATTGATGCTAAAACACAATTCTCACTCTCCTAATATAGCTGATTTTTGACAATGAACTGCATTTTTCATGTGAAGCATTTGATGTCATAAAGATGTAAACCTCACAAAGCAATTCTGTCACTGGTCAGTTTGCTTGACAGACATCTGACTTTAGCCAATGGAAACATGGTGACATGTAAATATGAAAGCACATTAGGACAAAATATGCAATAAGATAGAGGCAAAGGGAGATGGCTGCTGGGAATGTATTTATTTTTATCCCAGAACACCTTTAAATCTAAGTATTAATACTACGTTGATGTACTTTTCAAATTGGAGAGCTACTTTTTACTAAAAGTACATCTCCCTTATATAATTAAGTATAATGCAGACCTGCTCAAAAACTTAGTATAATTAAAGAAGTCTTATGCCATAAATGATGATGATGATGATGATGAGAGCTGCTTATGTGAATGTCTATAGTGGTTTTCTCTACCAGTGTCACTGTATTAGACAACTGTTATCAAACTTAGCAATAATGATGCATTAATCTGCCAATCAAGTGTGGAAGCTTGCTATGTGTATAGGCATAGTAAACACATATCATCATCATCCTCATTATCATTTATTTATATAGTGTCACTAATAGCGCAGCGCTGTACAGAGAACCCATTCACATCAGTCCCTACCCTATTGGAGCTTACAGTCTAAATTCCCTAATATAGACACACACTCACACACAGACAGAGAGGGAGAGACTAGGGTCAATTTTGATAGCAGCCAATTAACCTAACAGTATGTTTTTTGGAGTGTGGGAGGAAACCGCAGCACCCGGAGGAAACCCACGCAAACACAGGGAGAACATACAAACTTCACACAGATAAGGCCATGGTTGATATAAGTACTGGCTCTGCTTACCATTGTCCAGTCTAGTACATAACTGTATTAATGCTGTGAAATATTATTACTTTGAATGCCTTAAATATGCAAGAGCGCATTTGGGTAAGTTTATGCTAATAAAAGATATATGCACTTTTCTTGCCTACCCATACTATTTAATAACCACCAAAAATTAAGCAATGTGTGGGCACTGCTTCCAGTTGAAATCAGTCTGTCTGTCTGTCTATCTATCTATCTATCTATCTATCTATCTATCTATCTATCTATCGGTCTGTCTATCTTTAAAACTGAAAGACATCCATTAAAAATACACAATGACAGCATATTTAGTGTGTAATTGATGCTAAAACACAATTCTCACTCTCCTAATATAGCTGATTTTTGACAATGAACTGCATTTTTCATGTGAAGCATTTGATGTCATAAAGATGTAAACCTCACAAAGCAATTCTGTCACTGGTCAGTTTGCTTGACAGACATCTGACTTTAGCCAATGGAAACATGGTGACATGTAAATATGAAAGCACATTAGGACAAAATATGCAATAAGATAGAGGCAAAGGGAGATGGTTGCTGGGAATGTATTTATTTTTATCCCAGAACACCTTTAAATCTAAGTATTAATACTACGTTGATGTACTTTTCAAATTGGAGAGCTACTTTTTACTAAAAGTACATCTCCCTTATATAATTAAGTATAATGCAGACCTGCTCAAAAACTTAGTATAATTAAAGAAGTCTTATGCCATAAATGATGATGATGATGATGATGAGAGCTGCTTATGTGAATGTCTATAGTGGTTTTCTCTACCAGTGTCACTGTATTAGACAACTGTTATCAAACTTAGCAATAATGATGCATTAATCTGCCAATCAAGTGTGGAAGCTTGCTATGTGTATAGGCATAGTAAACACATATCATCATCATCCTCATTATCATTTATTTATATAGTGTCACTAATAGCGCAGCGCTGTACAGAGAACCCATTCACATCAGTCCCTACCCTATTGGAGCTTACAGTCTAAATTCCCTAATATAGACACACACTCACACACAGACAGAGAGGGAGAGACTAGGGTCAATTTTGATAGCAGCCAATTAACCTAACAGTATGTTTTTTGGAGTGTGGGAGGAAACCGCAGCACCCGGAGGAAACCCACGCAAACACAGGGAGAACATACAAACTTCACACAGATAAGGCCATGGTTGATATAAGTACTGGCTCTGCTTACCATTGTCCAGTCTAGTACATAACTGTATTAATGCTGTGAAATATTATTACTTTGAATGCCTTAAATATGCAAGAGCGCATTTGGGTAAGTTTATGCTAATAAAAGATATATGCACTTTTCTTGCCTACCCATACTATTTAATAACCACCAAAAATTAAGCAATGTGTGGGCACTGCTTCCAGTTGAAATCAGTCTGTCTGTCTGTCTATCTATCTATCTATCTATCTATCTATCTATCTATCTATCTATCTATCGGTCTGTCTATCTTTAAAACTGAAAGACATCCATTAAAAATACACAATGACAGCATATTTAGTGTGTAATTGATGCTAAAACACAATTCTCACTCTCCTAATATAGCTGATTTTTGACAATGAACTGCATTTTTCATGTGAAGCATTTGATGTCATAAAGATGTAAACCTCACAAAGCAATTCTGTCACTGGTCAGTTTGCTTGACAGACATCTGACTTTAGCCAATGGAAACATGGTGACATGTAAATATGAAAGCACATTAGGACAAAATATGCAATAAGATAGAGGCAAAGGGAGATGGCTGCTGGGAATGTATTTATTTTTATCCCAGAACACCTTTAAATCTAAGTATTAATACTACGTTGATGTACTTTTCAAATTGGAGAGCTACTTTTTACTAAAAGTACATCTCCCTTATATAATTAAGTATAATGCAGACCTGCTCAAAAACTTAGTATAATTAAAGAAGTCTTATGCCATAAATGATGATGATGATGATGATGAGAGCTGCTTATGTGAATGTCTATAGTGGTTTTCTCTACCAGTGTCACTGTATTAGACAACTGTTATCAAACTTAGCAATAATGATGCATTAATCTGCCAATCAAGTGTGGAAGCTTGCTATGTGTATAGGCATAGTAAACACATATCATCATCATCCTCATTATCATTTATTTATATAGTGTCACTAATAGCGCAGCGCTGTACAGAGAACCCATTCACATCAGTCCCTACCCTATTGGAGCTTACAGTCTAAATTCCCTAATATAGACACACACTCACACACAGACAGAGAGGGAGAGACTAGGGTCAATTTTGATAGCAGCCAATTAACCTAACAGTATGTTTTTTGGAGTGTGGGAGGAAACCGCAGCACCCGGAGGAAACCCACGCAAACACAGGGAGAACATACAAACTTCACACAGATAAGGCCATGGTTGATATAAGTACTGGCTCTGCTTACCATTGTCCAGTCTAGTACATAACTGTATTAATGCTGTGAAATATTATTACTTTGAATGCCTTAAATATGCAAGAGCGCATTTGGGTAAGTTTATGCTAATAAAAGATATATGCACTTTTCTTGCCTACCCATACTATTTAATAACCACCAAAAATTAAGCAATGTGTGGGCACTGCTTCCAGTTGAAATCAGTCTGTCTGTCTGTCTATCTATCTATCTATCTATCTATCTATCTATCTATCGGTCTGTCTATCTTTAAAACTGAAAGACATCCATTAAAAATACACAATGACAGCATATTTAGTGTGTAATTGATGCTAAAACACAATTCTCACTCTCCTAATATAGCTGATTTTTGACAATGAACTGCATTTTTCATGTGAAGCATTTGATGTCATAAAGATGTAAACCTCACAAAGCAATTCTGTCACTGGTCAGTTTGCTTGACAGACATCTGACTTTAGCCAATGGAAACATGGTGACATGTAAATATGAAAGCACATTAGGACAAAATATGCAATAAGATAGAGGCAAAGGGAGATGGCTGCTGGGAATGTATTTATTTTTATCCCAGAACACCTTTAAATCTAAGTATTAATACTACGTTGATGTACTTTTCAAATTGGAGAGCTACTTTTTACTAAAAGTACATCTCCCTTATATAATTAAGTATAATGCAGACCTGCTCAAAAACTTAGTATAATTAAAGAAGTCTTATGCCATAAATGATGATGATGATGATGATGAGAGCTGCTTATGTGAATGTCTATAGTGGTTTTCTCTACCAGTGTCACTGTATTAGACAACTGTTATCAAACTTAGCAATAATGATGCATTAATCTGCCAATCAAGTGTGGAAGCTTGCTATGTGTATAGGCATAGTAAACACATATCATCATCATCCTCATTATCATTTATTTATATAGTGTCACTAATAGCGCAGCGCTGTACAGAGAACCCATTCACATCAGTCCCTACCCTATTGGAGCTTACAGTCTAAATTCCCTAATATAGACACACACTCACACACAGACAGAGAGGGAGAGACTAGGGTCAATTTTGATAGCAGCCAATTAACCTAACAGTATGTTTTTTGGAGTGTGGGAGGAAACCGCAGCACCCGGAGGAAACCCACGCAAACACAGGGAGAACATACAAACTTCACACAGATAAGGCCATGGTTGATATAAGTACTGGCTCTGCTTACCATTGTCCAGTCTAGTACATAACTGTATTAATGCTGTGAAATATTATTACTTTGAATGCCTTAAATATGCAAGAGCGCATTTGGGTAAGTTTATGCTAATAAAAGATATATGCACTTTTCTTGCCTACCCATACTATTTAATAACCACCAAAAATTAAGCAATGTGTGGGCACTGCTTCCAGTTGAAATCAGTCTGTCTGTCTATCTATCTATCTATCTATCTATCTATCTATCTATCTATCTATCGGTCTGTCTATCTTTAAAACTGAAAGACATCCATTAAAAATACACAATGACAGCATATTTAGTGTGTAATTGATGCTAAAACACAATTCTCACTCTCCTAATATAGCTGATTTTTGACAATGAACTGCATTTTTCATGTGAAGCATTTGATGTCATAAAGATGTAAACCTCACAAAGCAATTCTGTCACTGGTCAGTTTGCTTGACAGACATCTGACTTTAGCCAATGGAAACATGGTGACATGTAAATATGAAAGCACATTAGGACAAAATATGCAATAAGATAGAGGCAAAGGGAGATGGCTGCTGGGAATGTATTTATTTTTATCCCAGAACACCTTTAAATCTAAGTATTAATACTACGTTGATGTACTTTTCAAATTGGAGAGCTACTTTTTACTAAAAGTACATCTCCCTTATATAATTAAGTATAATGCAGACCTGCTCAAAAACTTAGTATAATTAAAGAAGTCTTATGCCATAAATGATGATGATGATGATGATGAGAGCTGCTTATGTGAATGTCTATAGTGGTTTTCTCTACCAGTGTCACTGTATTAGACAACTGTTATCAAACTTAGCAATAATGATGCATTAATCTGCCAATCAAGTGTGGAAGCTTGCTATGTGTATAGGCATAGTAAACACATATCATCATCATCCTCATTATCATTTATTTATATAGTGTCACTAATAGCGCAGCGCTGTACAGAGAACCCATTCACATCAGTCCCTACCCTATTGGAGCTTACAGTCTAAATTCCCTAATATAGACACACACTCACACACAGACAGAGAGGGAGAGACTAGGGTCAATTTTGATAGCAGCCAATTAACCTAACAGTATGTTTTTTGGAGTGTGGGAGGAAACCGCAGCACCCGGAGGAAACCCACGCAAACACAGGGAGAACATACAAACTTCACACAGATAAGGCCATGGTTGATATAAGTACTGGCTCTGCTTACCATTGTCCAGTCTAGTACATAACTGTATTAATGCTGTGAAATATTATTACTTTGAATGCCTTAAATATGCAAGAGCGCATTTGGGTAAGTTTATGCTAATAAAAGATATATGCACTTTTCTTGCCTACCCATACTATTTAATAACCACCAAAAATTAAGCAATGTGTGGGCACTGCTTCCAGTTGAAATCAGTCTGTCTGTCTGTCTATCTATCTATCTATCTATCTATCTATCTATCTATCGGTCTGTCTATCTTTAAAACTGAAAGACATCCATTAAAAATACACAATGACAGCATATTTAGTGTGTAATTGATGCTAAAACACAATTCTCACTCTCCTAATATAGCTGATTTTTGACAATGAACTGCATTTTTCATGTGAAGCATTTGATGTCATAAAGATGTAAACCTCACAAAGCAATTCTGTCACTGGTCAGTTTGCTTGACAGACATCTGACTTTAGCCAATGGAAACATGGTGACATGTAAATATGAAAGCACATTAGGACAAAATATGCAATAAGATAGAGGCAAAGGGAGATGGCTGCTGGGAATGTATTTATTTTTATCCCAGAACACCTTTAAATCTAAGTATTAATACTACGTTGATGTACTTTTCAAATTGGAGAGCTACTTTTTACTAAAAGTACATCTCCCTTATATAATTAAGTATAATGCAGACCTGCTCAAAAACTTAGTATAATTAAAGAAGTCTTATGCCATAAATGATGATGATGATGATGATGAGAGCTGCTTATGTGAATGTCTATAGTGGTTTTCTCTACCAGTGTCACTGTATTAGACAACTGTTATCAAACTTAGCAATAATGATGCATTAATCTGCCAATCAAGTGTGGAAGCTTGCTATGTGTATAGGCATAGTAAACACATATCATCATCATCCTCATTATCATTTATTTATATAGTGTCACTAATAGCGCAGCGCTGTACAGAGAACCCATTCACATCAGTCCCTACCCTATTGGAGCTTACAGTCTAAATTCCCTAATATAGACACACACTCACACACAGACAGAGAGGGAGAGACTAGGGTCAATTTTGATAGCAGCCAATTAACCTAACAGTATGTTTTTTGGAGTGTGGGAGGAAACCGCAGCACCCGGAGGAAACCCACGCAAACACAGGGAGAACATACAAACTTCACACAGATAAGGCCATGGTTGATATAAGTACTGGCTCTGCTTACCATTGTCCAGTCTAGTACATAACTGTATTAATGCTGTGAAATATTATTACTTTGAATGCCTTAAATATGCAAGAGCGCATTTGGGTAAGTTTATGCTAATAAAAGATATATGCACTTTTCTTGCCTACCCATACTATTTAATAACCACCAAAAATTAAGCAATGTGTGGGCACTGCTTCCAGTTGAAATCAGTCTGTCTGTCTGTCTATCTATCTATCTATCTATCTATCTATCTATCTATCTATCTATCTATCTATCGGTCTGTCTATCTTTAAAACTGAAAGACATCCATTAAAAATACACAATGACAGCATATTTAGTGTGTAATTGATGCTAAAACACAATTCTCACTCTCCTAATATAGCTGATTTTTGACAATGAACTGCATTTTTCATGTGAAGCATTTGATGTCATAAAGATGTAAACCTCACAAAGCAATTCTGTCACTGGTCAGTTTGCTTGACAGACATCTGACTTTAGCCAATGGAAACATGGTGACATGTAAATATGAAAGCACATTAGGACAAAATATGCAATAAGATAGAGGCAAAGGGAGATGGCTGCTGGGAATGTATTTATTTTTATCCCAGAACACCTTTAAATCTAAGTATTAATACTACGTTGATGTACTTTTCAAATTGGAGAGCTACTTTTTACTAAAAGTACATCTCCCTTATATAATTAAGTATAATGCAGACCTGCTCAAAAACTTAGTATAATTAAAGAAGTCTTATGCCATAAATGATGTGATGATGATGAGAGCTGCTTATGTGAATGTCTATAGTGGTTTTCTCTACCAGTGTCACTGTATTAGACAACTGTTATCAAACTTAGCAATAATGATGCATTAATCTGCCAATCAAGTGTGGAAGCTTGCTATGTGTATAGGCATAGTAAACACATATCATCATCATCCTCATTATCATTTATTTATATAGTGTCACTAATAGCGCAGCGCTGTACAGAGAACCCATTCACATCAGTCCCTACCCTATTGGAGCTTACAGTCTAAATTCCCTAATATAGACACACACTCACACACAGACAGAGAGGGAGAGACTAGGGTCAATTTTGATAGCAGCCAATTAACCTAACAGTATGTTTTTTGGAGTGTGGGAGGAAACCGCAGCACCCGGAGGAAACCCACGCAAACACAGGGAGAACATACAAACTTCACACAGATAAGGCCATGGTTGATATAAGTACTGGCTCTGCTTACCATTGTCCAGTCTAGTACATAACTGTATTAATGCTGTGAAATATTATTACTTTGAATGCCTTAAATATGCAAGAGCGCATTTGGGTAAGTTTATGCTAATAAAAGATATATGCACTTTTCTTGCCTACCCATACTATTTAATAACCACCAAAAATTAAGCAATGTGTGGGCACTGCTTCCAGTTGAAATCAGTCTGTCTGTCTGTCTATCTATCTATCTATCTATCTATCTATCTATCTATCTATCTATCTATCGGTCTGTCTATCTTTAAAACTGAAAGACATCCATTAAAAATACACAATGACAGCATATTTAGTGTGTAATTGATGCTAAAACACAATTCTCACTCTCCTAATATAGCTGATTTTTGACAATGAACTGCATTTTTCATGTGAAGCATTTGATGTCATAAAGATGTAAACCTCACAAAGCAATTCTGTCACTGGTCAGTTTGCTTGACAGACATCTGACTTTAGCCAATGGAAACATGGTGACATGTAAATATGAAAGCACATTAGGACAAAATATGCAATAAGATAGAGGCAAAGGGAGATGGTTGCTGGGAATGTATTTATTTTTATCCCAGAACACCTTTAAATCTAAGTATTAATACTACGTTGATGTACTTTTCAAATTGGAGAGCTACTTTTTACTAAAAGTACATCTCCCTTATATAATTAAGTATAATGCAGACCTGCTCAAAAACTTAGTATAATTAAAGAAGTCTTATGCCATAAATGATGATGATGATGATGATGAGAGCTGCTTATGTGAATGTCTATAGTGGTTTTCTCTACCAGTGTCACTGTATTAGACAACTGTTATCAAACTTAGCAATAATGATGCATTAATCTGCCAATCAAGTGTGGAAGCTTGCTATGTGTATAGGCATAGTAAACACATATCATCATCATCCTCATTATCATTTATTTATATAGTGTCACTAATAGCGCAGCGCTGTACAGAGAACCCATTCACATCAGTCCCTACCCTATTGGAGCTTACAGTCTAAATTCCCTAATATAGACACACACTCACACACAGACAGAGAGGGAGAGACTAGGGTCAATTTTGATAGCAGCCAATTAACCTAACAGTATGTTTTTTGGAGTGTGGGAGGAAACCGCAGCACCCGGAGGAAACCCACGCAAACACAGGGAGAACATACAAACTTCACACAGATAAGGCCATGGTTGATATAAGTACTGGCTCTGCTTACCATTGTCCAGTCTAGTACATAACTGTATTAATGCTGTGAAATATT
Organism: Mixophyes fleayi; assembly: GCF_038048845.1. NCBI lineage: Eukaryota > Metazoa > Chordata > Amphibia > Anura > Limnodynastidae > Mixophyes > Mixophyes fleayi. The sequence goes on along the minus strand of NW_027447498.1, from coordinate 2,297,155 downwards.
ATTACTTTGAATGCCTTAAATATGCAAGAGCGCATTTGGGTAAGTTTATGCTAATAAAAGATATATGCACTTTTCTTGCCTACCCATACTATTTAATAACCACCAAAAATTAAGCAATGTGTGGGCACTGCTTCCAGTTGAAATCAGTCTGTCTGTCTGTCTATCTATCTATCTATCTATCTATCTATCTATCTATCTATCTATCTATCTATCTATCGGTCTGTCTATCTTTAAAACTGAAAGACATCCATTAAAAATACACAATGACAGCATATTTAGTGTGTAATTGATGCTAAAACACAATTCTCACTCTCCTAATATAGCTGATTTTTGACAATGAACTGCATTTTTCATGTGAAGCATTTGATGTCATAAAGATGTAAACCTCACAAAGCAATTCTGTCACTGGTCAGTTTGCTTGACAGACATCTGACTTTAGCCAATGGAAACATGGTGACATGTAAATATGAAAGCACATTAGGACAAAATATGCAATAAGATAGAGGCAAAGGGAGATGGCTGCTGGGAATGTATTTATTTTTATCCCAGAACACCTTTAAATCTAAGTATTAATACTACGTTGATGTACTTTTCAAATTGGAGAGCTACTTTTTACTAAAAGTACATCTCCCTTATATAATTAAGTATAATGCAGACCTGCTCAAAAACTTAGTATAATTAAAGAAGTCTTATGCCATAAATGATGATGATGATGATGATGAGAGCTGCTTATGTGAATGTCTATAGTGGTTTTCTCTACCAGTGTCACTGTATTAGACAACTGTTATCAAACTTAGCAATAATGATGCATTAATCTGCCAATCAAGTGTGGAAGCTTGCTATGTGTATAGGCATAGTAAACACATATCATCATCATCCTCATTATCATTTATTTATATAGTGTCACTAATAGCGCAGCGCTGTACAGAGAACCCATTCACATCAGTCCCTACCCTATTGGAGCTTACAGTCTAAATTCCCTAATATAGACACACACTCACACACAGACAGAGAGGGAGAGACTAGGGTCAATTTTGATAGCAGCCAATTAACCTAACAGTATGTTTTTTGGAGTGTGGGAGGAAACCGCAGCACCCGGAGGAAACCCACGCAAACACAGGGAGAACATACAAACTTCACACAGATAAGGCCATGGTTGATATAAGTACTGGCTCTGCTTACCATTGTCCAGTCTAGTACATAACTGTATTAATGCTGTGAAATATTATTACTTTGAATGCCTTAAATATGCAAGAGCGCATTTGGGTAAGTTTATGCTAATAAAAGATATATGCACTTTTCTTGCCTACCCATACTATTTAATAACCACCAAAAATTAAGCAATGTGTGGGCACTGCTTCCAGTTGAAATCAGTCTGTCTGTCTGTCTATCTATCTATCTATCTATCTATCTATCTATCGGTCTGTCTATCTTTAAAACTGAAAGACATCCATTAAAAATACACAATGACAGCATATTTAGTGTGTAATTGATGCTAAAACACAATTCTCACTCTCCTAATATAGCTGATTTTTGACAATGAACTGCATTTTTCATGTGAAGCATTTGATGTCATAAAGATGTAAACCTCACAAAGCAATTCTGTCACTGGTCAGTTTGCTTGACAGACATCTGACTTTAGCCAATGGAAACATGGTGACATGTAAATATGAAAGCACATTAGGACAAAATATGCAATAAGATAGAGGCAAAGGGAGATGGCTGCTGGGAATGTATTTATTTTTATCCCAGAACACCTTTAAATCTAAGTATTAATACTACGTTGATGTACTTTTCAAATTGGAGAGCTACTTTTTACTAAAAGTACATCTCCCTTATATAATTAAGTATAATGCAGACCTGCTCAAAAACTTAGTATAATTAAAGAAGTCTTATGCCATAAATGATGATGATGATGATGATGAGAGCTGCTTATGTGAATGTCTATAGTGGTTTTCTCTACCAGTGTCACTGTATTAGACAACTGTTATCAAACTTAGCAATAATGATGCATTAATCTGCCAATCAAGTGTGGAAGCTTGCTATGTGTATAGGCATAGTAAACACATATCATCATCATCCTCATTATCATTTATTTATATAGTGTCACTAATAGCGCAGCGCTGTACAGAGAACCCATTCACATCAGTTCCTACCCTATTGGAGCTTACAGTCTAAATTCCCTAATATAGACACACACTCACACACAGACAGAGAGGGAGAGACTAGGGTCAATTTTGATAGCAGCCAATTAACCTAACAGTATGTTTTTTGGAGTGTGGGAGGAAACCGCAGCACCCGGAGGAAACCCACGCAAACACAGGGAGAACATACAAACTTCACACAGATAAGGCCATGGTTGATATAAGTACTGGCTCTGCTTACCATTGTCCAGTCTAGTACATAACTGTATTAATGCTGTGAAATATTATTACTTTGAATGCCTTAAATATGCAAGAGCGCATTTGGGTAAGTTTATGCTAATAAAAGATATATGCACTTTTCTTGCCTACCCATACTATTTAATAACCACCAAAAATTAAGCAATGTGTGGGCACTGCTTCCAGTTGAAATCAGTCTGTCTGTCTGTCTATCTATCTATCTATCTATCTATCTATCTATCTATCTATCTATCTATCTATCGGTCTGTCTATCTTTAAAACTGAAAGACATCCATTAAAAATACACAATGACAGCATATTTAGTGTGTAATTGATGCTAAAACACAATTCTCACTCTCCTAATATAGCTGATTTTTGACAATGAACTGCATTTTTAATGGATGTCTTTCAGTTTTAAAGATAGACAGACCGATAGATAGATAGATAGATAGATAGATAGATAGATAGATAGATAGATAGATAGATAGATAGATAGATAGACAGACAGACAGACTGATTTCAACTGGAAGCAAAGTGATGTCGCATGGATAATTGTCCATTGCTCACCAAGGTATACACAGATCATGTTCTTAAAAGATATCTATGCTTAAACAGGTTTAAATTGGGCAGCTCTACCCTGTATCCAGCCTGAGCTCCATTTCACAGGTCTACACTAACCCATATACCATTAGATATTCAGATCACAAAAGTTAATCAAAGCAAAACAGAAACTGCATCAAACTGAAAAGAAATTGTAGCTCCTTATGAAACAAATGCCAGAGTCAATAATTTGGTCATTAAGGGAATTGTTCCACAGGAGTTTATGGATGACCTTTTATTTTACCTTTATAGAATAATCAATGTGGCAGTTCCAACTAATATTAATAAAAGGAAATATGCAGATAAATAGCTGTCTATGGACGGTGCAGCCCTTGTTTAACTTGTAAACAGAATCCTCTTTAATTCGGTCCATTCCATGTCCAGCCAAAGCCATATAAATAGAAATACTGTTTGTCATTTTGCCAATTCTTGTTTCACTGACAGATATAACCCATTGATGCCATTGAAGGATATGTAACAAAAGTGTTAGTAACAAATTTAGATGTATAACTGTTACTTGAGAATCTTAGAGTCACGATTGTGGAATTCCGTGATTACTATACCTTTGACTCCACTTCTGTGTTCTACTTTCATAAATGCCTCTTGTTATGATGCAAGCACACAACCCTTTCATTATGTAGGCATTTTTATTGTTGACTTTGTATGTTACACAGGCTGGAATGTTGTAGTTGTAATAGCATGTTTGCCATAATATTGTAAAAGAAATGGTGGATATTCATGAAAGTGGAGTAATGGCAATTTGAGTTATGTGACAGTTCCATAGCACCCAAATGTGAGTTACTTGACCATTCCAGCTCTGTGTGTGCTTTACCACGCACTCTATTCGTTCTGCCACTGTACAAGTCTATGCATGGCATTTTCAACATTTTTAAAGGATGGCTCCTACGGTCACCATCATAGAATGTCATATAACTCTGCTCTACATTAAATTGATACAATTTACAACAAGCTGTTTGTGGTCCTATTGCATGTGTACACATATTCCATTAGTAATTTGTTTGATATATTGCTATTATCTATAGTAAGTAATAACTAAGTAATGACCTTTATGTTACATGTTAGTGTTCTCGTTACAGCCAGAATGTCAGCGCTAACAGGCTTAATAACCTGCTCCTCATTGTGATTCCTGTCCTGCTGATTAGCTGCATCATTGTTATAACAGCCGTGGTCCTTATTGTGATAAATATTCGTAAGAAAAGAGGTAAGAGCTTAGATTACATTTGAAGTCATATATAAGTATGTAGCACTAGTATTCTGAGACGAGCTCCGCTATGGTCTCAACTTTCACATTTGTTTAACCAGTTGATGGAGACGTAGTCACTGTGGTTTGACATGCAAAGTACTTTTCCATATTCCATCATTGTGCAAAATGTAAAATTCTTAGTAGTTTATGTTGTTTACAAAAATCATCTTCACACTCCACATCTATGATAGTGCTCATGTTGAAAATCATTGAATGGCCAGATTAACACAACTGTAACCCCCTTCACTGTGGTTGTGATATTGGGGTGGTGCATGATTAAATAAAGCCCCTCTTTAACTGCGCTGTTCCTCTGCCCTGGCTAGCTATTAGGTGTGGGTATAAGTGACCAGAGGCTCCCCACACATGTGGGTTTTGCAACACTGTCTGTTAAGTGTGGCACAGGTATAGTTGCGTGATGGCGTAGTGTAATAGTTTTATCAGTAAGTTGGGCGCCAGACATACTTTGTATTGCAAAAACGAAACTCTTTATTTACACTCCTTCACTCCAGCACATTCTTAAATAGTTGCAGTAAATATGTACAGTTCATATATACATCTCCTGTCACCTCCTGCACAGGACAGTTCAATTGATAAGACCGTCGCATTAAAAATGGTATCTAGCGCACTCTCTCCCAGATGTGTTCAATCACCACTCTTGTGCGGGGGTAATATCTTCATTTACTTGGCTCTGGCACTGTCTCTGGTGCACTCTCAGGGGTATATTTACTAAACTGCGTGTTTGAAGAAGTGGAGATTTTGCCTATAGCAACCAATTAGATAGATTCTAGCTTTTATTTATTTAATGCATTCTAAAATATGACAGCTAGAATCTGATTGGTTGCGATAGGCAACATCTCCACTTTCTCAAAGCCGCAGTTTAGTAAATATATCCCTCAGTCTTGCTCACCCTTCCTCTGCATTGTGACTCTTCACTTGTTTGGGGTGTGACACTTATGTGCTAGTGGACCATCAGCCCTGCTCCCCCTCCTCTTCAGGGTGACTATTCACTTGTTTGGGCTCTGGCACTTACTAGGTTTCTCTCAGTAAGTGGTCTCCAGTATCTATACTCCTAAGTTCCCAAACTTTCTTTTTGAAAGTGGACACATCTTCCTATGGGCCTGCAGCAGTGTTGTCGCAACGAGCCTCTTCATGGAAACTACACCTGTGTGGGTTTTTCTCCCAGAAATCCATTTCAGTCGAGAAACACTATGGTATTGGGGATAAGGAACTCCTAGCCCTCAAATTAGCCCTGGAGGAATGGAGACATCTGTTGGAGGGAGTACAGTTCCCCGTGACTATTTATACAGATCACAAAAATCTTGTTTATTTACAAACTGCATTATGTTTGGATCTGTGCCAAGCAAAATGCTTATTATTTTTTTCTCGCTTTGATCTCATCACCTTCCGTCTGGCACTAAAAACCAGAAAGCTGATGCACTGTCTCGGTCCTTTGACCCTTCAGATATGAAACTTCGCCTAAAAGAAAAATTCATGTTAGATCCTAGGTATATCCTGGCAGTCACCACCTCTTCCAATTCTAGGTTTCCTCCAGGGAAAACCTTTATCAATGCCTATCATCGATCCAAACGTCTTAAGTGAGCTCATGAGTCATGGTTCTCTGGACATGCCTGCTTTAGGAAGACCAAAGAGCCCATCACTTGTGGCTATTAGTGGCCCTCCTTACACTTCAACGTAAAGGAATTTGTCTCTTCTTGCTCCATTTGTTCTCGAAACAAAGTAACCCGACAAGTACTTTATAGGATATTGACTCCTTTACCCATTCCCAAGTGCCCATGGACTCATCTGTTAATGCATTTTATTTCTGACCTTCCTCTCTCCAAGGGCTGCTCAGTGGTGTGGGTAATTACCGATCACTTCTCACAAGCAGCTCATTTTGTACCCTTGAAAGGATTACCATCAGCCTCCACCTTAGCTCAACTATTTATAAAGGATATCTTTCATCTTCATGAATGTCCAGAGGAAATAGTTTCTGATCAAGGGACTCAATTTGTATCCAAATTTTGGAGAGCCTATTACCGAACCATTGAGATTAAACTTAGATTTTCCTTAGTTTATCACCCCCAGTCAAATGGTCTTAGCTGAGAAGACCAATCAATAACTGGGAAAATTCCTCAGAATATACATTTCAGCCAAACAGGATGATGAGTTGACTTGTTACCTTGAGCAGAGTTTGCTCACAATAATCAGCATCATGAATCCACCTTAGTTTCCCCCTTCTATGCCATTCAAACTTTTCATCCAAGGCTTCCCCAGTTATCTAATTTACCATCTTCTGGGGTACTGGCAGTTTCAAGATTTGTTATTACAGTGGTCTAAGCTCAAAGAAAAATTTGTTCAAGCCTCCTCCTGGTGCAAGAAATACTTTGACAAAAAAAGACAACTCCTTTCCTATATTATCTCCTTTGGTGAGCCACTCATATCCTCTACCTTCAGGTCCCATCCATAAAGTTCACTCCTCGATTCATTGGCCCTCTTAAAGCATTCATCAATCCGGTGACTTTTAAAATGACCTCCCTCCTTGAAAATACCCAATCTCTCTTCTGAAACTGCTTATCATTAATAAATTTTCCACTCTCAGGAATTCTCTGGCAATTTCAGTGCAGGAATATAAGGTGAAAGAGATCCTGGACTTTCGGGCCTTGAGAGGTGGAGTACAATTCTTAGTTGATTGGAAGGGTTATGGGCCAGAAGAACGCTTCTGGCTTAGAGCTATGGATGTACACGATCTGGTCCTTTTGAAACAGTTTCACAAGAGATTTTCAGACAAACATTTTAGGGTGTCCAGTGTCCACCCTTAAGGGGTAGGATACTGTAAAGAGTGATACTTACATTGTCCAAGTGTCCGCACTGTCAGCAGCTCTCTGCCTGTACTCATGCCAGCTGTGAATCAGCACGAGCGGCTTCAGACAGCGATGAGGTCATGTGATCGCAGGGCTGGGTCATATCCCCTGTACTATATAAGGCAGCTTTGAACACTAGATCAGTGTCAAAGCAATAGGTTTACCTCCTAGACGTCTGGCTTCCCTGATACCTTATTCCTGCAAGCTTCTAGTGAACTCTCAGTCTATGATCTAGCTTATTACTGTAATCTTTAACGCGGTTTCTGCTTGCAGCTCCAGGGTTAAAATGTTAAAATGACCATATTAACAGTAATATAATTAACGCTGCGTTGAACGCAGCCAAATTGAATTCCCCCCTATGGATATGAATTGTGGCAAAGGGTGGAGTTTACCACAGGCTTCTAAAAGAGGAGATAGGTATTTAACTGGCAATCTGTAGAGAAAGGCTACAAATAGAGTTACACCTAGGTTAAAGAGATACAAGTGGAGGACAATATGTTTGACAAAATAACAGTAAATAATGTGATTTAACTTACATATTTTGAAGTGGTTTAAAAGGCATCCTTTCCACAGCAAACTGCAGGCTGACGGGGGTGTGTCTGCAATTAAACCGAGCACCTGCAAGGAACTCCCTTTTAAAGGCAAGGTGGGAGTGCCATCTGTTCATCAGGTTAGGGCTGTGGGAGTGTAAATTGTTTAAACCTGTCTTTTTCTTTTATGTGTGTGACCAATTCCAGACAGTGGCTGCTGTCTAGGGAGCTGGTCTCTTGTTACTTGTTGCATTAGGGTCACAAGAAAAGTGTGTGCAAACTTTATGTTTGTCATTCCACTGGCGGATACAGAAGGCTGCGATTAGGGCAATCACCTCACCTAGCAGCAATCTTCATCCCATTACATTGTGTTGGAGAGGTCAGGTAATCTGGGGGGAAAAGGGTGGGGCCACCCTGGACCAACCAATCAGAGGGAAGGAGGAGCTTGGATATACATAATCCCCCCCTCCCCCAAAAAAGTTTAGGTCTGCCCCTGTGCCATCTTGACAATAAAAGGCAAAGTAAAAGAATGAAGGTGTTCATGTGTGTATCACCTGAAGTGTGACCGTGTCACAGAATATATTATTAGGTTACCAAATTTCCCTGTAACCCTGTTCTTTCAAAATTTATGAGTGTGAATGGAACATACTGTAAGCTTCCTCTCAACGTGCAATCAACTACATTTTTTTATTGTTGAATTACACAGTAACCAACAAGCCAAACAATCATGAAGAAAATTTGGCAATGATAGATGGAGGAGCTGCAAGAGAGGGAAACGTGGAAGAAAATGAGAGCACACTAATTAGGGTGGCAAATCAAGAGGACATATCTGGAGAAACAGGTTTGTATATTTTGAAAATAAATAGCTGCTGTATGATATTGGTCTTTATATCTTAGTGGTCCTTTAAAACTGTAGACGACTACATTTGTAACCTAAGGGGAAGTCAAAGAGGAAGTAAAATCCCCTTTTGACATTATTATGTCTGAAAGCCTGTGCAATCTGTAGAGAGGTAACTAAAATATGCCAAGAATAACTTTTATGTCCACGAAATATGCAAAGCAGCTATTTTGGTTTCTCCTTTTTAGATAAAGGCTTCTGTGTAACAACTCGCTATTTTAATTCAGCAGCATATTAGCCTTAATCCTTCTAGGAAACATATGAACTTGTGATGTTTAAAACCATTTAAACTGTGTGGATACCAGGGGAACTTTATGAACATGATCATTTATTTGAACAATTTTGTTTTATATATACTGAATTATTATATCTGATGATTTATTATAATGCTATTAACCATCTGTGCACAAATGAGAAAGTATTTCCCTACATACTGCCTCTTATAATCAGTGGTTTATTTATTGTTATATTTTATACAATAAATGTCAAAACATTTTTGCTAAGTCAGTATTGTTGTTAGTTTTAGGGTATGCATATATAGATTTCTAGGGTTATCTAACAGCTTTTACTCTGCAAACCAAACTGTGAACAAAAATTGATTTATACAGTTAATTTTGTCTTTTTTTCCAGTGCAGAATCAGGTGCATATTGTTTATAGAGAGCCAGCCAAATGGAAACAATTGCTTTTAGGGGTATATGATGACACTATGTTTTGTGAATGGCAACGTATAATCATTGCCATAGCTGATGGTCCATAGATACTGTGGACATTTAGAAACCAAGACCTCTTACCTACACCAATCAGGCTTAACTACTTTTTGTCCCTTCTTGCCTGTCCTCCTTTATCTCATCTGGCCCACACATTTTACCTGAACACCCAAATTATAGAGATATCTCAGCTGGCCCGCCAGGGCACTTGGTCCCAGTAGTGGATGATCCTGCTGCTGGCCCTATTCTAGCATGCAAATGGTTCGTGATAACATTCAAATGATAGCAGGCACATTTTACAGGCACGCATAGAACAAATCGCATCAGATTAGCTAGTACTGTGACAGGTCATCTTTTCTTATATCCAAACTGTTTAAAGTCTGTAGCACAAACCCACCCTCCTACTTATCTGGGATCAACTGAGAGATACAGATAACAAAAATCTGCTCAGTACTCTAGTGGCATACTGTTACTCCAATGTCAGGCTTCCCTAGTGTAGCACAGATATGATTAGTATGCTATCTGGGCTGTTTAGTATGCTAGATGGGTTGTTTTAAAAGCTTAAGAACATAATTAGCATATTAGTCACCCAAGTCACTAAGCATCTCCTTTGGAAAGGGTTTTCTTCTTCTTTTAAATAGCCTGAACTTATTATTATTATTATTATTATTATTAATTATTATTATTAACCTATATTTATATAACCCCAGCATTCACAGAATACTTTAGCTTTGGAAACAAACACAATATTAAAAAGACTTGGTTTTAACACATAGACAAATTGATATGTAGCGCCGTCATCTGAGATGGGTCATGCACGCGCAACTGCTGGAGTCCTGGCTGTCTCCTACCTACCTGGGGATGAGACCTGACATTGATAGTCACAAAGAGGTGGTGCATAAGTGAGCAAAGGATGCTGGGAAGAAGAGACGTGGAGCTTGCAAGCAGAGATAGGTGCAAGTGTGAGCTCAGAAAAGAGACAGGAGACAGGGAGAAGAGGAGAAAAAGTCGGCCAGAGCAGAGAAACAGAGCTGGTGACTGAAACACCCAGAGAGAGTAGGAGAAATAGAGAGATTCTTTGGAGAGGAGTGGACGCAGCTGCCAGACTCTATACCTGAGAGGGGCTATGCTGCCACTGAAAGCTAGAGAGCAATGAGATAAGTAGCAGACAATTTCTATGTTATATACTTGAAAGGACCCTTTTGCAGGACTATGCTTTAGTATCAAGGGTGTAGTGCAGGGAGAGATAGATAGGAACTTTGGGACTGAGACACCAAAGAGAAAGAGTGATAAAATAACTAAAAGCAAATCCAGTCCAGTGGAAGTGTGAATTGTGATACAGGTTAACGTGGATGAGACTGTGAGCTGAAGCATCACAGTAAAAGGGAGAGAACAGTCTGCACATGTGCTTCCGCATCCATATTGGATTGTTCTTAAGTGACAGAGAAGGAATGTTTTTCATAGACTCTTCAGAAGAGATCTATTGTTCTATCAGGAAAAGATAGCCAAAAGTATTATTACCAGAAATCCTGTGTGCTTTGTCAAGTTATGTGACTCAGAAAGACTGTGCTATTGGTTCATCTCTGTTGTATTTGTACATGTCAAAACAGGAACAAGTAGAGAGGATCCACATCTTTGCCACTGTCTAACATCAAAGATGTGAACTTTTACTTTTGTTTTTTCAAATTATATTGAATTATGTATGTTATTCTATTTGAAGCAAGAATAATTGTGATAATAGTGCATTATCATAAGAAGTGTTTATCTGATTGGAGTTTTGTGTATGCTCTCAGCTAACTTGTAGATAAGTGGGCCAAAGGTACCTCTTAATCTGATAGAGGATAGAAAGTTGAAAACGTACAAATTGTGTTAAAGTATTTGTAATCACTTTACTGCTATCTTAGGATATTGCTCTGATACTTATTGTCCAACTGTATTCTTTGAAATATCCATACCTATAGAATAGCTGTTTTCTATAATAAATTATATTTTTGATAATAAAACGAAATTAAAACTTTAGGTATCCACACCTCACCAAATAAATGTGCCGGTATGGCTTCTAAAGATCAGTTTGGGGTATTGAGATGTCATTTGTGTGCCTTAAGTCGTAGGTAGGTGAGGTGGGCAGAGGGATCCTTAGTTTCCCTCTGATGTTGCAGAGTCACTCAACATGACGCAACAAAGATACTACGGAATCCTGACTAAGGTGGATATTAAGGTGAAGATTGATATTCGGTAAAAGCAAAGTACACGCACTAGAGAAAAGGGGTGTTACAGATAAGAGGGCCTATCTTACAAGCCTTCAATAAATAGTAAAATAGGAGTTTAAGTAACAGATGCACATTTGTCCATACAGATTGCAATGGGAAAGTACCAAGAGGGGCTATATGATCTGGTCACACAGCAATTTTGATTTGGGGATCAGTGGGTTGTTTGAGGATGTAAGTGAGAAAATAAATGTTAATTTTGTTTGACCTGTGTAGACAGGTGGTATTGGGTAGAATAGCCTAGGGAGGCTAAGAGGTGGTACAGGAATTACATAAACTTCATAAGCGTGTCTGAAAAAGTGGGTCTTCAGGGAATGTGTGAAGGTTTGTAGGCTAGGTGACAGGTAAGTCTTGTTATATGAACTACGAAATTCTAGTCATGTAACCCAAAATAGGAGCAGGTAATGAATGTGGATGAGACAAGAAAAGCAGAGCAACGCTCAACTAAATATAAACTTAACATGTTTGTACACTATAAAATATATGAGATATTACTACATAACTGGTACTCCAGTCTAAAATAACAATATTCTTTAATTAAACAAATAATCACAATAAAAAGAACAGTACATTATATCTAGTCAATTTCCACGCACTTATGCAAATCAATCATAGCAGGACACTGTTCAATAAATATGTGACATGCAGCCATGTTAATGAGGTGAATCCACTATAAAACTATAAAACAGTTTTAGCTGAATGAGTTCATGCTGGTATACAGTATCAGCACACTGTATAAGTGTAGAATGGATTATCCATATATATTGATGCTACTGTGAAGTGTGAACTACCCAGGTCTGAGTCATTCACATAAACTTTCATTGATGCTAGTGTGCACCACCCTTCTGAAGAAATGTGACCCATTCCTCAAATGGTTCAAACCACATATCTCACCTGTCAGAAACTTGTCCAAAAACCTGTCATTTTTCTTGTGTGAAAACCGCACTTTAATAATTTGTATATCTGCCATGCAAAGAAATTGGTATGTGTTTGTATATAGATGCAAACATGTAAAAAGAAACATGGTATTTTATGTGCAGTTTGACCCTTTGTAAATATTCAAACCACACATAAAATCCCCAAAAACGTGTGGTTTTACAAGGCAACCCACCCTTGGTTGAGTTAGAGTGCAAAAAATGAATGAGTGTTAAGGAACCAGAACTGAAACAAAGTCAGGAAAAGCAAAATTAACAGTGGCCATCATGATGGGTAGGAGAGTCAGTCAACTGGAAGAGGCTGAGAGAGGCGGTTAGAGATATTAGCTTGGAGACAGGAGGAGAATGTGCAATGCTGGATTCACCCAACATGATGATGGGGGACGTCATAAGAAATGAGGGGGTCACAGGGGCAAACACAGGAGTTCTGTATAGGGATTTCTGAATGCTTGCTATCAGGAACAAAGCAAATAAAACTGATGCAATAAACCTGAAACAGACACTTTTTTGCAGTTAAATTGTTTTATGTATATAACAAATACAATGGAGTCCCAAAGTGTTGCTTATTCACATAGTTTTATCTAACCCTCTGCCAAGAATCTGCTCCAACACCTGGTGAGGATGGATGAACAGTAAGATAGTACCCAACTCCAGCTGCTGCAGTGTCTTCAACCCCTGACTACCTGGCTGGATTCCTTACATTGATCCATTTCCAATCCTCTTTCAGCAGCTGTTTCCGAATCCCATGCTGCAGACCCCCGTCCCCCCGCTTCACCCTCTAATTTATGACTTCCCACTCCCGCCAAATATGGTGGAGATCCCAAAACATGCCGTGGATTCCTAAACCAGTGCTCTATTCAATTTGAACATTCCCACCGATAGAGAAAATGCCTCCTTTATCACCTCCCTGCTCTCGGGTTCAACCCTGGCCTAGGAGTCTCCCCTCTCAGAGTGGGATGACTCACTACTTCTGAACTGCGTATTTATCTCCTCTTTCTGCAAAATTTTTGATGTGCCAGGTCGGGTTTCCTCTGCTGACTCCAGTATCCTACAGCTCCTTCTGGGATCCTGGTCTACAGGCCGGTACTTTATCCAGTTCCGTACACTATCCTCTGAATTATGGTGATATGACGAGGCCTTGGTAGCAGCTTTTGGCAGGGCCTTTTTGACCACCTCAAGGACATACTAGCCACTCAGGAGCTCCCCTCTACACTTGATGTTTTGATTTCTGTCACGGTCTGCCTCCGTCTGCCTTGCAACATCTCCCTTTTTTAATGCTGCTTGCATCCTGCAGCCCCTGTTTGTTTTGCACTGTGCAGTATTTGTGTTCATTTTATGTGTTTGCAGCAGTACATCTGATGACCAGAGGTGCTGCTATTGTTGTTCCAGCAATAAACTTTGTGTGTTTTCACCTTATTCCTGGCTCCTGAGCTGCACTTTGTATTTGAACCGTGACAGTAGTGCAGCTCAGGAGCCAGGAATGAGGTGAAAACACACAAGTTTATTGCTGGAATAACAATCTGATGGTGTAATACTGAATATACAGGAAAATGCAGGAATAAATACCGGGTAGATGGCTGATGTAGGAAAGTGGTAATATGGAGAGCTCCCAGATAGCAGGTAAGCAGTGATATGGAGAGATCCAGGCAGCATGAAACCACAAGCACAGCAGAGGGTAGGAACAACAGGATGGGACAACAATAACCAGCAATGACTGCTGGGAGAGACAAGTTTAAGAAGGTACACACCCAGGTGCAAGGAATAATTACAGGGCAGGTTAACCCCTGATACAAACATGTAAGGCACAATAGCAGCACCTCGGGTCATCAGAGGTACTGCTACAAGCACAAAAAATGAACCCAAATACTGCACAGTGCAAAACAAACAGGTTCTGCAGGATGCAAGCAGCATTCAAAAAGGGAGATGTTGCAAGGCAGACGGAGGCAGACCGTGACAATTTCTCTGTGCAACAGAGTAGATATTCGATACCATGATAGAATGTCTAAGAAGGAACCTACTCACAGACACCCCATTTCCAGTCTCCAATCTCCTTGGATGAGCCATGTCCAGGTGTTCTCGTCCTACTCCTGAAGAACGAGAATGGAGGGTGAAAAATAACCTCTATTTGGATCCAAGTTCACAGCTCCCTCAAAAAATCCACCAATCGATACAAATTATTTGCAGACAAGAAACACAGAGCTGCACCTACTCTGAAGGTGGGAGACATAGTATGGAAATCATCTAAGAACAACCACCTGAAAGTCTTCAGCATGAAGTTCGCTCCTAGATTTATTGGTCCTTTTAAGATCCTCCAAGTCATTAACCTGGTGTCCTTCAAACTAAAACTCCCAACTTCTCTCCGCATTGCCAACACCTTTCATATCTATCTACTAAAACAAGATTTCTGCAATTCTAAACTCAAATGAGCAGAAAAACCTGGTGCTGACTATAGCAGTTTATACCTTGTATAGTATAGATGCAAAACTGATTCAAATAACAATTGATATACTTAGACAGGAAAATATTGCTGCTTATTTATAGAAGTTTGCGCTTATTTTTGTTTTTTGTTCTCTACTAAAACGTCTAGTGATCAATCACATTTCATCCACTTCAATTCCTCCTTCCAACATCAGTGCCTGATAAGGAGAGGAATTTGAAGTAAGCCACACTCTAGATTCTAAGAGGTCTTGTGGGGGCATCTGGTACCTAGAGGACTGGAAAGGATATAGCCCGGAAGAATGCTCTTGGGTCAACTCTTCATGTTCCAGCTCTCCTGAAGAAGTTCCACATCAATTTTCACAATAAACCCCATGAAATGTGTTCAGTGCCCACTTTTAAAAGGGGGATACTGTCACATTTCGGACCCACTGAATAGCCTGCCAGGATCCGGCACTCTTACCAGGCGGTCACCGCCGCTTCTCCTGTTGCAGAGACGCAGTGTCTGTCCTGTCACCAGAGCCATCCTGGATTCACATGCAGAGACCTGACTTTTATCTTCTCTAGCATTCAGCGATAGGCTGATTAGTTGCTTCTCCCACTCACCTATCAGGTATTTAAGGCACCTAATTACTCATGCGGGGGTCCCTGGTAAATACTCATTAGATTCTGTATCTCCATGGTAGGCAGTACTAAACCATGCAGTTCGCAAAGTATCTGAAAAGTCTTGTCTGCATATGTGATCCGGAGAAAGTACGAGCTATAATCGAGTGGCCTCTTCCCTTGGGTTTGAAACCTGTACAGCGTTTTTTGGGATTCTCCAATTATTATAGATGCTTTATTAAAGGGTATTCTACCATTGTGGCACCCATTGTGTCCCTCACTCGGAAGGGTGCCAACCCTAAATCCTGGTCTCCGGAGGTTCTAGAAGCTTTTAAGTTCCTTAAAGAAGCATTCTCTTCCGCACCAATTCTTCAACAACCCAATATGTCTCAACCGTTTTTCCTCGAAATTGATGCTTCAAGTATTGGAGTAGGGGCTATTCTTTCCCAAAAGTCTCACCTTAATCAGTTTCATCCTTGTGCATTCTTCTCCAAGAAATTTCTACCAGCAGAAAAGAATTACGCTATCGGTGATAAAGAGTTACTTGCCATCAAAATAGCTTTGCAAGAGTGGCGTTATCTACTAGAGGGAGCTAGATACCCTGTCACTATTTTTACAGACCATAAGAATCTTTTGTACTTGCAATCTGCTCAATGTCTAAATCCTAGAGAAGCTAGATGGTCCCTTTTCTTTTACCGCTTTGATATTCGGATTACTTTCAAACCTGGAGAGAAGAACAAACGTGCTGACGCCCTATCTAGAGCTTTCATTTTTGATGCTAAGACTGAAGAGATAACTTCTCACCCCATCTTGGATCCCAAGTGCCTACTAACATTTGCTCTGACTTCTGCCTGCTCACCACCACCCGGGAAAACTTTTATTCCAGCTAATCTTCGAAGAAAACGTTTAACATGGTTTCATTCCACCCACTTTGCTGGTCATACTGGAGAACCTAAAAGCACTGAATTGGTTTCTCGAAATTATTGGTGGCTAAAACTCCAGCTAGATGTCAAGGTCTTTGTTTCCTCATGTGATACTTGTTGTCAACATAAGTCTTCCCGTCAGTCACCTACTGACAATTAATTCTGCGGCCTATCTCGGATAAACCATGGACTCATCTTAGCATGGACTTTATCACCGACCTACCCCCTAGTAAGAAATATAACACCATCTGGGTTGTGGACAATGTCTGGTGCCCATGTAACAGGCCTCCGAAACAATGTTCACAAGTCCAACTTCTAATTAAAATAAAGACATTGGGCCTCTTAAATTTTTTGCATATCAAAAAACAAAATCAAGCCTAAAAAAAAAAAAAAAAAAAAAAAAAAGAAGTCTGAAAAGACATTGCATGCACCTTAATATACATGAGATAGTATACCAAGTTAGAGTCTGCTGCATGAAGATACACTTTAAATCATTATTGGCTGGAATTTTAGTGTAGAATTGGGTGTCCCAAAATTAATCAAAGCCCCAGTGTTAAAAGCCTGGTTGTAGCTTTTCATCCCCCTAAAGTTGCTGAGCTTGAATCACTCTATTTTTAGCACACAATTAAAAGGACGGTGCCGATCATTACTTTTTGATCACCTCCTAACATATCTGTTGCAGATTCCACCCCTGATTGCGTTGCTTTTAGGTCAACACAGCCAGGGCCGGTGCCAGTGCTAGGGTCCTTGGTGCCCTAGGCACTTTTTCAAAACTGGTGCGCCCCCCCCCCCCCCCCCATCTTTTCTTGCCTTAACTTACCTCCTCTCTGCTCCCCTCCACTCACTGACACTGTCGGGCCGTGATGATGATGTCACAGCCCGACAGTCAGTGAGTGTAGGGGAGGAGATGGAGCAGAGAGGCGGCGGTGGTGATGATCAATAGTCCCTCCCCCCTCCCTGTGGATGTATCAGAAGCTGTGTGGCGGCCGTGACAGGTATGGTCAGCGGTCGCCGCACAGTTTTAAAGACATTTTTAATCTGTGGCGCCCTCCAGAGCCCGGCGCCCTAGGCAACTGCCTAACCTTGCCTAATGGGAGCGCCGGGCCTAAACACAGCCTCTCTGTTGTTGCCTTCCCACCCCTGTCCTGCCACTAAACAAAGTCTGCATACTGACATGCCATTTCTTGTGCGCATGCACAGTACGGAATATATTGTGCAACAATGTACATTCACCTCTACATGAGCACCATTGTGTCTGGGAGGTTCTGGAGAAGAAGCTGTTAAAGACTTAGATACCGGTATATGGAATCCCATTGACAACAATGTTACAGCTTCTGGTCACATGTTTCATTCCCTCAGCTACTGACAGCCCAGCAGGAATAGTTAAATATTTTTTATTGAAGAATTGGCAGAGTAGTTGTACACTGTTCAATACAACTGTATGATCCAGTAATGTTCAGTGCTGTCAAATTGTAAAAATCCTGCGTGTGCCCCTGATCCAGGAACCATAGTGTAGATCATGTACATGGACACATTAGACCCTTAGGCTTGCAGCATTAGTGTTATCATTAACCTTTCATTGCTGTCAGCATGGGGCTAGAGGGCCCACATTTTTTTTGCAGACCCCAACTCACTAGGGAATCCAGCCTCTTGATGACCAGCCTGGGGCTAGTTGGATGGCAGGGGCACCACCTGCTGTGGGTTCATCTGCTATAGCACAACAAACAGACCGGACAGAAGCAATCTGTTAATGTAACAGTGTAATGTTTCAATAAAGGAAACTAAAATAAGTGAATGTTCTTTTTCCATATATAGTAGTTATAAAATAAATATTACAGAGAAACAAACAGACTGTAATGGAATACATCTGTACATTAGGTACATTCGTGTTATTATTTGTTAGAATGGATGACAAAATCCAAGTGTTTTGTATTTGCAGTAATATATATGTTATATATCCTTACTGCAGTCAGGGCCATCTTAACAACATTATGGGCCCCCGGGCAAAGCAGTGCACCAGGGCCCCTAGATATAGATATATAGATGTATACAGATACAGATACAGATATAGATATAGATATATAGAGATAGAGATAGATAGATGTACTTGCTCAGTGACCCTTGTAGGTGTTTTTTGCAGGTTTTTTTCTTTTGCAGGATTATTTATTCTCATTAAGAGCCGTGCCTATGGGACCCCCTTGCCCGTGGTGCCCCCGGGCAGCTGCCCATCGTGCCCAATGGAAAAGATGGCCCTGACTGCAGTCTGTTTATGAGAGTTGCAGAGATTTTTTCATCACATCGGGGGAATGCTAAACAAACTGCACCTATCACCTTAGTATTAGTCTCCATAGTTTTATGAAATTATAGAGTTACATAGTTAGTGGGGTGAAAAAAGTCCTTCAAGTTCAAACTTGTATATATTGTAAGTGTCTTGATCCAGAGGAAAGAAAAACGGAATTCACAGAAGCATTTGTCATTTAATCTCAAATTTATTCCCAGGATAGACATTCCAGTCACTTACATTATATATATATATATATATATATACAGTGGTGGAAGTGGAAGTGTATACGGTGGTATGTCATACCGCCACTTCTCCTACTGCCTACATTGTAACACTATCACATTCCAGTCACTTACATTATATATATACAGTGGTGGAAGTGTAAGTGTATACAGTGGTATGTCATACCGCTACTTCTCCTACTGCATACATTGTAACACTATCACATTCCAGTCACTTACATTATATATATATATATACAGTGGTGGAAGTGAGGTGTATACAGTGGTATGTCATACCGCCACTTCTCCTACTGCCTACATTGTAACACTATCACATTCCAGTCACTTACATTATATATATATATATATATATATATATATATATATATATATATATATATATACAGTGGTGGAAGTGGAGGTGTATACGGTGGTATGTCATACCGCCACTTCTCTTACTGCCTTCATTGTAACACTATCACATTCCATTCACTTACATTATATATATACAGTGGTGGAAGTAAGGTGTATACAGTGGTATGTCATACCGCCACTTCTCCTACTGCATACATTGTAACACTATCACATTCCAGTCACTTACATTATATATATATATATACAGTGGTGGAAGTGGAGGTGTATACAGTGGTATGTCATACCGCCACTTCTCCTACTGCCTACATTGTAACACTATCACATTCCAGTCACTTACATTATATATATACAGTGGTAGAAGTGTAAGTGTATACAGTGGTATGTCATACCGCCACTTCTCCTACTGCATACATTGTAACACTATCACATTCCAGTCACTTACATTATATATATATATATACAGTGGTGGAAGTGGAGGTGTATACGGTGGTATGTCATACCGCCACTTCTCTTACTGCCTTCATTGTAACACTATCACATTCCATTCACTTACATTATATATATACAGTGGTGGAAGTAAGGTGTATACAGTGGTATGTCATACCGCCACTTCTCCTACTGCATACATTGTAACACTATCACATTCCAGTCACTTACATTATATATATATATATATACAGTGGTGGAAGTGGAGGTGTATACAGTGGTATGTCATACCGCCACTTCTCCTACTGCCTACATTGTAACACTATCACATTCCAGTCACTTACATTATATATATACAGTGGTAGAAGTGTAAGTGTATACAGTGGTATGTCATACCGCCACTTCTCCTACTGCATACATTGTAACACTATCACATTCCAGTCACTTACATTATATATATATATATACAGTGGTGGAAGTGGAAGTGTATACAGTGGTATGTCATACCGCCACTTCTCTTACTGCCTTCATTGTAACACTATCACATTCCAGTCACTTACATTATATATATATATATACAGTGGTGGAAGTGGAAGTGTATACGTGGTATGTCATACCGCCACTTCCCCTACTGCATACATTGTAACACTATCACATTCCAGTCACTTACATTATATATATACAGTGGTGGAAGTGGAAGTGTATACAGTGGTATGTCATACCGCCACTTCTCCTACTGCATATATTGTAACAATATCACATTCCAGTCACTTACATTATATATATATATACAGTGGTGGAAGTGGAAGTGTATACGGTGGTATGTCATACCGCCACTTCTCCTACTGCCTACATTGTAACACTATCACATTCCAGTCACTTACATTATATATATACAGTGGTGGAAGTGGAGGTGTATACAGTGGTATGTCATACCGCCACTTCTCCTCCTGCCTTCATTGCATAACAAAAGACATCCCAATGCAAGGACTTATTGACTTTCTAGCTAAAACCTTTAACGAGGGCCACAAACAAGATCTTAAAGAGCTTATAACGCTTAACAGAGCCCTGAGACCATGTGTTTTATCAATTTGAGAGACAAAGAGATGCAATTTACCGATTGTACTACTATGCTCAGAAAGTTGAAATTCTCAAAAGAATGAAATGCCGGGATGGGATTGATTATAACGTCACAAGATGGATCGGACAGGCATCATCCTCCCTATCTGTCATATTTAAAATGTATGATGCTTGTGTGAACTGTCTAGTTGAATAGCACTTTGTTTGTTTTAACTGTATTAAGCACATCATTGCTAACACTGACTTTGTATAAAAACCTTATCAAAATGGATTTTAATGTAATCTCCGTATTCTTAAATAAAGCCAAGTGGGTTAACGTGTTCTGGATATATCTTTAGATGACATCTTAATTTCATGGCAAGCTGTCCCTCCTCTATTGCAGGCAGAAAGTCTTAACCATCTAAACTCCCTTCCACAACAAAAAAGTATGGAAGGGATTGAAATAGTAGGGAGTCTCTTACTTGACCAGGATTAAATCAATCAACAACCGGTTTGAGAAATGATTGTTCTCTCTGGAACTGTGTCAGACTCCTTGGCACCAGACAGTCCGGGGGGGGGGGGGATTTCACGTGGAGATTATATCATCATCCTCATCAGCTATTTATATAGCGCCACTAAATCTGCAGTGCTGTATAGAGAACTTACATCCATCCCTGTCCCATTGGAGCTCACAGTCTAAATTTCCTAACATACACACATACATACATACATACATACATACACAGACTAGGGTCAATTTGTTGGCAGCCAATTATTAATTGCTTTTGGCGTGTGAGAGGAACCCGGAGCACCCAGAGGAAACCCACTTAAACATTGGGAGAACATACAAACTCCACACAGATAAGGCCATTGTCAGGAATCAAAGTCATGACCCCAGTACTGTGAGGCAGAAATGCTAACCACTAAACGACTGTGCTGTCCACTCCCATCTCCAACCCCTTCAAAGGATGTTAGAGCCAATATCATCTTGTATGTGCTTGGATTAAATGTGTGGGGTGGGCTTTCAACCATGGGGAGTATGGACTACTTAAAAGGCCCTGCAAGGGTACCCAGAGGTTGGTGATATATCCGAGTCTGGGTTTAGAATTCTGTCTCCAACTAGATCTAAAGGGTGACCAGATTGTAAACCTCTATGGGGAGCTGATCATGGGTCTGTCCACCTGGCGTGCTTACTGGGGTATAGTGGCTGGGGATGCAGATATCTACCATCTCTAAAGAGAGCTTTGGCCAAGTGGCTGGGAACAGGAAGTTTGCAGGAATTGGAGTGCAATTTGATTGGATATACATTGCATTGTATGGGATCAAAAGACTGGCTAGAAAGACTAAAACTTTGGACCCGAGTGTTTCATTGTTAAGGTAATTGCTTCAGGACTGCTTGAACATTAAAACTTCACCTAAGAACCATACGGTACAATTTGGCCTGGCTATTGCTATTGCAATTGATAACAGTGTGTAATAAAGACACTATTGAATCATATATCTCTATTTGCCTATGTGATATAGAACCCTTAATTACCAGAATTACCTAAGTGGACATGTGCCCTAACACCCTGGCTCTAACATTCAAATTTTAAGAGAATAGACATAGACTTCACATTGTTTTTCCCAAATGATAATAATCTTTTTCCCTCAAGAGGAAAAAAACTTGGTAAACACAGCAGGAAAGTACCCCAATAGTGGGAAATATAAATCCAGAAATTTATCCAAACTTGGAGTATCAATTATACCAGATATATTGGAAAATTATTGTCTACTCGCCACTGCAACTGGTTCAGGGCCTATTGCAAACCTTAACCAAGAATCAACACACAAAAAAATGAAGAACCGTGCTGTGGAGAGTAGAGTAAAAATACATAAAAACAATCTGACTTAAATAGCAAGGATTGGTTCAATTAAAATAAAACAATTTATTGCACCACAATCAATAACATAAATAAAAAAAAACATAAAATCAATAGCATAAAATGTAGAGTGGAGCAAGCTCCCAATAGGCTGCTGGGTCTAATCGAGTATTACTCAGTCTGCGGACTGGACAGCATCTTACAGAGAGGTCTGAAACCAGCAAAGCCTGGGAATCGCAGGGACAACTTGGAAAGGCAGTGAAGAGGTTGCATACGGAGCTACTGTTGAATCATCATACAGTGGGCAGCTCCCACTGAGATACCGCAGGTGAGATGTGACTAATTCCTCTAGAGGATATATTTAGTAGAATTTCTTATCGGTAAGATAAATATTTATCTTCCACTCCTCATTTTCGGCACGGGGACTATTAACTCTGTAAATTAATATGGGTGTTCACTATGTGTGAAACTTCTATCTGGAATTCATCTTCTACATTCATATATATTTACATTCTTTATACCTATTGCCATCAGTGGGCCATATTTAGGGATCGTTACTCTAGTGGACTGATATCATATTTTGAGATTGTTTTTCTCTAATGGCCTATGGAGGATTCCTTGAATTGTTTGGTATGTTTTACTATTGAGGTTCCACAGACTGAGTAATACTCGATCAGATCCTTGCTATTTAAATCAGATTGTTTTTATGTATTTTTACTTTACTCACCACAGCGTGGTTCTTCCTTTTATTTGTGTGGTGTTACATTGATTTTCCCACTCTCTGAGATGATGACAAAAATTTGAACAACCCTTTACTCTGGGAGAGTTAGATAAAGCTATTAAAGCCACACCTTCTAGGAAAAAATCTGGGACCAGATAGATTTTAAATTTCTTATTACAAAGCTTTCAAAGAGAAGTTAGCATCCCTGATGATTCAAGCCTACAATGCCAATTTAATAGAAAACAAGTTCTGGAATAAGACCTTTGAAGCACTCATTACTGTCATACAAAAGGAGTGGAAGGACCCATTCCAGTGTCCTAGCTATAGTCCAATATTGCTACTTAATGTGAATGGGAAGCTTTTTGTGAAACTTATTGCATACAGATTGAAACCCCCTCCACTTGTAGAAAATAGCAAAAAATTCAGCCGTTATAGACTGTACAATATAAATAGAAATGGACAAAGGCAATTTGGTATCTGTCTGCATCATCCTCTTGAACATCATCATTAGCGCCCTCGTCGCCTACACAAATCTCCCCCTCATCCTCTTCTAATTCCAAAGTGGCATCCTCAATTTGTGTATCACCGGCTACACTCAGGCTGTTCAGGCACACATCAGCAGAATGCTCACGATTAGACATCCCACTGGTGGATGGACTCTCCACAGGGATTGGTGTCATTTCTGATTCAGAGCATACATTATCCTCTAATGCCTTACTGTTTTCTTGCAGCTCGGCTTTCCAGCGTAACAGTAGTTGTGCACCACTTTTAGACTCCAAATTACTTGGTCTTGCTTAGTCACGAGTGACCGTACAAGAAGAAGGCTCAGGATCAGGGCAGTTCAGTTCCAGGAACATGCAGGTTTTCATAAACAGGTATAATGAACAGGTATGGCAGGAAGGTACACAGAAATAACTGGTTTCACAGAATACTAATATAGTTTGAATGCAGGGATAATAAGGGTGAGTTACCCAATTCCAGGATGCAAAAGTTTAGTCCAGGAAGCAAACAGAGTCCAGGCAAAGTAAATGTCACAAGCAAACTTGCATAGTCCGGTAATCAGGCCAAGGTCTAAGGTAACGATAGGTCTAGCAGTATCCAGTATCCAGGCAAGGTTCGGGGTCACGAGCAGACAAGCATAAACGGTAAACAGGCCAAGGTCACAACGGGAGATCAAATATCAGCAGAATCAAACAGGAACAGGGGGAACACAAGCAGCAGCCAGGTATACAAGGATGAACTGCTCAGAGCACAGCTTGAGGCAGGTACTTAAAGCAGTGCAACAGGTGCAGTTCTAATCAGGCATAATGCAAGGTGATTAACTCCTTCAGGCATGTAGAAAAGTTCAGGAACAGAACAGCAGCACCTCTGGTGGTATAAGGTACTGCTGCTAGATACAAATAACAGGCAGAGTTGTAACACATGGACCCCTCTCTCCTGGTGCACCCTGGGTAAATCTCCTTTCCTTTATGCTCTTTAAATGAAAAGGTCCAGCTCAAGCAATACAAACCATGCACACAGTACGAGTATGGAGTAATAGTGCCGTGTAATTAGGGACTTGTTAATTATAAAACAGCCACATGCGCTAATTATCATTTCATCAGTCATTCATATTAGTTGCCCTCGAAGAGTGTGGTTGAGAAACTGTGTTAGATTAGAAGACCGATGGAGCATTTCATGTAGCTTATAGAGAGTGACATGGTACAAGGATTAGGTAGGAATAAGTGCTATAGTCCTGACTAAAACCTTTCAAATAATTACATTTATACATTTCACCATTCCCAATATGCCGGAATAAGACTGGGAATTGCATCGTCCATACCAGAGACAGTGCTGGGCAATTGTCCATACATATATGTTGATGAAGGACACCTGATAATATAACTTTCTAAACACAACAGTCTTCAATGAGAACCAGGTAATGTGATTGGTGAAAACTAAATTTTGACCTATTACTCTATTCCCATGGGACTAAGTGCTCATGCAGTATCTAATATGACATAAAAAGTCAATGATTATAAAAGCTTTGCTACCAGATATGGTTCCTTCCCATTTTTGAGAGATACCGCCAGTGTCATCAGAGTGTGGCATCCATCCGTCAAGAGTGTGACAAACTTGCAGCGGTGTTGTCTCCTTCTAGATGCTAACCTGGCAAATGCTAGTCTCCAGGCTAACATGGTCGTTGACCGACATCTACTGAATTTCTGCAGCTCAGGTGGTCAGAATAAATTTTCACAAAAATAATAAAAACTGTTTTTGAGACTTACAAATTCATTACACTGTACTAAAACCATACGTGAGCTAGTTATCACCCAAGTCAACCGCGCCATCCTCCACAACATTATCGTGCTGGTTGCTGTGGGATCCACACCAAGAAGCTATATAAGGCAACCCAGTGTTTCCTGGCGCAGTCCACATCATCAGTCACTGCACCACTGGACAGATTAAGCTATCTTTTAAACTGTTCTCTGCTGTCGACTTGGAAACCAGAATAGTTGAAGCAACAGTTCTCCTAAACTGGGAGGGCATGGATCGACCACAATTCTGCTGGTTGGGATGTCGATTAAAAAAATCTTTTTTTTTATCTGAAATTATCCTTTAATCTTTATTTTCATAATGCCATAGCATGCAATCAGTGCTAACAGTTGCATAAGTTTAAAGGATTTTCTTGGTTGAAGCCAACAATTGACACATTAAAGCCATGAATTGACTGACAGACAATGGAATTAGTGCCCCAAAACTTTTTCCAACAGCAGTAAAAAGTTTAGAAGATGTTTGGGTGGATCACTAGAGTTTCTAACATTTTTGCATATCAAATCTCATATCTTTTTGCTGTCATTGTTATGGAATTTTATATAAATAGTAGTGTAATGTCTAGCCTGTAGAAACATGAAAAGGAAGTTATTTGAAAATGTATCCTTAAGCAATCCCAAATATACCTTTTGATCTGTTTTAGTCATACCTCTATGACTAACTTATTTCATTCCCATAGTGTGACTAGTAAAGTGGACTAATATTTTCCTCATAAACCACAATCTATTTACCACCATTTGAAAACAAATTCTATAAACACGTTAGCGCTGTGCATAGAGCACTCAAGCCAGACATAAAACACATTGTCTACATGATTTTAATACCACTCTACTGTACTTTAACTATCAATCTTTAATACATTTTAAGCAATACATAATATACAGTATAGATGATAGGCACAAATATTGAGAATTGCATCAAACAACAAAAACAAGGAAGTAGTAATAAGCAGCTGGTCAATATTAAGTAATTGGATAACTGAAGTATGTTTTATCTTGAAAAACAATATACACATGGATACTCTGTGTCAGGATGTGCCTGCGCTCCTACTGCAGCTGCCTCGGCATGCTGCTTCTCTTGGCAGCTCTTGTCTTTGGACTACATTGGACTTGATACTATTGTTTCATGCAGTACCTCTAATCCACCAGAGGTGCTGCTATTGTGCCTTGTCTCTTTTTCACTGCCAGGGGTTAACTTGTTGCACTAAGCTAATCATGCCCACCTGATTCTCTCCTATTTATACCTGCCTCTCCCATTTACCTGTGCTGGTCATTGTTGTTTATATTCCTGTGCCTCACTCTGTCGTGCTCCTGTTTCTCCTGTTCCCTGGGACTTCTACAAGCTGTCTGCCGACTTCTCTTTACCTGGTTCTCTCCACAGTCTGTTCACCTGCACCAGCTGTGTTCTTCTTATTTGCTTTCAGCCTCTCTCAGCAATCCTTGTTTAATATTTACAATACTCGGTTTGTACCATACTTCATGTTCTGGAACTTATCTGTTCAATAAATCTGTTCAATAAATATTTTGTGATTTCACCATATTCCTGGCTTCATAGCTATCATTTCCAGCTTCCAGCATTGACATGTGACACTCTGGACCTGATACATTAAGGAACGTAAATGCTGATATGTGCCATATTTTGAGTAAAATTGCTATGTTCAGGCTCAGAAATGGCCTATACACCAGTGAACACAAGTGTATGCAATTCATCTTCGAATGAAAAGGACACTTCCAACAGCCTATGACTTGAAGGACAGAACAGGATGTATGCACGTAGTCAATGTACAGTAAGAGTGTGCCAAGGTTGAGCACACGCACATCCATCCGATTCAAGCTCTGGGCATCACTCAGGTACATGATTTTCAGCCATATCCCTTGCACCAGCTACAGGTCGGGTGTAAGTGCTAAGTGATAGTGGTGACGTCCACGTATACATGCTAGAACATGTGTTTGCAAATAATTGTAAAACTGCATTTTATGTACAGTAGACATTAATATCATCCTGATAAATGTAGTTCATGTTAAAAAAAATTAAGAAAACCAAACTTTTTTCATTAATAATTGTATTATTAACGGGTGTTAATGTGTTAATAATTACAATTTTATACTATGCGTTCTGATGGGGCTTTATATATACATATGCATTGTACATATCCTGCAGTATGTTGTGTCTGTCTGCATATGACAAGTGCCGTATAGGCAGAGCATACTTATATCCGTATTCGACTAGAAACATTTCTCGGGATCCTCTTCTCGTTGAATCCGGGCCCGCCTGCTTGCATTTTCAGTCCGTTTTTAAAAACCGCAAATTGTGTTCACTTTGCATTCCTTAAAGAATCAGGCTCTCTATGTAGAAATGAAACAAAGTTCCCATTCATTGGTGCCGAGACGAAACCTTTCTCCTTAATCCCTCCGCAACTCATGAAAACGGTTCCATGGTTGACCCTTCAGTCTCATCATGTTGGGGAGCTCATAAAGCCGCCATCACAGCTTATTTATAAGAAGGTAACCTAAAGAAAAGAAATGCAAGAGAAACGTGTAAACTAGAAAGACTATTATTCAAACATAAGGCGTTACTTTCTGTGATCACCAGTCTTAAACGTCAATTAAAATTCTGTACTCTCCAAAAGGACAGCCCATGCTTTGAAAATGCTCCAACAGCGTTTTTATGATAAATCTGATTTGGTTTCAGCCAACAGACTTTAGCAAAAATTGATCCATGAACCTCACCAAATCTACTGACTCCAGGAAAGGTTCATTACTCTATGACAATGGTAAGATAGAGGGCAGATTTAGGAATTACTCCTCTTTATGTAATCTTCCCCTTATCTAGTAAATCTCCTGATACCATAATTTGCTAAATTGATCCTTAATGAACCCTGCTGGTCTATCTAAATTAGCAGAACAGAATCTTTTGATGTTGAATGATGTTATTAATAATAATAATAATAAAAGTTTAGTTTTACCGTGTTAATTTATTGAGGGTTTTTTTAAGTGGCCACATGATCAGACTCATTGATGGATCCCTGGTATGATACCAATGTTTGAGCCAATTCTTACTCTACCGCAAGAGTTCCTCAACACAAAAGTAGTATTTTCTCTTCTTTCTGGATCCTTGTGATAGGAAACCAGGACTAGTTAGGTTACCATGATTCCAGGGAGCCCTAAAGTATGGAATCAACCCCCCAATCAGATTAACCAGATCCTGGACTGGTCAACCTGTGTGCCTTAGAGGGGGTAACCAGCCCCCTCAAAAGAAACAACATTGCCACGCTAATTAGGGTCTCAAGAAATATTCTTATTACACAACAGCAACTAGACAAAATAAAATAAACAAGAGACTTTAACTAATCCTACAGGCCCTGCTCTGAGCTCATAACGGTCTGCCTTCCAACAAATAAGGACAGTGCTGGGAACGTTTTAAACCATTTCTCTTGCGACTGATGGAGCCAGTCAGCGCTTGTCTAAATATGACATGCAAAATGCAAATACCAGAACAATTCTGGATCACTGTCATCAGTAACAGTAACCTGTTAACCACTATAAATTACTTTATCCTCAAACGGCACTGGCAATACGTAGGCCTCCAGAGGTGGCACATCAACCATGGCAGAGCTGGCACCACTATAGCTGTATCAGCAACCCTTGTTTGGGGAATGGAAACATGACAACACCTTCAGTGTCATAATAATTCGGAGATGTTCCATCTTTTCTGGACTTTTTAAATACTAACCGTAGGCCATTTCTTCCTCTTCTTAAGTACTCGCTTCTGCAGTCAGCCTCTACATTGAGTTGCCCCCGGATCTCCCGGGGGAGAAATCTTAAAAGTGGGCATGTATGAACTATTATTTTATTTGTTATTGATCATGTCTCTGACCAATCAAATTGAGGCATTTCTGTTACTGTGCAGTCTGTTTTGCAACAATTGCAGTAGTATGCTTGGGTCTCTTTACAGTGGTAAAAAGACCCCAAACAAGCATTACATCACTGGGGGCGAGGCCAAAATGACGCAAATTGCGAAGCCCCACACCCTCCATCCGTACATGCCGGCTCTAATTTAGTGAAGTGGGCAGATGCGGGAGAATCGCCAGCTCTACCGGGATTCCGGGAGACCTACCCGAAATTTGTGAGTCTCCTGGACTTTCTGGGAGAGTTGGCATGTATATCTTTGGTCTCATCTTCCCATCTTGCTGGCTTTAATCTTGTTAGTTGCAGCCACATTCTGGGGCTCAAGTAAGGCTTGATTTAGTTCTCTCCCCCTTCGACTCTCTAGCTTCTCAGTATCCTGCCCTCCCCCTGTGCCTCCTTTGTACAAGTGGGTTGATTTACTGCACTGTGTTTGTATTGCCCAGTTTACCATGTCCTGTTTTGTCCAGGGCCATCTTTTCCATTGGGAACGATGGGCAGGTGCCCGGGGGCCCCACGGGCAAGGGGGCCCTATAGGCAGGGCTCTTAATTAGAATAAATAATTCTGCAAAAGAAAAAACCTGCAAAAAAAACCTTCAAGGGTCACTGAGCAAGTACATCTATCTATCTCTATCTCTATTTATCTATATCTATATCTGTATCTCTATACATCTATATCTATATATATCTAATATATATATGTCTAGTGGCGTGTGTTAGTCTGTCTGTGTGTGTGTGGAAACAATAAAACCGAGCTGCAGCGCCACCTGCTGGGCGGAGTTATACACTGACCTACTAAATTCTTAGTGTGTGTGTGGAAAAAAAAATTCAGAAAGGGCTGAAATTTGGTATACTAAGATGTTTTTAATTTGTTAATTTAATTTGTTAATTGTTAAAAGTGTTTATAAAGATTTTAAAAAAATATATATATATTTCTTGAAGGAGAAGTGACAGTTGGGAGTGGTTGGTGGTTGCCGGGGGTGACAGTGGGGAGTGGTTGGTGGTTGCCGGGGATGACAGTGGGGAGTGGTTGGTGGTTGAGGCCTGGGCTATGGCCCAAATGCATGACAAGAACCTTTTTAACACCTTAAGTAGCTTGAATTGACTAGAATGCATGAGTATCATGCACGGGTTAACTTGTATCTATATATGTAGGGGCCCCGGTGCACTGCTTTGCCCGGGGGCCCATAATGTTGTTAAGAGGGCCCTGGTTTTGTCTTATGCTCTACTGGGCTGATAGTTTAATGCACTTTGTGCTTGTAATGCCCAGTACTCTGTGTGCTGTTTGGTTTTTCCCATGTACGGTGCAATGGGCACTTTGTGGCGCATTACAAATAAACGATAATAATAATAATAATAATAATAATAATAATAATAATAATAATAATAAATAAGTACTTTGTCTTTTTATTTTAATTAAATAAACAAATTTGGGTTTAAAAAAATAATAAATGTTTTAAACTAGAATGACGGTGTTGACAGAACGAGGAAGAACCAGGAACTCGATGACTTCAGAATGTAGCACCCCTACCGTCAGCCGAACAGGAGCGCAGGTGTGAGAAACAGACCCGTTGGAGATCCGATTCCCATCTACCACGGTGAGGAATAACGGCTGAGGCAATTTGATAGTAGCTAATTGGAGTTGCGATGCCAGAGTGGCAGAGATGAAATTTCCGGCAGAGCCGGAATCCACAAAGGCTAAGGTCTCAAAGGGGCCGACAGATGTATGCAAGGAGATGGGCATGAGGCAGTCATTGCTAGAAATGGTGTAGGGAGTAATAACTCCAACTCCTAAATCGGCCTCCCTTTCACCGATTAGGAGGGGGCGTTTCCCGGTCTCTTGGTACAAGATGAGATGGTATGACCAGGATCTCCATAATACAGACATAGGTTTTGCTTCAAGCGACGTTGACGTTCCTCGGCGGACAGCCGGGAACGGCCTATTTGCATCGGTTCTTCATGAAGAACCGGGTTTTGAAACATGGGAGCAAGGCGAGTAGAGGACCGTCTGGAAGTGGCACGTTCCTGAGTACGCTCGCGGAAACGTAGATCAATGCGATTGCATAAAGAAATCAGGGAATCCAAATCAGCGGGAAGCTCACGGGAAGTTAACTCATCTTTAACTCGGTCTGGGAGTCCTTGCCAAAAGGTTGCTACCAAAGCTTCGTTATTCCAACTGAGCTCAGAAGACAGAGTGCGGAATTGTATAGCATATTGCCCGACGGTCAGGGATCCCTGGCGGAGGTTAAGAAGACTGCAGGCAGCCGAGGAGATGCGTCCGGGCTCATCAAAAACCTTGCGGAAGGTTTCAATGAAGGAGGTGACGTTGGACAGCATAGGGTCATCTCGCTCCCACAGGGGGGAGGCCCAAGCAAGGGCCTGTCCGGATAATAAGGACATAATAAATGCCACCTTAATGCGTTCAGAGGAAAAAGATGCAGGACTACACTCGAAATGGATTAGACACTGATTAAGGAATCCTCTGCATTTCTTAGGCTCGCCATCAAACTTGTCCGGTGGAGAGAGTCTCAGGGTTGTTGAGGAAACCACTGCAGGAGAGGAGGAGGTGGCGGTGCCAGCCGCGGTAGTCACGGGAACGTTTTGAGCAGAAGCCATGGAGACCTGGAGGGTCTCAAGACGAGTTGCGACTCCTTGGATACAGTGAAGTAACTGTGCCTGCTCCGCTTCTTGCTTCTCCACCCTATGAGCCAAATGGAGTAGAAGGTCACGTGCAGAGGGCTCATTAGCTGAGTCGGTTGACATGGCCAGAGCAAACTGTCACAGACGTGACCTTAGTACATGCAAGTATTGGCACTACTACACCAGGAGGCGCGGAGTCTAACACGCCGCTGGTGTTCACCAGTGACCCCCGCAAGGAAGTTTGGACTTAGCGGCAACGACGTGCAGGTCGCGGCCCTCCCAGGTAGCTACTTGCGAGATATAGAGAAACACGTAGTCAAACAGGCAGGGTCAGGAACCAACCGGGCAGATGAGGTACCGAATCAGGAGACAGAGAATGGTCAGCAGGCTGAGGTCAAAACCAAAATATCAGGATGGAACAAAGGGAGAATCCGAAAGCGAGGTCAGGAAGCCGGGTCAAACACAGGAGACAAGAACACTATACTGAAATGCAGGAGACTAGACAAACCAGTTGCTCTGGCACCCTAATGGTGTCAGAGCAGGCTTTAAATAGGAAGCAGTAACTCCTCATTGGTGGGCAGTGGATCGGCGGTCAGCTGTTCTGACCGCCGACAGGAAACTGGAAAGCGCGTCCCGTTGCTATGGCAACGGGCGCGCCTGCGCACCGCGTCGCCGGAAGACGCGTCCCCGTTGCTTAGCAACGGGGCGTTCAGAAGACGGACGTCCGTCCCTGCCCGAGGAGGAGGCGCAGGGACAGCGTCTGACATGTATTTCATGTTGTCGAAGTCAGCAAATTGGATAAAGTCATTTCAATTAAAGTCTAGCAAACTTGGTTGTCTCTCTCTGAAAAGATGCATACGGTACGCATCGACGTACAAGGGCACGCTACGGCGTGAAAGGGCGTACGCATCCACTACACGTGGCAGCAACAGTAATTGGTCTTTTACCATACATTCGCACAAACGCGCATACTTATAAAATAGTACACATTAATGGTAGTTGCAACACATAGTCAGTTATGTCGAAATATAGTAGTATTTATATGTTATATCAGAGTTACATGCATATTAGTGAAATACACGGAACGGGTTGAAGGAATAACATCATGAGTGGTATCATAATGAACCTTGTTACATATCCTACTGTTTGGTTCACTCTGCGAGGGAATCGCAGAGTGCATACGCAAGTTATGAATGATAGGGAATTATGAACTACTTAAGACTAAGGAATCCTGGCGGGAAGAGCAGAGCATACCCCCTGCAGAGATGACCCCCTCCTTTGGATTCCTTAGGAGGAACCAGCCAATGATTGACGACCCCTTGGACATTCCTGAGACCCGGACCAATAGATGCAAGCTATACCATCTTCATTGTATTACTGTATTTGATTGTGTATATAAGCAGCAGCTTGTGATCCAGAGTGCAGACATCTTGTCCCCAGACTTCAGGATTGAATGACTGCACTGGATCCAGAGCGCCTGCGATAAGTAACGGCTGTATTTACTATTACTTCGCTTGAGCATATATATATATTCTATTATTTGCGAATAAATCTCTGTGCTTTGGAAACACAACTCGAGGTTCGACAATCGTTATTGGTTAGCGACAATACGCACATAACAATGTACATAAAAAGCTAAAAATAAATTATAACATTGGGCCACAAAATAATAAACTAGGAATAATAATTTAAAAGATAAAGAGCTGGTTTTTAAATATGATTTTTTCATTTTCACAGATGAGGAAAAAATAGAAGGAAAGAGGTGGTCTAGTAATATTTACAACATCAAATCTTACTTGTCTACACAGGGCAAGGTGCAGTTACAACTACACAAATAAAGCTCTTGGCTCCTCCACCACCTATGCGTGTTAAAGGAACTAAATTCAGGGAGTTTGAGAGTGGACCTTTATAATGAAAATGATGGGAGTACTAATTCTAAAGCAAAAAGCATGTACTTCGGTGGAGAACTGGTTGAAGGATAGAAGACAAAGGGTAGTTAAAATAAAACATATTCAGACCTAGAAAGTAAAGTGTCCATATTTGTTGATGGCACCAAGCTATGTAGGGTTATTAACATGGAGAATTATAGTAATAATTAATTAAAGTTTTAGACAAAATGGTAAATGGCACAATGAAATGGCAGATGAAATTTGCACATACATGTAATATAATAACCATAGGTTAAAAATTGGGCAGACTATATGGGCCAAGCGATTCTTATCTGCTGTCAAATTCTCTACTTTGGCAATGAATAGCAACAGCTTATAGCCCTTTCACCTTGTAGTGTGGTATATCATTGGTGGTCCTTTCAATAGCTTGTCATTGTACTTTACTGGAAGATCTGTTACCACACCAGTCTTTTTTTTTCTTCTTTTCTTCACCTCTACCAGTCTATGCTAAACTGAACTCATTGCAATTTTTGATAGATTTTTGTCCCTGTCCTTATTGACCTTATTGGGCCTGACAAACTCCTGCACAGAGCCTGCAGAGGACTAAATTCAAGGCGCAGTTGCACAACAGATTCTTTGTATCTTTTATTGGAAGTGGAACCACTGTAGTTATAATGTAGTGGTCGCCTATTTGTTCTGTAACTATAAGAGGACAATGTTATAGAACTGCAGCAAGAAAAAACGGAGACACATGATAACCCTATGCTTATTCCCACATGCAGCCCTGGCAAACCTTAACTTAACTGTTATCCTTAATAGTGTGAGATCTAAATCTTATTTTGGAAAGTGTTAAAAGCTACATTTATTGCACTTGCTCTACACAATCCCTATTCTGGTCAATGGAAACATCTTCTTCTTCCCTTTTTAATGATTGCTGCATAGCAGACACACCCCTAACTCTGCACTCTTTGAGTGTCTCATGCTGACATTAAACATAATTTCTTCTAGGTTCATACTAGGTTAAATTGGAATCTTGACAGTTGTGCCTATTCTTAAGGTAATGTCTTCCAAGCAATTAATTGCTGGCTTAATTGCTACAGCACTGACAAATAATAATGAAAATAAACTTGAATCAAACGATTGTAGAGTGTAAAAATGCTTCAGTGTGCATTGCTGGACCAAGTTATCATCACTGGCAGAGTTCCATGAAGTGGAAAGAACCTAGCGATTCGGTCCAGGGAGGCTGAAGCAAGTGTTGCAGGCTCTTCTAGCAGCATATCACATTCGGAAATAGTCTGGTGGGCCTGGTTTGACCAGTGTGGGTGTGGTTTTACACAGCCAATTAAATATATGAAAAATCAAAAAGGTATAATCAGACACCATAGAGCCTTATCTCACCAGTATTCAATGCAGAGCCTCTGGTGACCTCTATACAATATAGATTTCTGGCATCCAATTTACAATACAGATACCACTTTAATGATCTCTATACAACACCGAGAGCATTCTAGTGACAAATAAACAATACAGACAACACTTTAGCGACTGCTATGCAGAACAGTGTATACTAGTGACCTTTATAAAATGCCAACCCTGTTCCAGATGCCACCAATGCAGACCCACAAACCTCTGATGGCTTTACAGTGCAGATCCCTTTAAATCTCTGGAGAATATACAATGTGGATTTTACCAAATCTCTGGTGGTTTAGCAATTTAGACTCCCAAATCTCTGGTGATTACATAATGCTGACCCTAGATCTCTGGTGACAACATAATGCACATTGCACAATGAGGATTATTTACACTATCTGTGACTCAGTGCTGGAGAGGGAACACACCTAGCAGATAGCTCACAGCAATGGATAATGCTCTTCATTCACCAATCATTATGTCAAAACCTCCAACATAAGATCTAATGTTGTTGGTTTTTAGGGAAGATCTGTCAGACTCTCTGGTCACTTTTGGCTTGTTTTAGAGTTGGACGCAAATCACACAAACATCCACTGTGCTGTACTATACATGCACTATAAAATGTGGACAGATATTGATTTTCAAGTAACCTACACTTGCTGTCTTGCATGCCTGGAGTATAGCAATTGTGTGCACACAAACATAGGACATCCTCGCACTTCATTTGACTTTTCCGCATCTCCAGAAATGCCTCTTCAGAGGTATATCTATTGGGGGATTCTAAAGACTGATGTGCTGCCGATGATGACAGCATCAGTAGATATTTAAAAAAAAAACAATAAATCAAATGGATTAAAAATACTATTATTAAATACTTTAAAAGACAGTTTCTGTGATTTTTTTTTGTCCTTATGTGCTATTTTGGAACTACAGGTTCTAGCACAGGGGGTGGAGGCCAATTTTATAAAACATTTTTATGTATTACTTTTTTTAAAAGCAAGGATATAGCAGTTACATCATGTAGTTGATGGTGACTGCTATAGATTTACTTTAGTTGCATCAAGTGTCGAAGTCAGCAAATTGGATAAAGTCATTTCAATTAAAATCGAGCAAACTTGGTTGTCTTTGTCTGAAAAGATGCGTACGGTACGCTACGGCGTACAAGGGCACGCTACGGCGTGGAAGGGCGTACGCATCCACTACACGTGGCAACAACAGTAATTGGTCTTTTACCATACATTCGCACAAACACGCATACTTCTAAAATAGTACACATTAATGGTAGTTGCAACACATAGTCAGTTATGTCAAAATATAGTAGTATTTATGTTTTATATTAAAGTTATATGCATATTAGTGAAATATATGGAACAGGTTGAAGGAATATCATGTGTGGTATCATAATAAACCTCTTAACATTTGCTACTGTTTGGTTCACTCTGCGAAGGAATCGCAGAGTGCATACACAAGTTATGAATGATAGGGAATTATGGACTACTTAAGACTAAGCAATCTTGGCGGGAAGAGCAGAGCATACCCCCTGGAGAGATGACCCCCTCCTTTGGATTTCTTAGGATGAACTAGCCAATGATTGACAACCCCTTGGACCTTCCTGAAACCTGGACCAATAGAAGCAAGCTATACCATCTTCATTGTATTACTGTATTTCTGTGTGCATATAAGCAGCAGCTTCACATCTAGTGTTCAGACATCTTGTCCCCAGACTTCAGGATTGAATGACTGCACACTGGATCCAGAGCGCCTGCGATAAGTAACGGCTGTATTTATTATCACTTCGCTTGAATATATTATACTACTTTAAGTGAATAAATCTTTGTGCATTGGAAACACAAATCGAGATTCGACAATCGTTATTGGTTAGCGACAATACGCACTTAACAGTTGTTATGCTCTGATTAGGCTGCATATATCCGTTATGTGCCACTGTAACCTCCTTTAAATAAGACCCTGTGTCTCTCCTATAAAATGTAAAATATTATTGTTCTTTAGTTCTGCAAATGTACCTGCATGAAAAGTAGCATATTATGCACTGTAGTTCCTGGATCTGGTAACTATATAAGGCCTTGATTAAAAGTACCATTATTTAGTATTGCTATATTGGGAGATCTGGAGAACAAAGCAATTTTTTCGCGTATATATTTAGGAATGTATTAATTGGGTGAAAGTATCAAATGTATATTTATTTCCCATTTTTCTCATTGTTTTACTATATATAGCTCCAATAGAATAAAAACTATACATATTTAAAATGCCCCCGAAAGCCCTATCTTTCCTGAAAAAAATATAACATTCCCTTGTGTAGGCTAAGTAATAAAAACAATATCCCAGGTGAAACTGACAGATTACCCAAATGCAAAAATTGGTCTGGTTATGAAGGGGTTAAAAAAGAGAGAGTAATATTTCAATATATTGTTCTACAAATAATGACTGAGAACGGCTAATATTGCATGGTACTTTCATTCAAACAATGGCTTAGAGTTTAGACAAAAAAAGATTAAGTATACCATATGTAATTATACAGTATGTTGTTTAAATTGGACCTTTGTGTGGAGCCCAAAAAAAAAAATATAAGCATCGCCTGGGACAGTGCTGCAATGAGAACCACTTCACCACCCTCAATCCATTCTGTCTCTGAAAACACATTGTAAGAGCACTTAAAACCATTCTACTATCTCTCTGCATAATGTACAATTGTGTGTGTGTGTGTGTGTGTGTGTGTGTGTGCCATCCATGTTAATGCAAGTCATTTTGTATGTGTTTCAATGTAATTAGTTGAATAGAAAATATCCTCGCTAATTAATTCATTCATACACAACTCAACTAGTCTGAGTTTTCCACAAGAGGGTGAACGACTAATTTTGTTTTTAATGAGGACCATCTGTGTTGGGAAAGCAATGTATGATAATAAAATGATAAAAAGGGCACTGTTTTGGTGTGGTATTCCCACATTTGAAACAACACAGGAAGCTCTACCAACATAACAAAGCGTGGGCTGTATTAGCCATCTTGACACTGCTGCTTTCACTCTTCCCTGCATTGTGCTTGCCCACTTACTCCCATACTTTCAGTATCTGTTATATTTTTTTTTCCTTTTCCCACTCCAGTTTTGTTGCTATTGACTGTCTTGTTGCTAAGTGACATGTCTGTAAAGCCATACTTGGCTTGATTTTGTGATGCTAATGCAGAAGTCCAGATTAGCTTCTGGGCTAAATTTGGGTTCAGGAAGAAGAAACAAACCATATGCCTCGGCTGGAGACTTGGCTCTCGTTTTAGGCGCTTCGTCTGCTAATTTACGTCTTCAAAAAAGTCTAATCATAGCACACGAAATGCGTCTGAACTGCAGTATAGTGGCTCAGGGGTTAGCACTTCTGCCTCACAGCACTGGGGTCATGAGTTCAATTCCCGACCATGGCCTTATTTGTGTGGAGTTTGTATGTTCTCCCCATGTTTGCTCCGGTTTCCTCCCACACTCCAAAAACATACTGGCAGGTTAATTGGCTGCTAACAAATTGACCCTAGTCTCTCCCTCTCTGTCTGTGTGTGAGTGTGTGTCTATATTAGGGAATTTAGACTGTAAGCCCCAATGGGGCAGGGACTGATGTGAATGAGTTCTCTGTACAGCGCTGCGGAATTAGTGGCGCTATATAAATAAATGATGATGATGAACTTATATTTTACTTATGTCAAGTAAATAATGAATATTAATGTAGTTAAGTTCAGTTAATTATTTAATTTTAGTGAATATAAATAGCAACATTATGCAGAGGAGGTCACATGACAGGGAAGTCGACTACCCCTGTTCTATATTGGAAGCTGGGGAGCTACCAAAGAGGGCTCAGCTGTTCGCACAAGGCCCACTGACTAGTTGTTGCCTACCGCTGCAATAGACTATACAATATATACAAAGCTATATTTATAAAGTTGACATAATTGCCACATAAAGACTGGAGTTAAACTGTTTTATTTTGATTGAGCTTATGCTAAATTATCTTTAAAACTATATAAGTTAAGTCTATAAGTAGACTCGACTTATACATACTGTGATATATTCTTTATGCCAGGTTAATAAAGTGAAGTCATCATTTCTGAATTGCAAACAAATTTGATTTCCACGACTACTGTAGTTTTGCCTGCTGTTTCCTACAGGCCCAAAAGATTGATAATCAGCTTTAATCTTTGGCCTTAATTAACTTGTACAGTACTTGGACTTATTAAAAATGATGTAAAATAACAAAAATGAACTATACCAAAGATGCCCTTGCTAAAGTCTGATTTATTTTTTTTACTGGCTTACTTCATTAAATGAGAAGGTTTGAAAAATACCA
Source organism: Mixophyes fleayi (assembly GCF_038048845.1). Lineage (NCBI taxonomy): Eukaryota > Metazoa > Chordata > Amphibia > Anura > Limnodynastidae > Mixophyes > Mixophyes fleayi. The sequence goes on along the minus strand of NW_027447498.1, from coordinate 2,257,298 downwards.
GCTACCCTCCCCCGAGCCAAGAGAACACATGTAATTAAAGCAGAAGATGAGACTTGTTTAATCACAGCACATAGGAGAAAAGTAATTTCTAAGCTGTGTGGCATAATTAGTGAAAAACTCTAGTTTTATTCTAAGTTAATCATTGCAGGATTTTAAACAAGGAATGCATGAGCATATGTTTGCACATTTTCATTCCACTATATTAACCATTTTCACTTAAAATACAGACTAAAATGTGTTTATCATATTATGTTTTTTATTATTATTATTATTATTATTATTATTATTATTATATTACTACATTACAAGTGCATCCATGTTTTTTTCAGTTTGGATATGGTTTTGTTTTTAAATGCGTAAATCACAATTTTGCATGCCCTTTACAATACTTTAGTGGATAAAACAACACACATATGTTTAACTAAATGCAAAACTTTTACACCATTTAACCTTGAGTTACTGTGCACACCATTTGCCATGGCTGATATTAGGTGAAAATAATTAAATTCAGACAGCATTACAACAATGTACATTCATTTACCATAGAAACAATTATTAAAAATTAAAAATAATTCAATTTGAAAACCAGAATAGAAAAATAAAGGGAAGGCAGATTTTATATGAAAGAAAGTGGCTGAAGTTTGTAGTAAACAAACAATTTTATTATAATATTGTTAAAAGCCACACATATTTAGGAAATTAATAAAAATCTATTCATCCACTAACTTAGAGCAAATTTGTACTTTAACGAGGATTAAGGACTCTGCATCCGAAGTATCAATAGACTCTCAAGTCACAATCAGTCCCATTAGTACAAACGCTGATGAGTAGATTGTTCACAAAATCACAGTCCAAGGGGTAAATGTATCAAGCTGCGAGTTTCTGGCTGGTTTGAAACATGGAGATGTTGCCTGTAGCAACCAATCAGATTCTAGGGCCTGATTCATTAAAGATCTTAACTTAAGAAACTTCTTATTTCAGTCTCCTGGACAAAACCATGTTACAATGCAAGGGGTGCAAATTAGTATTCTGTTTTGCACATAAGTTAAATACTGACTGTTTTTTCATGTAGCACACAAATATCAACTTTACATTTTAATGTACAAATAAGCTATCAAGTATTTGTGTGCTACAGGAAAAAACAGTCAGTATTTAACTTATGTACAAAACAGAATACTAATTTTTACTGCTTGCATTGTAACATGGTTCTGTCCAGGAGACTGAAATAAGAAGTTTCTTAAGTTAAGATCCTTAATGAATCAGGCCCCTAGTTATCATTTGTTTGGTACAGGCTGCAAAATGATAGCTAGAATCTGATTGGCTGCTATAGGCAACATCTCCACTTTTCAAACCAGCCGGAAACTCGCAGCTTGATACATTTACCCCAGCAGTTGTTGGACTACCAGCATCTTGAAGGGTAAAAATGCAAAGTTCCAATGTTAATATACCTATACCTATATATCTATTACCTATCTACTATATAAATGCCTAGTGGCATGTGTGGAAAAAAAAAAATCCAAGCTGCAGCGCCACCTGCTGGGCAGAGTTATACACTGACCTATATATTTCTTGAAGGAGAATTGACAGTTGGGAGTGGTTGGTGGTTGCCGGGGGTGACAGTGGGGAGTTTTTAACACCTTAAGTAGCTTGATGAAGGATGTGGCGATGAAGATGAAGGATGAGGTGATGGAGAAAAATGATGAGGTGGTGATATGTGGACAAAACCACGTTAAAAAAGGGCGCTTGCGTCGGGAAGTAACGCTCTTCCCCTGAGGAGGCCTGGGCTAGGCCCAAATGCATGACAAGAACCTTTTTAACACCTTAAGTAGCTTGATTTGACTAGAATGCATGAGTATCATGCACGGGTTAACTTGCATTTAAACATTTTCCTATGCACATGCAAACAGATATTAATCGCATTAACAAGTAACTGGCGCAAATGCTGTACATCTGGGAATGCGTCCAAGTGAGCATGTGAATCTTTTTCTTAAGTGCGTCTTTTTCTGTTGACTTTCGAGGGGGAAATGCGACCTACTCAGTTAGATCTATTTAACTCTCAAAATAAAAGTCCACAGTGGACTCATACTTTCGGAATTATAACACGAAGCAGTAAAACATAATCTTGCATCTCATATTTTTACAGGTTTTATATTTTTTAGCTTTCCATATGTGGTTTAATACTGCAGCTGTCTTTCAGAATTTCCTTTTGACATATATAAAGCAGCAGTTCAAGTATCTGTCCAAAATTAATTTTTTTAGTGTTTATTTTCCACCAACGTAGTAAGTGAACAGCTGTTCTCACTGCGACCCAGTGGAACCCTTTGTCAAGGTGATAACTGCAAACAGCAGATTCCTCAGTTCTGTGTGTAAAACAAAGTTCTACTGAGCAGATTCGAAGAGTCGTATTATATTACTGCTGGGCCTTACAACACATTGAGCTGCAATGTGCTGCTGACACATCCTGCAGAGTTGTGAGAATAAAAGGAGACTGTTTGTTGCTGTCTGTTAAATCATTTTTTTAAAATGTTACTTTTTTCTTAACTTAGAAAATAGACCCATACAAAATTGTATTTAATCCAGCTCTTGGGGCACTCCTGGATAACATGTTGCAAACTATAAATTTTCTTTTTTTGAATCTATAAATATGTAAAACATGCTGGTAATGCCCAAAACAATACCCAAAACAAATCCAAAAATTTGAAATTAACGACATTTGAGGCTTTCAGAACCAGTTTACAATGTTATTATATGTTATTAACCTTACTTTCAATAGTTCAGATTTGGACAGTTTTACAAGCAATCTAAAGGGTCGGGGTTTACTAATTTGGAGCTGTGGATTCAGTAAACTATACACGTGATCGTCATATTTTTGGGCAGACAAATTTTAAACCAATTTGTTCTGTTTTGAAAAATAGTTAGAGCAAGGTGTTCTATTTCCAGTCATTCCATAAACCCTACCGGTCATGCTTTCAGGATCTCTTTCTCAAGGAACATATGGTATATTCATCTGCACATTATTGGGGGTATAATGAATATGAGACTTGTGGGACACTAATGTAGAGCTACTGTATGTTGCTTAAACTTTGGGGACAGTCACATATACAGCTGTATTATTTGTACTGATAAAGTCCATCCTGCCAGGATCACGTAAATCATACACTGTATGAAACATCAACTTTGTTTGTTTTCAAACTGTGGAGGGATATCTCAAAATTGGATTACAGGGAAAATGGAATTAAATACTTCAAAACTATACACATTTACTTACATTTCTATACAGGATTATCTCAAAAGTCTATTACATAAAAAAACTAATCTAAAACATGCCAACATATTTTCAAAATGTAGTACAGAAGAAAACATGTTCCAAAATACTAAACAAGATAGCTATTTTCCTCTTTTTACTGTACTTTTGAGCATATTTCTAGTTTTGGAGTATTTCACTCAGATTTTCTTGTACTCTACTTAATCAAAACTGAATTGCAAACAATATGTATGCTTCACAAAGTTACCATCTGTAACATGTTTTGTTATATTTTGAAAACAATTACTCTGAATTTAAACTATAATCCAAATGATCTCAAATAGATGTTCAAAAAATATATTCTGTTGTTTTGTTTTTAAGCTAAAATGCTAAAACAATGTACATAGGTTTGTCATAAAAAACCCACATATGATAAATTTGCAAAATAAAGATTACAAAAGGTTTGCATTAAATATATATTAAATACATTTCAAGACAGAGAAGTATGTTTACATAATTCTTTCTAAAAGTGTCAACCGCAGTATACTAACGATACACAATTACATAAGAAGAAACGCTTGCTGACATTCATTTTGCTGGCATGACATGCATTCACTATTTGGTGTAATATTAAAACACACGCAGAACTCCAGTGCTGTGTTGGTATGATCACAAATAGAAAAAAAACTTACACAAGCAAAAGGCCGCCAAGTCCTCTAACATAGGCGCAATGAAGGATTCACTATCACTATCATCACGATAATCCAATTAGAAGTGATTAGCTATTGATGACAATTATCATCATCATCAGTGTGTATTTGCACCAGCTCTCTAGAAGCCACAAAAAATATTTTCTAGTGTCAGGCATATGTGCCTCTCTATGGTGGTCCGCCTCAATTCGCAAGTACGTGAACACCCTCTTACTCTACTTGCCACTTCCCTCCACTGTTCCACCTCTCCAAATGTAATGAAGTACCAAATCTGCGTACTGACATTGGCGTACATCTTTTTCTCTAAACATGCGCAGAACACATTTGCATATTTTCCACTATGCAAACTGCATGCGCCCAACTCAGAATAAGCCCCTAGGTGTTTTATATTGTTAACATTTTATTAATTTCATATATTGATTATGTACTGTTAATGCATATTGTTAATTTAATATATTGCAAACTTACAGAATTTCATAGTTTTTATTTAAAATGAGAGATCTGATAATATTATATAATTCTGGTCACTTATGGTTTTAAATGTATTGTTATTGTATTGTATTATATATATCTCTGTAATCATGTTAATTAGTGAATCAGATTGTTAGGTTATTTAATGCTTGCTTCTGCACAGTGCCAGCATATCTGGTGAAAGAACTATAATGTTTAGAAATGCTTTCTGAGTGTATGCATTTATCTTATAAGAAAGCTTTGAGACGTATATGCTGCTGAAAAAACAATTTGGTTTATTGCAGAAACTTGTTTTGAAATCATGCCTTTCAAGTTCTGCAAACTGCTATTTAGTAATTAATGTGTTGTGCAGAACTGAGGCTGCATGTGCCTAGTCAATAATATTTTTTAAACAAAGATGTACCCGACACAAAACCGCTGCCCACTGTAAAAGGCATCAACATCTAATTGTGCTGCAAGTATGTACAAACATAACTTTTGAAGCTCTTCTGTACCTTTCAGTTATTATTGTGTGATAAAAAAAGATCAGCAATAACCCTTTAATTTAAAGATTCACAAGAATAATAAACAAGTTATGTAAACCAATAGCACATGAAATAAAGGCAGACCTAAGTCTCAATTATTGAGAATAACAGTCAGATGAGGAGCATTGCCCAGCAAAAATAAAAAACCCAAACCCATGTACAATGGTTACGTTGGATAAGAATATTTTCTTTAGAATGTGTGTGTGTGTTCCATATATAACGTCAACCGGCACTCACACAGCTCAAGCTTCACCCAAATGGACCACCTAACTTGTTTTTAAATGTGTCCATATAATTTAATTACAACCCAAAAAAATGCTAATAACTACTAAGTGTGCCATAGACCAGGAAATATGTGGACACAAACTCAGGTCCATCCTTCATTTAATAATTTTTCAATTTACAAATGCCTGAAGAGACTGTCCCAATTAATTTATTTCTTTTATGCTTCAGCAATAATTCAGCAACAACTTGATTCTTATTTAGTTCACCTACATAATTTTCTTCCCCACATTAACTCACTATTTAATATTCCCATACATATATAAACCTCCCTTGGCATCCTCCTTTTATTATATAACTCCCCCTGGCTCTTCTGGTTCTTCAACTTTAATTATTAACCAGGCCAACAAAAAATATCTCCCTATGTGACCATTACCTGTTAGAAAATGAGCTGCAAACATTTTGCTCTAGGCATGCTTGCATCATTTACATAATGCAAATAGAAAGAGAAGCAATGCATTGAGGAAACTCCCTTCTCCCAATTACTGAGGAGGTACAGGCAAAAATGGCCATAGATCAGTAGAGATAAGTGTAGAGTTCGTTCTCAGTTCGTTCACTTTGCTGCTGCCATAGTTACATTTCTCCCCGTGCATAACACACATTGCAAGTAGAAGACAATTTTATATATATTTATATATATATATATATATAAATATATATATATATATATATATATATATTATAAAAAAAACATTATATAGTCACATAGAAAAAAACAAACACAGGAAAAAGAAAACTCAAGGGACCTGATTTATTAAGGGGGGTAGGGCAAAAAAATGAGTAAGTTTTCTCCTGGACAAAACCATGTTACAAATCAAGGGGTGCAACTTAGTTTATTATTTTACACATAAGATAAGTATTATCTGTTTTTTCATGTAGCACACAAATACTTGGTAGCTTTATTTGTACACTAAAGTTTGAAGTTGGTCTAGAACAGGCCTGTCCAACCTGTGGCCCTCCAGGTGTTGTGAAACTACAAGCCCCAGCATGCTTTGCCAGTAGACAACCAGTTGATAGCTGAAAGGGCATGCTGGGACTTGTAGTTTCACAACATCTGGAGGGCCGCAGGTTGGACAGGCCTGGTCTAGAACATGAACCTGCCTTGCTCCAACTATAAATTTGCCTCTTCTTCCAATGAAACATGGTTTTGCCAAGGTTCAAAATTCCTCTTTTTTTTTTGCTTTATTTTAGTTAATGAATCAGATCCAAGATTAGTCCAGCACAAATACAGTAGTATATTTATGTCTAGCATAGATATGTGTCTTAACAGTGCTAGCAGTAAATGCTAAAGTTGTATTACCCTATTTGTACACAATATAATGTCATTGTTATATACACAAGACATAATATTGTGTTGACAGCTATTAATAAATGCAAAATTCTGCATTCTCCACCATATCTGATGTTTAAACCTTTAAGGGGCATATACAATTGTTGCCGTTACTGCCTAAAGTAACGCGGTGCGTGCACTATTACCGTCATTACGGTGATAGTGCACGCAAATACTGTTATCACGGTAACAGTGCGTGTAAATACCGTTATTGCGTTACATTTCGCGCTGGATTTCAGCTCGCGGCTCAGAGAGCTGTGAGCTGAAATCCGGCTTAGTATTACCGTAATAGCGGTAATACTTTTTCGCGGGGGAAACCACCAACAATTGAATATGCCCCTAAAAATCTACAAATCTTCTTTCCTTCAGTAGTCCAAATTAATTAAGGAATGTGAATAGATGACCATGACTTGATATAACATAGCCACAAAATTATTGATTTTCAGCTGAAGGGGGTTAAAACACAATCAGCCAATCAGAACAAGATAGACTGTGCAGCTGTTAGTCATCATTATCATCATCGTTGTGTATCATTGCACCAACCCTCCATCTGTGGATACATCAATGTCTAATTGTGTTGCAAGTAAGTAAACACCCCCCTTACTATACTGAACCTATGCTTGCCCTTCCCTGGCTGCCCCCATTCCACCTCTCCAGGCATAAAGATTTGCAAAACAACAATACACAGAAATCTGTATACAGACATATGTATATGGTTTTTTTGTTCTAAAGGACAACATGTGCAGTAGAAAAATAGCAATATATTCCGCTGACAATTATAATTCTTGTTAAATAGTTACTAAAAGTTTAACATTTCCAGCATCAAAAACCATTTTTGAGTAAAAAAAACAAGTGAAAATCTTTGTTTAGTACTCCTGAAACAGTGCCAGTTGTTAAAGTGTAATAAAGAAGTAGAAAATAAGGCATAAAATGCCCATCTAGCTGTAAATAAGCTTTGTATGTGCCTGTTATGGCTATTAAGGTTTAAATCGAGAAAAGTAAATTGTGATAAAATAAATTTAGAACTGTGAAATAGATATGATAGTCATCAAAATAGTGTGATCACTCTGTAAAAGGCAGTGTAGAAGAAAGCCAGGATACAGAAAGAAAACATTTATCAGCTCAGAGAAAAGCTAAAATGTGATAAATATAGCAGAATTATTTTTGGAAAGCCCTTGTGTCATATTTTGTATTACCTTACCCTAGTCAGAATTTAATATCCAAACTAGGATTTGGAAGATAGCAAAGAAAAAAACCCTAAAATAATGGCAAACAATATGACATATATTTTATGTTAAGGAGGACCAGAGAGCAAAGTGCAGTGGAGCATTAAAGACACTTTAATGTGAGGTGTGATAAAACACACCTACCTTTGTTACTCATACTTGCCAACTTATGGCAAGTATAATCCCGGAGCTTGCTGGGGAGAGTGGGCGTGCAGGGGGCGGGGCTCCGAAAATTGCATCATTTTGGCCCCGTCCCGTGACGTAATGGCGCAAACCGCATCATTTTACAGCGGGGCCAAACACCGCGATTCACGGTGAATCATTCAACCCATATCTATTTTACTAGAATAACACTTGTAGCAGTTGGAGGTGCATGTTCATGAATACAGCCACTGTGCTAATTCCAGGCATTTGCTGGATACAGGTACTGTGCTAGATCTTGGCTCCAGGAAGTTGATAACCACAGGCAGAGTAAACGTTCCTAGAGTTGGCAATCTCATGCACAGTGCTAGTTTCCTGCTCCAGGCAGTTGGTAATTGTTGGCACAGTGCTAGATACTGACTCTGGGTAATTGATAACCGCAGGCAGAGCCTGTGAAAGAATAATACATTAATAAGATATTTCTGTTGTATCGATTTTAAGATCCAAATTGCTTCATGCTATAATGCTGCTGATAAAGGAACATGATCAGCGTTCATTCTATGTCATTCGTGAAACTAATGTTTTTGCAGTTCAAAATATATAGTTACAGATTGGTCATCAACATGATAATGAACCTTACAGAATTATACAAATGTTATATTCCATAATGCACTAAAAGAAACAGGTGATTTTAAATTATCTAACACTATAAGAATAGAAAAATCTATTACTCAAAATCCAAGAATCACATACATTAGAGTCATCGTACTTAAAGCACCCATACGATATTGTATCAGAAAATTAAATTGTTTGCTTAATTTTACTTAGCGGAAGTTTACATACTAAAAAGTCACATAAAGGCATGTTTCTTTTACAATTACACTCAATCATCATCATCATCATCATCATTTATTTATATAGCGCCACTAATTCCGCAGCGCTGTACAAAGAACTCATTCACATCAGTCCCTGCCCCATTGGAGCTTACAGTCTAAATTCCCTAATATAGACACACACTCACACACAGACAGAGAGGGAGAGACTAGGGTCAATTTTTTTTTTTGATTGCAGCCAATTAACCTAACAGTATGTTTTTGGAGTGTGGGAGGAAACCGGAGCACCTGGAGGAAACCCACGCAAACACAGGGAGAACATACAAATTCCACACAGATAAGGCCACGATCGGGAATTGAACTCATAACCTCATTGCTGTGAGGCAGAAGTGCTAACCACTGAGCCATTAACCTACTAGTATGTTTTTGTAGGTGGGAGGAAACTGGTGCACCCAAAGAAAACCCACGCAAACTCCACACAGATAACGCCATGGGAATCGAACCCATGACCCCAGTGCTGTGAGGCAGAAGTGCTAACCACTGATGGAGGTATAGGCAGTCAGTGATGGCTGCACTTTAGATTAGCTCTGTGCTCAATATACCACATAACCTGCTCCTCACAAATATAAAACAACTAAAAATTGTGAGAACAGTGGGAAATTTGAAAGTAAGTTATAAGGCAAAAATTACTGCTGCCTTCTTTACTGGATTCACTGAGCCTAAGTATATCACACAATACATGATTTTGAAATATCAGGGCTGCTTACCCACCTGTTGCCACCTAGAAAGTACAAACTCTGGTTAGATATTTGATAAATCATGAATTCCATACGCATGTATTTTTGAGCTTATGTATGAGTCATCACAGTGAGGGAAAGTGAAACTCCATAACTATGAGCTGCCAATACACTGGTGATTCAGCATAGTACCTAGGCTCAGAGTACATCATTTGGGGACAAGTGAATGGTATTCTGGTCCCTAAAGATTTTCCAAAGTCCAACAGATATAAAAGATAAATCACCAACCACCAGGGGCTATATTTACTAAGCTGCAGGTTTGAAAAAGTGGAGATGTTGCCTATAGCAACCAATCAGATTCTAGTTAGCATTTACTTAATGCATTCTACAAATTGACAACTAGAATCTGATTGGTTGCTATAGGCAACATCTCCACTTTTTCAAACCAGCAGTTTATTAAATATACCCCCATATCCCTAATCCATGCAGGTCTATCATTGTAACCTCTTCTCTAAGGACTCTGACCAGTTGGATCACCAATGGACTGCTGATCGTCGTCTTTGGTGATCTCTGCGGCCTACTTGTTGGCAGCTGCTGCTGCTACAACTCTGAATTTCATGTCTCCATTTTCCATTGTCTCTGCTAATTATAATTATACCACATTACCACAAGCTGCCAATGGATGCTCTAATATTGGTAGCTGATAATGCTTCTGCCTAACAGTAGCCACACACCCTTTCACTATTAACAGCCATCTTATTTAATAAGTTTTTATCACACCCATTAGACTATAAATTAAGGGCATTCTTATCCCATGATTCATGTCATTATACAGAATTTGTTTGTGTCAGGATCAATGTAGAACAATATGTCAGTGCTTTTTAAGTAAAGAATAATAATGATAATAAAATGGAGGTATTTGCCTATATGGTGGCATGTTGAGCTATATGTAGGTATTTTGGTTATATGGTGGTATATTGGCCAAATGGGGAATGTGAGACTATATGGCCCATATAAGGTGACAGTCAGGTCTGAGGTATACAGCATTTATTTTGCCATAGCTAACACAGTATATATTTACATTTTAATGTATTCATTAAAGTATATCCCTTTTAACCATGAAACAGGTTACCAAACCACGCTTGTGAGGTATTTTCACCATAACATGAGCAGTGTTGTACATTGGTGCTCTACAGGCTTAATTTTTGCAGTAAAACCATTTTGAATGTCTGCAAGATATGTGTGGGAATGTCACATACGTTTAGTGTGTTGTGAAATTGCAAGGCTATAGGTACAATCTGTTTTCAAATACTGTGATCATTATATATAATATGGATAACTTTTGTGGTCTGATCATCAATAGACAGGACCAAGTGGCTTTGAAAGCCACAGAGATAACATGATTACATTATTGTTTATATATTTTATCAGTCCCCCTGTTAGAGGAGGAGATTGACCAGAGTTATTACCACCACTCTCATTTCTAGATTATTTTGTAAAATATTTTGACAAATGTGTGGTACACTAAGATTTTTTCAAAACTGAGAGTAATAGCAGCATAAGGAATAAAAAGGGAGATCATAGATGAGAAGAGAGGATTGATACCAAGTTTTACTTTAATGTGTAATATAGTAGGCCAGGAGGTGTCAATTGTTTTATTGACCACTATTATTTTTCTTGCTGAAGGATGAAAATTTGACTAAAGTTTAAGTGACTGTTAGTAAAATTTGAAGACAGTTGGTAATCCCCGTTCTGCATCTGCAGTCCTGGAAGAATAAAACGTTGATGATCTGATGATAATTTCACCTTAGTGGGCCTCACAGCAAGTTGTATTTCTTTTCAAGACCTCTCAGACAGACAACTGAACAGCATATGTGCGGCTTCTGTCTACTTTTGCTTCTGGCTCCCTGGACTAGTTAAGTCAGGTTTACTTATGTCTTCCTCTGGTGTGTTTTTTTTGTCTTTGCCTGGCTGCAGTGTCGTCCCTGTATCCTTCCTGCCTCTATCATACATGTCCTGTCTTCTGCACCTTTCACGTGTAATATCCACGGACCCTATTGCCTCTTTTGGAAATGTTGTTTTTGCATCTAGTTTTGCTATTTTTCTGTTAAGTTGTTTTTTATACCTTTCATCGTTTATTTCCTTCTCCTTTCATTAGGCCATATGCCCCTACTACTCACTCTTGCATGCTTTTATCTCACTGAAAGGGCCTAGCAGCTGTCTCTCGTAGGTGTATTTGGCTGAGGTTACCTCTGTCTGTAGGATCTCTGTGGGCTGACTGTGTTTCATGCGAACATGTTTTCCATGAAATGCAGAGGTGGAGTGTCATATGCTTTAATTGGTGTCCTTAACTCCTTGTGCTCCATATAATGCATAAAGACCACAGAAGTCAAAATCATAGTTTTTAGCCTGAACGAAGAAGGTCTAAATAATAGAGAAGTGGTGAATTTTATGCGTTAAGTATCTGTTAGTATGATCTTTTATAACAGAGCAATAATAAAGGCAGATCATGAAAAACTGTTAGAGAGAAGCAGGATCAAGAATCTCTTTATAATTGATCTGTTATAAAAGATCATACTAACAGATACTTAACACTCCTTGTTACCAATCAGCACTGTGTACACATAGTGCATGGGTACATATAATGGGTGCAACATTATATGATGCGTTGATGTGACCAACGACAAAACAGGAAGAAGCATCATAGCTGTCTAGCAACCTGCTGCAGCTGGGAAAAGTGTGAGTCGTTGAAAGCAGCACATCAGCTCACAACAGGCTGTAGAGGTCCAGATAGCCCAGGAACTATGTTGGTGTCATTGAGACTTGGAGGGGACATCCATAGAAGTATAAATTAGGCATGTGGGTAGATATAAGGGATGCTCTCTAAAAAGGTAAAAACATAACTTTAAAAAATGATCAGGTACCTTATCCCCCTTCCAGCCCCCTCACAGCACATTAGATTCAGTTTCAGCCTAAATGGTCCTAGAAGCAGGTGGAGAAATATAAAACAGTGACTACAATATTGGGTTATATGCCAGCAATTTACAGATCTAATCCTATAATGAAAAGAACTGAAACAGTTAATGAGGCAAGATTTGTGGAGCTGCAATATGTAGGGAATACTTTATAGAAATATGAAGAGCACCATTTTTTCTTTCTCGCTATAAATAATTATTCATCTGAAATCATAAACTAAAAGCAGATGTTTTATCTCAAACCCAGTGGAAGCAGTCTGCTTCTTATTACTATATATCCATCTCTTTGCCCCACTTATTATACAGAAACAACCTCCAAGGAAAAAAGTACAACTCTCCAAGTGCTTAATTTGTAATATTAAAATTTTTGTTATTAATTGAAACTACAAAATATATATAAAAAAAAACATGCTTTCCATACTTTTGGCTTGAAAAGGATGTGTGTCTTTTGTTGTTATACAGGTCGACTCAAAGGCTAACAAAACTGTAATGAATCAGTGTTCCAAGGTGAGCCATCTCAAATGAAGGTCATAAGATACAAGTCTAATGCATTGGTAGGCAACCTATGGTTCGCCAACTTTCCTAATTACCACCTAAATGAGATTCTTTTCAATTACTATTTTTTTGGCAATGTTTAAAGGTCTATATTATATTTCTAAGAATAGAATTTTGAATCAATCAAACTTCTCCCGTGCTGCTCCCTACATATGGAATTCCCTACCACAGTCAATCAGACTTTCCCACAGCCTTTAAATCTTTAGACAATCTTTTTTAGAGGTGAACTTATCCCCGATAACACTATTCTCACTAATGCACCCCCACAACTGTCTCCCCTCTGAGCCACACTCGCTCCTCTTGTTTCAACTGTGCCCTCTTCCATATAGAATGTAAACTCTTTAATGAGCGGGTCCTTCATACCCTTTGTTTTCATGTCTACTTTTATTTTGTTTACCTTGTATGTCCCTGTTTTATGTATGTTCTGTTTTCCGTACTGTACAGTGATGTAGAGCACTGTGGTGTCTTACAGATCTACGATAATAACTGCCACAGTCTTACTAAAGCTCTTAAACATGATTATGGTTACTTTGATCCAAATTAGCTTCTCTCCTACAAAAATCATTAGTTTTAGGACTGTATTTCCATCACAGGCTGTTTATGTAGCACATCACATATGGAGTATAATTCACTATCATACACTGATGAGCTTGTTGCAATTGAGCTTCCGTCCTTATCAGGATGGTTGAAGACCAGTGGCGGGCTGGGCCGGGGATCAGGGGGGCATCGTTACCTCGGGCCGCTCCGTCTGACCCCTGTTCGGGCCGCCCCCCCCCCCCCATGAATGCACGTTTTCTTTAATACTTACCTGTGGCTGCTTCACAAAACAAGCAATGCGGCCGCGACAGCGCACAGGCGGCCGCATCCCATGACAGGCGATGCGGCTGCGTCATCAATGACGCGGCCGCATCGCCTGTCATGCGATGTGGCTGCCTGTGCGCCCCCCGGGCTGACATTCGCCAGCCAGCGCCTGTTGAAGACTTTAGAAGATTCTCCATGAAGGCAAGCAATTGCAGAGGAAATCTTTCAGCAAGTTAAGGAGGAAAAGCCAGCGTAGCTATGTGCAGCATAAACAAAATCTGTGTAGCTCCATCCAACTATAAGTGATTGTGCACCTTTAAAGGAAGGAAAATGCCTTCACTTCAGAGACAAGAAGACTCCAGGTAGGATGGGTCTTCTCCAGCATCTACTGTCAGGAAGACAGAAGGAAAAAGGGCAAAGCATTCAAGGAACCTTGTCCAACTGCATATCCAACTCTCCCACGTCTACTGACCAACAAGTAAAAGCCCCCCTGATGGCTGCCCAGAAACACACAAAGGAAACCACACCTCTGGAACCCTGGGTGAGGCAGACAGTGGTACTGAAGCTCAAGGAGGTGAACAGAAGCTTACCTGCTACAATGGAGGAAACTTGGAAAGAAGATTGTACTGAATCAGGTACTGACAAAGCCAGAGTTGAGAACTAACTGACGGAAATCTTCCACTGTATGTGAACTCCACATTTATTGAAATCTGTTAAAATTAGATAGTTCAATCTGCAAGATCCAAATCCCTTTACTGTGCAGTAGAGATGAGCGCACTCGGATTTATGAAATCCGAGCCCACCCGAACGTTGCCGATCCGAGTCGGATCCGAGACAGATCCGGGTATTGGCGCCAAATTCAAATCTGAAACTGAGGCTCTGACTCATAATCCCGTTGTCGGATCTCGCGATACTCGGATCCTATAAATTCCCCGCTAGTAGCCGCCATCTTCACTCGGGCATTGATCAGGGTAGAGGGAGGGTGTGTTAGGTGGTCCTCTGTCCTGCTATATCTCGTGCTGTTCAGTTACGTTCTGTGCTGTTCAGTTAAGTTTTGTGCTGTGCTGTGCTGTGCTGTGCTCAGTACAGTGGTGCTGTGTCCTGTGCTCTGTCCTTCTGAGGTCAGTGGTACTGCTGGGTCCTGTGCTGTGTCCTGTTCAGTCCAGTGGTGCTGTGTCCTGTGCTCTGTGCTTCTAAGGGCATAGTTATTTCCCCTATATTCCCAAGTGTTTAAAAAAATAAAAAAAAGTTATTTAAAAAAAATACAAAAAACGTATTAAATTTTTTTTTAATTACAACAAAATTTGCACAACCAATCCTGCAGTATAAGCCCATTGGTACTGCAATATTACCAAGCTCACACATTCAGCAGTAAAAGCCCAGTGGTTCTGCAATATTACAAAGTTCACACATTCTGCAGTATCAGTCCAGTGGTGCTGTGTCCTGTGCTCTGTCCTGCTGAGTTCAGTAGTGCTGCTGGGTCCTGTGCTGTGTCCTGTTCAGTCCAGTGGTGCTGTGTCCTGTGATCTGTGCTTCTAAGGGCATAGTTATTTCCCCATTATTCCCAAGTTTTTAAAAAATAAAAAAAAAGTTATAAAAAAAATAAAAATAAAAAAATTTAAAAAAAAATAATTATAACCAAATTTGCAAAACCAATCCAGCAGTATATAAGCCCATTGGTACTGCAATATTACCAAGTTCACACATTCAGCAGTAAAAGTCCAGTGGTACTGCATTTACAAAGTTCACTGATTCAGCAGTGTATAAGTCCAGTGGTACTGCTATTACAAAGTTCACTGATTCAGCAGTGTATAAGTCCAGTGGCACTGCTATTACAAAGTTCACTGATTCAGCAGTATAAGTCCAGTGGTACTGCTATTACAAAGTTCACTGATTCAGCAGTGTATAAGTCCAGTGGTACTGCTATTACAAAGTTCACTGATTCAGCAGTGTATAAGTCCAGTGGTACTGCTATTACAAAGTTCACTGATTCAGCAGTATAAGTCCAGTGCTACTCTCCTGTGCCACATATAATTTTTAAAGGCTTTGCCGAGTGTGTGTGGCTTAGGGGTACGCTCTCTTGTGCTACATATAATGGAAAACCAAAATTTGGAGGATAAAGTAGGGAAAGATCAAGACCCACTTCCTCCTAATGCTGAAGCTGCTGCCACTAGTCATGACATAGACGATGAAATGCCATCAACGTCGTCTGGCAAGCTCGATGCCCAATCTCCTAGTACAGGGCATGTAAAATCCAAAGAGCCCAAGTTCTCAAAAAATAGCAAAAAGAGAAACTTAAAATCATCTGAGGAGAAACGTAAAGTTGGCAATATGCCATTTACGACACGTAGTGGCAAGGAACGGCTTAGGCCCTTGCCCGTGTTCATGACTAGTGGTCCAGCTTCACCCAAGGATCTAAGCCCTCCTCCCCCCTACAAAAAATTTAAGAGAGTTATGCTGTCAGCAACAACTACAAAACAGCAAAGAACTCTGCCTTCTAAACAGATGACATCACAAATCCCCAAGGCGAGTCCAAGGGTGTTGTTGGTTGTGAACCCTGACCTTCCCATCACTGTACGAGAAGAGATGACTCCATCCAGCATTTGCAGCACGCCCTCTGCATATGCTGGAAGGATCACCCACAGTCCAGTTACAGATTTAGCTAATGAAGGTGTGAATGTTGTACACCGGGAGGAGGATATTGATGTAGCTGTATCAAATTGGGTACCGGGGCCACCCCACTACGCAGTCCAGATACTTATTTGGTGGAATTCAGACCAGTTGAGGGTTTTATTATTATATTGTGGGGACCACTCTATACCACACTACCAATCTATACCACTCTATTTAATACTTTAATTCTATTTAATACTTTAATTCTATTACTAATTGCCATAAAGAGGAACTGCCGCTTCTATTTAATACTTTAATTCTATTAGTAGTTACCATAAAGAGGAACAAAATAAACAAATTTTACCAAAAGTATAATATGACTTACAAACACTACACTTGAAAGATGGTGCCTTTAAATAAAAAAGTCAGTCTTCATTGCACGACTATGTGCAACAGGGACAGTTTTTTGGTTTACAAAGTCAACCAATAACACTTCGACCCTGTCTGTCTTTAACATACTTGATGGGATCTCAATGGCGAATGGTCTGTACTATGGTTGGAGGAGGTATTGTGGCCCCGGTACCAAATTGGGTACCGGGGCCACTCCACTATGCAGTCCAGATAGAGGTGTATCAGATATTAAACAACGTTGACTGTTGCTGCAAAATTTTTAAATAATATTGTGGGGAACACTACACTACGCAGTCCATAAACTTTTTGGGTGAAATTCAGACCCGTGTAGGGTTTTTTAATAATATTGTGGTGACCCACTCCTCTACGCAGTCCAGGTACATTATTGGTGCGAATCATACAAGTTCAGGGTTTTTAATTTATATTGTGGTGACCCACTCCTCTACGCAGTCCAGGTACATTATTCGGTGCGATTCATACCAGTTGATGGTTTTCTTATTATATATATTGTGGTGACCCACTCCTCTACGCAGTTCAGGTACATTATTGGTGCGAATCATACAAGTTCAGGGTTTTTAATTTATATTGTGGTGACCCACTCCTCTACGCAGTCCAGGTACATGTTTTGGTGCGATTAAGACCAGTTGATGGTTTTCTTATTATATTGTGGGGACCACTCCACTACGCAGTCCAGAAAGATACCTCGTTGCAACGTTTTGGACTAATAACTATATTGTGAGGTGTTCAGAATACATGGTAAATTAGTGGAAATGCTTGTTATTGGATGTTATTGAGGTCAATAATAGCGTAGGAGTGAAAATAAGCCCAAAAACTTGATTTTTGAACTTTTTATGCTTTTTTAAAAAAAAATCCGAATCCAAAACCTTAAATCCGAACCAAAACCTTTCGGCAGGTGTTTTGCGAAACAAATCCGAACCCAAAACATCGAGAAAATCCGGATCCAAAACACAAAACACAAGACCTCAAAAGTCGCCGGTGCACATCCCTACTGTGCAGGCAACTTTCTTATTTACAAGGATGAAATGCATGTAATGGTTTAGATACAAACCACCTACACTCATGGCACCTTTTCTTAAGATGCGTCTCTACAGTGGTGATGGACATTTGCAGGTCCTACGCATAAACACTTTCTGGGATGGTATGTGGTGTGTAATTATCAGGTTGTGGAAGGATTGGAACACAGCTTACAGCTGCCTACACCTACCACAGAGATTCTCCGTGGACAGATCAGTAGGAATTCTGCACTAGCCCAGCAATCCATGGATTTGCAGGTAATTTGTAGGGCGGACCACATTCTGAAGCACTGCAAGGTGTTTGTTTGCCATTACTGCTGAGTGTTGGGCCACAAGAGAAATTATTGCCCAAAAGAGATGACCTGCAACCTCTGTGAATTAGTATATCACTTCTACAGATAATGTTCAGCACTTCAGCAGACTGCCGGAAGGTGGACCATCATTATCATCATCAACCTTTATTTATATAGCGCCAGCAAATTCTGTAGCGCTTTACAATTGGGAAAAAATATTAATACTGGGTAATACATTCAGACAGAGAGGTAAGAGAACCCTGCTCGCAAGCTTGCAATCTATGGGACAATGGGAGTTTGAAACACAAGGGTAAGTGCTACATCATATTGCACACTGGACCAGATAGAATGCAAAGTTAAAAAGTATTGAGTGGGCTGTGTGATCAGTCACACAGCAATGTTGGTCAGAGGGTTGTTGTCTTGTGTTAGCTGTGTAGAGGTTGGTAAAAGGGTAACCTAGGAAGATAAAGATGCTGGTTGAGGAATATTATAAGCTTGTCTGAATAGGTGGGTTTTCAGAGAACGCTTGAAGGTTTGAAGACTAGAGGAAAGTCTTACTGTGCAATGGAGGAAATTCCACAAAGTGGGTGCAGCCCGAAACAATTCCTGTAACTGGGAATGGAAGGATGTGATGAGTGTGGAAGAGAGACGCAGATCTTGTGCAGAGCGGAGGTGTCTAGTTGGGAGACGTTTTGAAACAAGTGAGGAGATCTATGTCGGTGCAATTTTGTTGACGGCCATGTTTGTTAGTAGAGGAATAATATATTGGATTCGTTGAAAAACAGGCAACCAATGTAGAGACTGACAGAGTGGCTCAGCAGAGGAAAAACGGTTTGGAAGGAAAATCAATCTAGCCGCTGCGTGCAAAATAGATTGTAGGGGTTCAAATTTGATTTTCGGAAGACCAGTTTTGTGGCAAGCGGTGACCCACAGTACAGGTGAAAGTCAAGAAGGTTTAGGAAATCTTCTACTCCTTCCATTGTTTATGTTGCAAAATGAGAAATGCTTTTTGACTGTTACTGTGACAGGTAGGAGTATGTTATGGTCAAGTTTCAAGGTAGCTTCTTTCAGACAAAAGTTAGCCCCAAAACCTACTATGTGAATGGAATTTAGCTGAAGTCTGTTATCTGCATATGTAATGACCATGTTTGAACCGAAGTGATTGCTCCAAACGTTCCCTAATTTTTTTCCTTATTCTAATGAAGCTGCTGCTACAGTACATCCCATTCTAAGCGGTAATCTTGATCCTACACTGATGAGACCTAAAGGAGGCTAAACAGTGTATGTAGGTGTGGCCTTGTTTCAGCACTGGCCTGTGCTGTGCTCTGAATGCAAACTGTCCAAAGTGTTGTCTGAAAAACTCGTCATATAAATCGGATTCCCCAGATTTTTGTATATCAGAAGCTGAGTGATTTATTGGGAAATGTATGCAAAAATAAGTATTAACACTGACATACAATTTGCTTTAAAGGTTTATTTTTTAATACATGTGTTGCCTTATCATAATTATTAAACAATTCTCCTTATCACACCAGTTTATATTTCCACCCTAATTTTTCAATACAGATCCTTTATTCAATTTTCTTACATGGGCCATTTTTTTTAATTAAACTTGCTTACTTCTGCCTTAAATGTTTTACTAAATGCGTTTTCATTTTCACTTTAACTGGGAAATTATTGCTGAATTCGGCATGCTAATTGTTAGCTTCAAGAAATCTAAATAACATTTTCATTAAAATAACAAATATTTCTAGACCTTATTAAAAATGAGATGCAAATTAAAGGCAGCATTTTATTAATAAGAAAATTTTTAATGCAATGTAAAAAAAACACAGGAAAGGTATGTACAAACTTAAAATATATTCACCTGAAAGTATATATCCCTTTTAGGGTAGTATGCATGGCTGATTGCATATTAACTTAATACATGCAGAAAGTATGCGTTTTTTACAGCCAATTAAGTTTCTGAACTGATGTCACAAAGCACTTTCAAGTGCTGATTTTTGTTATCACCTGATTACAACAATTGCCAGGAAAAGGTATGGGCAACTACATTTGTTTCGCCTTCAAAATAGGCCCTTCAATACTAAACTTTATCCAATTCTACTGCCCTAAGTCTTTCCTCCAAATCGGTTTTCTCTGCCTCACATATAATGTCAGCATCTCCCATTATTATATTCTCTATTTGCACAGATTAGAAGCAAAGTTGATTTCCTTTTGATTATTAAGGAGAAAACTGTACTGTTGACACTTAACAAAGAACTCTGCCGAAAACATAACATTTCATTCCGAGTGAAGAGCAATAGTCTATGGTAGACTACACAGTCCTATTTATCTAGTTTCCCCCATGAACCTCTTTCCCTCTCCCCTACTTCAGTAGATATTACAAATGATGTCTAGCTCCAGAGATGAAGTCCTTTTTCTTCTTCTTCTTCTGCTTAACTGTTGGTTTCAGACAAGCATGTGTTGTAGCTGTCTCTCTTCCACGAACTGCCGATGCTCCAAGGAAATGTTAGTAAATATAGAAATCAGGAACTCTATTGCGGTTAATTTACAAATTGTTCCCATCTATAGCTCTAAAATTGTGTACTTTTCTTAAGCTCTAAACTGAAACTTTTAGCTTGATGTAAACCAGAATGAACAAACTTAGTGGAGTCGTTTCAGGGTTTAAAATACAGTAAAAGATGTACGGGAGGATAAAGCACAAACAAAAAAGGTAGGATATGCAGCTTATATTATTCATACAAACTAATTGAGAAAGAAATTGTGATTCTTGCCCCCCCCCTGCCCTCATTGTCTACCACCATTATTCCCCCCACAGACCTCTATTTTCCATATTATGCACACAGCTTTCACCATACATACCTTGTGCACTAACTACAGGACCAGGAACCAATTGGTAGGTTCTGGTCCTAACAGTGAACTTTCAGTCCAGCGACAGTGGAACCTCCTGTGTTCTACACGGCTACAGTATTCTTGACCGGGATAGTTTCATCACTGGTATCGATTTAATTTACAATAAAATTCCACAGTATAACAACTGAATCCTAGGTGGAGACTTCATTGTTAAGCCAACAGGGATCTGAGAGTCTGCATTGTATAATGGTTTACAGAACAAGGTTTTATTGTATAATGCTTACTAGTCTAGCTCCCTGTTTTCATGGTGGGTGGTATTGCCTTAGTGGTTAGCAGCTCTGCCTCACAGTGCTGGGGTCATGAGTTCGATTCCCAACCATGGCGCTTGTGTGTTCTCCCCGTGTATGTTCTCCATGTGTGGCCTTTGTATGTTCTCTTTGCGTGATTTTCCTCCCACACTACAAAAACATACAGGAAGGTTAATTGTCTGCTAACAAAATTAATGTGTGTATTACTAATCATCATCATTTATTTATATAGCGCCCCTAATTCTGCAGCGCTGTACAGAGAACTCATTCACATCAGTCCATGCCCTATTGGGGCTTACAGTCTAAATTCCCTAATATAGACACACACTCACACACAGAAACAGACACAGACAGACAGACAGAGACTAGGGTCAATTTTGATACCAGCCAATTAACCTACCAGTATGTTTTTGGAGTGTGGGAGGAAACGGAGCACCCAGGGAAAACCCACGCAAACACAGGGAGAACATACAAACTCCACACAGATAAGGCCATGGTCGGGAATCAAACTCGTGACCCCAGTGCTGTGAGGCAGAAGTGCTAACCACTAGGCCACTGTGCTGCCCATTGTGTACTAATGTAATAATGTATTACTAGGCGAACATATCCTGCCTTCTCTTTCCATCTCATGAAATCTCCTATTAATTAGACCATCTACTTGTTTGTGACATTTCTAAGAGGGACTTCCTGGTGGCTCAGTGGTTAGCACTTCTGCCTTACAGCACTGGGGTCATGAGTTCAATTCTCAACTATGGCCTTATCTGTGTGGAGTTTGTATGTTCTCCCCGTGTTTGCGTGGGTTTCCTGTGGGTGCTCCGGTTTCCTCCCACACTCCAAAAACATACTAGTAGCTTAATTGGCTGCTATCAAATTGACCCAAGTCTGTTTTAGGGAATTTAGACTGTAAGCTCCAATGGGGCAGGTACTGATATGAATGACAAATATTCTCTGAACAACGGGCGGGACAGGTGCAACTATATAAATAAATGATGATGTTTGTAAATCTGCAAACAGGTTTATCTGTGCATGTAGATTTGATAGCAATGAAATTTTAGTGTGGTGCAGCCTGGATAGGGTGCATCTCATGCCTTAGGAGCTGGCTCTGTTTAAGGGGTTCATGCTTTGTTCACCGGATAGCCACTACACTAGCATGCAATGTGTTTTTTGGTCAGTAGAATTCTGTATATCTGTCATTAGAATGCTGTCACTAGAATGATGTCATTAGAATGCTGTCACTATAATGATATCATTAGAATGCTGTCACTAGAATGCTGTCACTAGAATACTGTCATTAGAATGCTGTCACTAGATTAGGCTCTGCATTGAATACTGGTCAGATGCAACTTTGTTGCTTCTGATGAAATATATTTGAACACAAATTCCCATATACACTATATGGACAAAAGTATTTGGCCACATCTGTAAATTATTGAATTGAGGTGTTTCAATCAGACCCATTGCCAGAGGTGTATAAAATCAAGCATCTAGCCATGCAGCCTCCATTTGCAAACATTTGTGACACAAAATGGGTCATTCTGAAAAGCTCAGTTGCTTCAAGCGTGGTACTGTGATAGGATGCCACCTCTGCAATAAGACGGATCGTGAATTTTCTGCTGGGTATTCCACGGTCAGCTTCAAGTGATATTATTAGAAAGTGGAAGCGTTTAGGAACCACAGTAACTTGCATAGCCATGAAGCAGAAGACGAGAGAAACAGAGCGGGATCAACGACTGCTAAGGCACATGGTGCATAAAAGTCGCCAACGCTCTGCTGATTCCATAGCTGAAGAGTTCTGCACTTCCACTGGCATTAATGTAAGCACAAAACCTGTGTGGCGAGAGCTTAAAAAAATAGGTTTCCATGGCCGAGCAGCTGCATGCAAGCCTCACATCACCAAGACCAATGCCAAGTGTCGGATGGAGTGGTGTATAGCACACCGACACTGTACTGTGGAGCAGGAGAAACGTGTTCTGTGGAGTGACGAATCACGCTTCTCTGTTTGGCAGTCAGATGGGTGCAAGTCTGGGTTGGCGGATGCCGGGAGAACATTTGGTGGAGGAGGAATAATGGTATTGGGCTGTTTTTCAGGGTTTGGGCTAGGCCCCTTATCTCCAGTGAAGGGCAATCTTAATACTTCATCATACCAAATCATTTTGGACAATGTTATGCTTCCAACTTTGTGGCAACAGTTTGGGGAAGGCCATTTTCTATTTCAACATGACTGTGCCCCAGTGCAAAAACAAGAACTTCAAAGACAGTGTTTGATGAGTTTGGTGTGGAAGAACTTGACTGGCCCGCACAGAGCCCTGACCTCAACCAAATCCAACACCTTAGGGCTGAACTGGAATGGAGATTGTGAGCCAGACCTTCTCGTGTTACATCAGTGTCTGACCTCATAAATGCTCTACAGAATGAATGGGCACAAATTCCCACAGAAACTCTCCAACATCTTGTGGAAAGCCTTCCAAGATAAATGGACGTTGTTATCCTTGCAAAAAGGGGGCCAACTCCATATTAAAGTATATGTAGTTGAATAAAATGTCATTACAGTCCCTGTTGGTCAAGCGTCCAAATACTTCTGTCCATATAGTGTATTTAAATGGCTGTCTAGAACCATGCCCAAATTAGACAAACACAACAAGACAGGGGTTAGGCAACATCTATCTTTCCATTGATAGAAGAACCCTGTACAGTAACTTGAGCCCCCCACCCCCCCCCCCCCAAATCCAAGTCTGTCTTCTCCCTTTGTTGAGTACTGTATTGAACTTTCCCTGTATATATTGGAGTTTTTTTTTAGAAATAGCTAGTAAATATCACATTTCTATTCTTTGCTTGCTAAGAGTGTACCCGGTGCAGACGGGGATCACTGTGATAATTGTTGATTTAAACCGGGCAGATTCAGAGTGTGAACATCACCGCGATGACCAGCTACACACACTGCCGACAAGTACGGTAGGACTCTCCACACATTTTTCCTCGCACCTCTATGAGGTCCAAAAAGATGAACGGAGATTCTTGCCATAACATTGGCTTGCAGTATTTCATGCCTGCGGCCTTTACCCAGCTTGTTATGTCTATATTTGTGTTTTGGTTCATCTTTGTAGCTGTCTTAGCATCTGGAGGTGAGCAGCGGATCAGTTACTGTTGGAGGTATGTCCTCTCCCTGGATCTCTTTGAAGTAGTTCCTCACCTGTCAAGCATCATATTGCTGTGATAGTGCTGGTGATAACTTCAGCTCCAGTTGCTTCCTGGCTCCTGATCCCTGGCTCTGTATTACAATGACTTCTGGCTCCTGATCCCTTGCTTTACATTATGGTGACCTCTGGCTCCTGATCCCTGGCTCTGTATTACAATGACTTCAGGCTCCTGATCCCTTGCTCTGCATTACGGTAACTTCTGGTTCCTGATCCCTGACTTTGCATTACGGTAACTTCTGGCTTCTCAACCCTTATTCCGCATTACAATGACTTCTGGCTCCCGATCCCTTGCACTGCATTATGGGGATTTCTCACTCTTCACCTCTGGCTCTACAGTATGGTGAGTGTATGATGCAGTGGGTGTGGTGCAGTGAATGTTCTAAATAATAATGTCTTGGAAAGATAGTAAAGAAACAGTTTAGTAAACATTGAGTACTTTGATAGGGGTTAGATAATATGTGGCAAGAAATTAAGGCAAATAAGCAAAGTAAAACTGAGTACATACTACAGAATATTACTGCAGAAGTGACTTCTGTAACTATTTTACCAATGACTGAAAGTCCCCATTAGCATGTCAATTCATGTGTACGCACCTACACGATTTACCAGATCTGTGCTCTTCATCTCTCATAACGATCTGCTGAAAGATTATGACTATGCACAATCTATGGAGTAGTGCACTGCTGGTCCGGTGGTAGTCATATTAATGACTACCACTATACTGACATAAGTTAAACATACAAAAAAATTGCGATTTCAAGAATGGCTGCAAAAAGAAAAAAAATTACTTACAATAAAAATGATTGTATACATCCTCGACATCCTTACACTACATACCGATTGCTGTCAATGCCGGAACTTTCAATGCCAGGACCCCACAACTTTAATACTTCATTTACACGTTAGGGTTAGGCATTGCCACTTTATATACAAAGATATCACCGTCGCTATGAACACTGACGTGAAATTAAACTCCCGCCATTAACACCAATCGGTATGTACCATAAGGATGTCGAGGATGTATGCTGTCATTTTTATTGTAAGTCATTATTTTCTTTTTGTAGCCATTCTTGAAATCGTTATTTTTTGTAGGTTTATCCGATGTTGCTATTGCCACCATCGTTAAATGCTACCCAACCCCTGCTGGTCATGAGTGCATGCACACTTCCACATTTGCACAACATCGTTCCATCATTGATGTCATCAATCTGTTTTGGTACAATAAAACATGATCATGAGAGCGTACACACTAATGTGATATCGGACATTTGAATGGGTGTATGCACATAGTCAGTGTATAGCAAGGGTTAGCCAAGCTCAATCGAACACAGCAGCATTCAATTAAAGCTATGGACATCTTAAGGTATCTGATTATCAGTCGTATCACTTGCACCACAACAGGTCTGGTGCCAAATAATAATCATGACGACTGTGTATGGAAGCTAGTACATGTGCTTGCATTCAGGAGCAAATGTAAAAATGTATTTTATGTACAGTAGACATTAGTAACATCCTAATAAATGATTGTCATCAATGGCTATATTATTAACAGGTGACATTTATTGATTTTTTTTTCTGTACATTCTTTTGGAACTTTATATTCCACATATGTATTGGACGTGTAACCCCCTGTCACTGTGTGTAGTGTGGGGTGCAAAGGGTACACAGTGCACCTCCTTCTCAAGCCCTGGCTAGCTGATGGGCATGGGTGTAAATGATCAGGGGGTCCCTGCACATGCAGGTGTTTCTTTGTAGTCAGTGGGACACAGGTAATGTCACTTTGGTGCAGTGTAATAGAAGTCACAATAATTTGGGCGCCAGACCATCTCTATAACAAACTGAACTTTTATTTACACTCTTCCTCCAGCACGATAATCATAATGGTTGCAGAATATATACATCTCCTTACTCTCTCCAGCACAGTTCTTAATGAGAAATACGAATATGGTTGCAAATATCTTATCACTCCTCCTGCACAGTTCTTAATGTTATCCAGATGTTAAATAACATAATTTACATGTCTCTTGCACTCCATACTCACTGCAGATCACCCTTTCTGCAGGGGCACATGCATGGATGCTAATAGGCAGGCAGCTTCTTCTCCATGCAGCTCTGACACACTCTGTGTAACTCTCAGCTGCAGCTCATCCCTCCTCTGCGGGGATAATGTCTCCTGTGCTCTGACACGTCACTCTGTGTACTCTCAGCCTCAGGATCTGACACCACAGCTACCATGCCTCTTGTAGCAACCCTCACTCCAGGGGCTCTTCCATGCAGATGTCCCCCTCTCTCTTGGGTTATCTTTAGTGCATGGAGTTCTCCCCCTCATCCAGGGCACACATTCCTTGCCCTGGCTCAGTCACCACGCTCAGACAGCCAGGCAATGCTGGGGGAGCCTGGAGCTTCCACCCCACTCTCCCAGGTCCCCAGCTACATCTCTCCTCTCTCTTCTCTCTCTATCTCCTCTCTGTCTTCTTTCCCCCTTGCTGACAGCCCCTCCTTCCTCTCCCTCAGTCTCCAGGCTGGGCTGGGTTATCCCCATGGTAACCTGTTTATGTAACTTTTCATAAACTATTAGCTTACCCTCTAGGTGACCCCTCCTGAATTCACTGAGGTAAAGGTTTAACTAAAACACCACTAGGCGGGTGTTACATTCTCCCCCGATTAGCTGGGCACCCTAAACTACACCTAGTGGGGCTGCCTAGCTAATCTCACTCACACCTAACTCACATATGACCACACACATGTAAACTTTTCTACATCACTATTGCATGAAAAATCACAGTGTAAAGTGAATACATACATAGCAATACAATGGCAGTATCAATATAAAACACATTTCACATTGCATACCCCACAACACCCCCAATGGATGTAAACATGTGAGTCACAGGTGTCCTGTTTTCTTTCAATGTACATTTAAATATGGCTTTATGCCAAAGCAATGTAGCACCTGCCCATGCCTGCCCATGTCTCCCCCCTCCTGGGTCAAAAAGAGACAGGTGGCTCTCGTGGGCCCCTCCCAACAAATACATCTCCCCCAAGTCACATATCAGCAATATATGCAGGGGTGGCATTTGACCAGCGGGGTTGCCTTCCCCCCTGTCTCTCCAACGTGGACGATCTGCCTTTCTTTGCTCCCCCTAATCCTCCGGAAGGGCAATATACAGACGTCACATTGCACAATCTGCCTCTCTTTGCTTCCCCAAATCCTCAGGAAAGGCAATATACAGACTGCATTATAATTACACCTCACACGTTGAACCTTTTCTTCTTTTGCTTCCCACTCAGCTGGGTTAAGTGGCACTACAAGTCTCAGCAACAAGCACACTGCTGCTCCATATACTGTCCCGGACAGAACTACTCAGCAAACAGCTTGCTTCACCTTCTCCTCATTACCCTTGGTCTCCTGGGCACCTAGAGACGGTCAGACATGGTGTCCCAAGGGTGTTACTCCGGCTGGGCACACTGCACTCAGTCCCTGTGTCCTGCAAGCACTTTCTCCATCTGTTGTGCTCGAGCCCCACGTTGGGCGCCATTATGTAACCCCCTGTCACTGTGTGTAGTGTGGGGTGCAAAGGGTACACAGTGCACCTCCTTCTCAAGCCCTGGCTAGCTGATGGGCATGGGTGTAAATGATCAGGGGGTCCCTGCACATGCAGGTGTTTCTTTGTAGTCAGTGGGACACAGGTAATGTCACTTTGGTGCAGTGTAATAGAAGTCACAATAATTTGGGCGCCAGACCATCTCTATAACAAACTGAACTTTTATTTACACTCTTCCTCCAGCACGATAATCATAATGGTTGCAGAATATATACATCTCCTTACTCTCTCCAGCACAGTTCTTAATGAGAAATACGAATATGGTTGCAAATATCTTATCACTCCTCCTGCACAGTTCTTAATGTTATCCAGATGTTAAATAACATAATTTACATGTCTCTTGCACTCCATACTCACTGCAGATCACCCTTTCTGCAGGGGCACATGCATGGATGCTAATAGGCAGGCAGCTTCTTCTCCATGCAGCTCTGACACACTCTGTGTACCTCTCAACTGCAGCTCATCCCTCCTCTGCGGGATGTCATACACACAGACTAGATCACTGAGAGCTTTGTACTACAGTCACTATGAAGAGTGGTAATGCATAAGTTAATGAGGAAAGGAATATCATACACACATACATGATCGCTGAGAATGTCTTACTAAAGTCACTATTAAGAGCGCTAACACAAACGGTAATAAGGAGGGGTATGTCATATGCACAGATATAATCACTGAGCACCTCTAACTACAGTCACTATGAGGAGTGCTAATACACTAGCTAATGAGGCGGGGAATGCCATACACACAGACAAGATCACTGAGAACTTCTTTCTACAGTCACTATGAAGAGTGCTAATACAAAGAACAATGGGGAGGGGAATGTCATACACACAACCATAATTACTGAGTGCCTCCTACTGCTGTCACTGTGAGGAGCACTAGTACACAAGATAATGAACAGGGGAATGAAATACACACAGAAATGATGAATGTCCATGTCTTCATTGTATTAGAACAGATGTCCTCTCAGAATTTTTGTTCTTTTGTTTTTTTTACAGGAAACCCCATCACCATCCTGCAAGAATAGGTGAGAAGTATTTATGAACGATGAATGTGGACATGCTACTCCCACAGTTTTGTATTCAAGTGGAGGTTGATGGCTATTGTGTAGGCATCTCATTTAGGGAATTTCTCATGGTGTATAAGCTGAAATCAAAGGATTGTAGAAAGTATAATAATGATGGGCGAAGCCGAGTTCAAAGGGTTGGAGAAAGTAGAATCGTGATGTACAGTGAAACAAAACAAGCTCCCAAGCGAGAACCACTGGGGTAACTATCAGAGACACACCACATCTGACCAAGCTGCTTAGTCCTGAGAAAATTGGTCATGAAGAACAAGCTCAAGTCAAAGGATTGTAGAAGGTAGAATAGTGATAGATGAAGCCAATGTAAAGGAATTGTAGAAGGTAGAATAGTGGGAGAAGACGGATAGGAAAAGTTAGAATTGGGATGTATAGTCAAACAAAACAAGTCTTCTTCAAACCACAAGCAAAACGTTGCTCCTGCACAGGTTTGGTAGAGCTGAGGGTAAATCTGTCTACGGTGCCCAGAATTCACAATCAACCCTCAATATTTTTACATGAGACTATTGGATAAACTTTGGAATTGAAATGCATGTTACATTGGTAGTACTCTTATCTGCTAGTAACGCTTGCGATTGCAATAGATGACCTAATGTATACATCTAAAAAAATAATGTTAAAACATTTATGACATTTTTTGCGATATTGCAATCGCAAGCGTTACTAGCAGATAAGAGTACTACCAATGTAACATGCATTTCAATTCCAAAGTTTATCCAATAGTCTCATGTAAAAATATTGAGGGTTGATTGTGGTATTTAATAATGTAATTAAAATAAAAATTCTTTAAATAAGTAAGTTTGTGCAGTGTTCCTTCAAAGATTAAGTGTTAGAGGTTATTTACTTAGCATTTCCTTCCTGTTTCAGTTGAAAACTCTTGTCCCGGAGGTCAGGGGTGCCCAGCAATGCTGGATATCCTCCAATTCGAGGCCACCACTCCCTCTGAGGACCACGCTCTCAAAAAAGCAAAGCGGAGACCTCTTTGGAACAGCATAAGCCAATTTGGCTCACAAGAGACCCTGGACTCTACTTTATTAAGACAAAGTGGGAACCCTGGAAGAAAAGAGCGGCATTGCTTTACTCAGGGCCGGTGCCACTATTAGGCAGCTTTAGTCAGCACCGGGGACTGGGTGTCAGCACAGTAGCTGGGTACCCAAACTAACAATGTCTTTGAATAAGACATTTTTAGTTAGGCGGTGCGGGCGGTGCGATCGCTGTAATCGCCCACCCTCTATTTTCCCATGCCGCCAGCTGTCCCTAGGTGTAATGAAAGGCGGTCCTGCCACAAGCCACCTGGCAGCATTGTGATGTCACAACGCTGCCAGCAGAGAGGAGCCGAGATGGAAGAAATGAAGAAGCAAGAAAGAAGAAGCAGAGGTGCGGACAAGGAGAAAAGAAGAAAAGGTAATTACATTAAAATAGCAAATCGGGCTACATTAAACATTGAGAGAGGGAGCTGCAGAAAATGGGGGGAGAGGGAGTTACGGAAAGCATGGAGAGGGCTGGAGAAAATCAGGGGTAGAGGGGGCTACAGAAAACATGGAGAAAATGGGCTGGAGAAAATGGGGGCGAGAGGGGGATACAGAAAATGTGAATAGAGAGGGCTGAACAATATCAGGGAAGAGGGGGCTATCGAAAATGTGGAGAGTGAGGGCTGGATAAAATTGGGAGAGAGGGGGCTACAGAAAACAAGAAGAGAGAGAGCTACAGATAATTTGTTGGAAAGGGGCTACAGAAACAGGTGAGAAGGGGGGCATGTGCAAGAAAAGCTGGTGGGCAGGGGACATGTGTTAAAAAGCTGGCTAAGGAACAGGTGCATATGAAAGAGAAGCTAGGGGGCAGGGGGGAATGTGCGAAAAGGCGATAGAATGGAGGTGACATGTGTGACCAGAGTTGATGGGTACGGGTGTTATGTCTAAGAATAGCTGGTGGGCAGCGGTGGACATGTCAGTACATAAGAGGTGAGTGCTTTTTTTTGGCTTTGTTCTGAAATGTAACATTTGGAGCCTCCGCTCTAGATCTCCTGCATATGCTCCTGGCCAGCAGTGAAGCCTGGACATCATTCTGCATCAGGCATCAGTACATCTGGACTGCAGCTTTACCAGCCAGCCAAGAGGAGGTAAGAGTTACTACTTTTATTATGCAAATGCCAAGTGTGTGAGGGGCTAGGAAGTTGCAGTTGGGTGGAGGGGGGCAGTAGGCTCAAGATTTGCCTAGGGAGCCGAGAAACCTTGCACTGGCCCTACCCCTACTTAAATTTTGCTATGGGACCCAGTGATACATTGTTCCACCCCTGCCTACCAGTCTGAATAGCTTAATCTCTATATTAATCTAAACTCTCCACTTTAATATCAACATGTCCTTTGCACTAAGCACTTACCTTTCACTCCTGATTTTTTCTAGGGTACAGAAAACAGATCCTTGAACAGTGATACCAGTTGATCTTAGTGTGTTGTCACTCACTTCATTTCACTGAGAGCCTCAGCGTAGTAGCTAATGACAGCTGAAAGGGGAACAAATGGCTGCCTGGGGACACTGGTGGATATTTGGGCAAGATTTGAAGAATATCAACTGTATGATTGGAGGGAATGCAAAATAAACTGGAACTATGTAAGAATTGCACCTAGCATATAGAGCAAGAGAAGTGGTGCTGGGCAGTTCTTATACACATCATAAGTATGGAGACTGGGATTTACTTTCAACAAACAGGCAAATAAATCTCTGCAAACTGTAAACTAAATTACAATTTATGTTATGTTAAAATGGGTGCAATATGGTGTTTTTTAAAATTTTCACTTCTGCTTACGATAATGTTGCAAAGATTGGTGCAAAGACCATCTGTAACAGATGCAAAGATAACACAGCAAATGAAGACTCTGATTTGATCATAATATCCAGTTATTTGGTAGCATTAGGTGACTATGCTGATCAAGAGGAGCTTTAAAGTAGCGTATTATAGTTTTCTAGGAAACATGCCCATGTGTGTGCTGTCACTTATAGTTTTCATGTATGTACTTTAAATGGTATCCCCATCTGGAAATATTAAGTGTTGCCACATCAGTAAAAAAATATTATTGCCCCACTGGTAATAAACATAGCATGTCACTGTAATATAATAAAATATGTTTTTTTCCCCCTTACATATAATCATTAATGAAATTTGACCCACTAATTTATTCATAAAATAACTTGGCCTCTGTAAGATAATTAATAATAATTTTTGCCCCTTGAAACAAAAAATCATGATAACCCTCATAATTAAAACTTGTATTGTGCCCCCTGTAATGTTAACAATTGGGAGAAAACCCTAACAGCGTGTTTTTATTTTCTGTTGAAACTCTGGCGAGTTTCACTAAACCAACAGCAGAATAGGAGTTTAAAAATCAACACAAATCGCTGGAGATTGGATTCTGGAATCCCAAAATCGCGGGTTAATACATATAGCTAATTTACATTTGATACATTTACCCTCCGTATAATTTTTATAATTTTGATTGCTCAATTTTGACAATTCAACCAAATTGATTAATCACTGTACATTGTTTGGACTCATTGCGCTATGATCAATATCTGATCAGCTTGAACCTGATTGGATTGTAGTGGAAGTGGAAGTCAGATGGCCATCATCAGCACTTGTGTGAAGTCATTTGCCAAACATTGACTTACCATTCAGGTTTGGCAAATGACCTCTTAAGAGCAATATATGCAGACAATTTCCATTGCAATTTGATCATATTGGAGCATTGCAATCTAATAAGATTCAGCCCTCCTCCTGTGATCAAAGGTTCCAAGATCAGATCGGAATTACAATGTTCCCATAGAATCAGAGTCTAACTTGCGTGGCCAGCATAAGTCTATGGATAATGGTTTATCAAAGATTTATAAGACGGCTAAAGAAAGGAATAAACAGATTAATGTGAATTTGACAATTGTAGCCTAGTAACTATTTGAACTTAGTCAACCTCTCTATAAATACAATGGAAATTAGGTTAATTAGGTTTCAAATGAAAGCATAAGAGGAATAAACAATTTACTCACTATAAAACACCACCAGTAATAAAGTTTTTTCTTTATATATCTTTTTAAAATATATAGGGTAGTGTTCTGATTTCAATGGTCTAACAATAAAATATTAAGTTAATGCGTTTACCTCTGTTTTATTATTTAAATATTTGTCTGCTAAGCAGCTAGGGCTTACCTGGATGTCTCTCTCCTCTCACTCGCGCCCCGTTGCCTAGCAATAGGAAGCTCTTCCAGGTCCTGGCGGCACAGCGGACGCATGTGCAATACCTCGCATCCCGTTGCTAGGCAACAGGGCGCTGTCCTTCTCAGGCTGCCGGCGATCAGCTGTGTTCTGACCGCCGAGACTGCAGGCTCCAATCAGGAGGCGCTTCCGTCTATTTAAACCTCACTCTGGCGCCATTAAGGTGCCAGAGTATTGGTTTACCCTGCTACAGCGTTCCTGTTTGTTCTATTGCTACTTGGTCCCTGATTCGACTTGTTATTGACCTTCCCTGTGGATTCCGTTCGATACTGCTCTGCTTGTTCTGGTTTTGACCCCTAGCTCGTTCCTGACTACTCTCCTGGACATCTCCGTTGTACTGTGCTACTGTTCTGATCCGGACTGTCCACCCATTCTTCTCTCATCACCGCACTGGTGATTATCTGGGAGAACCGCAATCTGCGCACCTCACGCAGCCAATTTCATACCTCCTTGTGGGGGACCCGGGTGAAAACCGGGCGTGCGTTAGATTTCGCGCCTCGCTGTTTAGTTGCGCTAATACCAGTCAGTGATATTTCCAGTGTTAACTACGTGACAACAGCCCACTCAAATGATTTTTCTGTGACCTCTATTAGGTGCGAGGCAAAATAAGCTAAAGATATGATGCCGTAGAGTGCATTCTTGGATGAGAAATGAATTCCCCCCTAAAATATATTAAATTTTATGTAAAAATTTTGGAGTGTTATGCAATTTTTTTTGCCTGTCCTAATATATACAATTGACTAAATGGAATGATTTATCGCTTCTCTGTTTTGTTTTGTTTTTTTCTCACTTCCTAATATGTAACACAAAAATAATTTTATTCAACTTTAGAACGTGTTGCCAATATATGCTATTAAATGTATTTGCAGCTACCGTGATTCAAGCACATATACAACAAGTAGTCATGGAATTTGTTATAACAACGAGTGAATGTTGGATTGAAGAAATAAATATTCCCGTTGTGTTTAAATTCATAAAAAATCTATGTTTAATCATTTTAAATTACTTTGCTAATAATAATTGGAATGCAGTTATACACTATGCCAAGAATGTGCGTCACTATATAACCATTCTTCACAGAAGTATTGCACAGCAGAGGTACGCAATTTCTAGAAAATCTGTTCAAAACAATGACACAATACAGCAATTCTGGAAAAAAATGTTTCTGGACTTTGCTGTGGTTTTATATTTCCCCTGTTCCAGCAGGTGGCAGCTGAGTATCTCTATCAAGCCTTAGTTTCAGGGCCAGAGAGTGAATACAACCTTCCTTTTGGTAATTTAGCACCTGGAATTAACTCAATGGCACAATCAAAATCCCGGTGTGGAGGCAGAGTGTCAGCTGCCTTTTTAGAGAATACATCCCAGAATTCATGGTATTGAGGAGGAAGTAGTCCGGAAGCAGGCTGCAGAAGCCGCAGGGGCAAGATCAAACAAGTCTGAGAACACAAGCTCCATTGGGTAATTTCCGCTTGAGCACAATCTATTACAGGATTATGAAGGCGAAGCCAGGGATGACCCAGTATTACTGGTACAGAAGGGCAATTGATGAGGTAGAAGGACAGAGTTTCTGAGTGAAGGGTTCCCACTGTCAACTGTAGCGGGGCTGTTTCACACAAAACCTCGCCACCTAGGAGTGGTCCTCCATCTAATCCACATACAGTAATAGCAGTACTGATACTCTTGAAAGGAGTCCCGGAAGAATTGGCAAATCCAATGTCCAGAAAGTTATCAACGCACCGCTATCTATAAAAGTCGAAATATCAAAGGAGTGAGCACCATAAGTGATATGTGCAGGCACAAAAACTGCATTTTTGGAGGGAATGATTTTGGAGGAGATGACCTAGGTCAGTGGTCAGGGAACAGGGGTAAATTACCCCAAATGGGGTAAAAATGAAATTCCTGGGGGTAATGCTGCCGATTCACATATTGTCAGTTGTATTGTAGACCCCTTTAAATGTGAAATTGCTGTTGTACCAGAAGAGCCTCAAGGGTTGGCAGAGGCACTTCTTGAGCATTGAGGCAATAATGAAGCACGTATTGCATTTGAAAACAAAGCAGATCTGTCATATTTTTGGATGTCAACAGCTGCAAAGGCATCAAAATTGCACATGAGGAGGCAGTCAAAAAGTTGCTGCCTTTTGCAACAACCTACCTTTGCGAACAAGGATTTTCGACTCTAACGAACAGAAAAATAAAGCAGAGAAATCGATTGGACGCTGAAGACTGTATCCAAATTGCTCTGACATCAAAATGCCCCAATATTGTTGCTTTCGGATCAAAAATTAAGCAACATCATTTCTCCAAAACCTGAAGTTTTGAAGTTGAAGCTTTCAAAGAAATTTTGAATAGATTCAATAAAATTTTGAATTCCAATAATTAATAATATATGATTTCCTTCCTTTCAAATCAAGGGGGTAACATCGGCGTATCTAAATATATTTGGGGGTAAAAGGTAAAAAAGTTTCCTGACCCCTGACCTAGGTGAACCTCCTCTTTAATCTCTAGGCCAAATCTTTTCCCGACTTATTAGGGCCGAAATGGGAAAAATGACCTTTGATGCCACAGTAGAGGAAAAGACCTTGGGTACGTCTTCTGGTTTTCTCCTCTACAGAAAGACGATAGGCTCCTAATTGCATAGGCTCTTCAGTGTCCATTAATGCAGGAACAAACACAGATGGTGAACAGGAAGGTACCTCCTGTTCCGCTTTCCTCTCCTTGATCCGTCTCTCAATTTTGATGGCGAGCTGCATAAGATTTTCCAGAGATGTTTGAGAAAGATACTGTACCAAAGTGTCTTTGATCTGCTCCGACAAAACTAAGCCGAATTGACTGCGCAAAACAGGATCGTTCCATTCGCTGTCAGTAGACCATCGCCTAAATTTGTCCCAATATTCCTCAGTGGAGCGCCGACCTTGCTTCAAGGCCCTAAGGTGAGCCTCGGCCAAGGCCACCCGATCTGGATCATCATAAAGCAGGACCAACGCATTAAAGAATGCATCAATAGACTGTAAAGAAGGACTCGCAGGAGAAAGGCTGAATGCCCAGGACTGGGGGTTACCTTGGAGGGATATTATAATACCAACCCTTTGCTGCTCTGAACCTGAAGAACGAGGACTTAGCCAAAAATAGAGCTTACAACTTTCTTTAAAATTGCGGCTCCTGTATACCTTGTTCAGCAGTTCCTGTGCTTCCCAGCCTACCTGAACCTGAAGTGTACCCCAGGCCGCAGATTCTCTATCTCTTTTGCATCTGTACTGTATACTGAATATTACCTGGACCTCTGTCGCTAACGCTGTACTCCTCCTGATCCAGCTTCAGTGCTCCCTAGCATATCTGGACTCAAAGTGTGCACCTGGTTGCAGATCCTTATTTCCTTTAGTACCTGTACTGTGTCCTGAATATCACCTGGACCTCTGCTGCTAACGCTGTATTCCTCTTGATCCAGCTTCAATGCACCCTAACATGTCTGGACATAAAGTATACACCTGGCCGCTGATCCTTATTCCCTCCAACACCTGTACTGTATATTACCTGGACCTCTGCCGCTAACGCTGTATTCCTCCTGATCCAGCTTCAGTGCTCCATAGCATATCTGGGCCCTAAATATACACCTGGCCACAGATCCTATTGCCTCCAACATCATCATTCATCATCATTTATTTATATAGCGCCAACATATTCCATAGCGCTTTACAATTGGGGACAAACATAAACTAATAAACAAACTGGGTAAAACAGACAAAGAGGTGAGAAGGCCCTGCTCGCAAGCTTACAATCTGTGCGCCACTACTGTGCTCTGAATATTACCCAGACCTCTGCCGCTAATTCTCTACTCCTTCTGATCCAGTTCCTGTGCTACCCAGCATATCTGGACCTAGTACTTACCTCGCCACAGATCCCAATTCTCTTCAATACCTTTGTCCTACTCAGTACATCATCTTTGCTACTCCAACCTCACTATTATACTTCACCTAACACCACAAGCAGGGCCGCGACCTGTGGCACGGAAGCAGCCAAGCCCTTTTGTGTTGTTAGATTTTGCAACTCCCAGGATGTAGTGCTAAATTAGGCAGGTCTAAGGGTCCTATCAGTCCCAGCATTTGTGACAATGGGCTAATTTTGGGGAAGGTCCACCAAACGTGCAACAGGGAGCCCCTACAAATCACATCCTCTCCATCATCTGTCTGTAGAGCTTTGGAATATTGAGTGTAAGCGCAAAGGGACCAAGTACCACCTGTTATAAATTTTGAAAGAGTTATCTTTGACTCAAACTGAAATAGATGTTTTAGATAGGTTAGATCGAATTTTTGATCATTCTTTTGGGTCCAGACTCTCCCCAGTGTCTTGCTCCCATGCCAACTCATGTGGATCTTTGGATGGGAGGTTGTGGCTGTTTATCGGTTGATATAGTGTTTATATAAGACCTCTAGTCGAAGGTGAGTTTCGACACAATCTGACTGATTTTTTCTACATTTTATTTGGTTCTTGAAGTGCAAGGTCGTCCAGAGCGTTCATCATCTTTGACATTCTCACGTCCCTCGCTAAATCTTTTGTGCCACTCAAACACACGCGCACGAGACAGGCAGTCATTCCCATAGGCCGTAATAAGCATTTGAAAACATTCTGTTGGTGTTTTGTGCAATTTTACAAAAAAATTCAAACTGACACGTTGTTCAACTTTAAACCTTAGCATTTTTTCGGCACTCTACAGAAAACACAACCAAACTAAATGGCGACTGACAATCAACTGAACGTCATAGAGTATTGCAGCTTGTCATGCAGGTTCAGACCGGTTCAAGGTTACTACGTATGCTGTTATAATCGGTTCTGACTGTTTTGTTTACTAGGTGGAATCACAGTCTCATTATTTAATAGACATACCTCGTATTCTAGGGGAAACATTGATCTGAGGGAAGTGTCAGTTGTAGGTAGTGAAAATAATGTCTGATTTGTAAGTATTGCTAAAAGAACTCATGTGGTAAGTCCAATCTGGTAATGAGAACTGAGAACGAGGAGAAAAAAATGCACCAGAGCTACATCCCAAGACCTTGTACTTTTTATGCTAGAACTTGACACCTCTACATGTTTGTGAAAATTAAAATATTGTAAATGCGGTATTGTAAAATTACAGAATTATCAGTTCTCGAAATGTCTGATGTGTTTAAAATATATCATGGATAAGATCTGTAGTAGTCTATAAACTATGCCTTTATTTGCTGCAGGGTGAAAATGGGGCAAATGGACTTCCAGGAGCAGAAGGCCTGCAAGGACCAAAGGTAGTTATGAGTGTTACTTATAAGAGTTCTTTTATCTGCACCTTGATAAAACAACACTTAAATCATTTACTATTGAATCCTAGGGTATGCAAGGTGACCATGGCCTTCCAGGACCACCAGGACTTCTCGGACTGAAAGTAGGTACAACTATACTGAAGCAGTTACTACTGCCTACACATGGGGTAATGTGTTATATGTCAAGATCATTTATTGTTACTTGGGGTTAGGGAGTTTAGTATTAAAAAATGTATTTGATTGGACATCTCCTTTAAAGGGAACATATTGCTAAAATAATTGTTGTGTACGGAACTGCAGACCCTTTCTTGCGCCTTATAAATAAATGATGATAGTTATAATAATAATAGGAACTCTATTCAAATAAAGAGAATAACACAATACTGTGGGCTCCATTAAATGAGTGATTCAAAAGAGAAGAGAAAGCAGCCAGAAGATGTAGTAGAATTACAACTATTAGTATGCTGGGACTTGTAGTACCATCACAGCACTATAGCCTAAACTGGAAAGCATCCAGGTGCATGTCTGGTATAGATGGTTCATAGTTCATAGCATATGCTACACTAGATCCTTAAAGTTATCCTCGTGCTGATACACTTTTTAAATCTGGTATTCGTTCTAATGATAAGGGAGGAGCTATAGCTGTAGTTGTAATGGAAATTCTGGTTAGCACTGAACAATGGCTCATATCTGGAAATTTTAACTTTGGGGTTTGGTGGTGCTTAAAAAAAGAGGAATCGTAAAACATACAGCTACCACTTTTTCCTAGTGTAAAAATATGGAACAAATGGTGGTTTACTTGTCAGCAGAACAGAATTGAAATACAATAATCACCCATTAAATAAAAATAGATAACAAAGGTAGCGATATAAATACTCAAAACCTTTTGAATGCTGATAAAACTGATTTAGTAGCCAGGAATCCTTCATAACAACTCTTGACTGTTTCTCTGAAGTTCCGGGATTTCATTGTCAATTCTAGGTGCAATGCTCAGTACCGCCCACCTTAACAAGTCGGTGGACAGTTATTAACAGGTTAAATCGATATTCTCCACTTGACAGTAAGATGATTTTCGAATACTGTTAATTATTTTTCCGCTGACGCATCGTTGAAAAGCAATATTTAAAAGCAGCTTCCCTGGGTTAACTGTTTTTGCAGCAACTGATCGCAGCAGCATTGTTTCAACAAAGTAAAGCAGTGAATCCAATCATTTGCAAATCAGATAATAAAACAAATGTTTATTTCTAATAATCACATTTATTTTAAATATAAGTGATCTTTGTCTCCACCTAGTGGTTATAAGTGATAATGCAGGTGTTTTTCTTTTAAATTAGAGATTTCTGGGCAGTATTTCTTGAAGAGATGACTTGGGGCATACCAGACTCTTTGAGAATAAAACTGGGTTAGTCTGTGTCCTAGAGATGGCCTATTCAAAT
The DNA here is from genome assembly GCF_038048845.1 of Mixophyes fleayi. Classification (NCBI taxonomy): domain Eukaryota; kingdom Metazoa; phylum Chordata; class Amphibia; order Anura; family Limnodynastidae; genus Mixophyes; species Mixophyes fleayi. The sequence goes on along the minus strand of NW_027447498.1, from coordinate 2,217,077 downwards.
GTTTATTGCTTTGCAAATGTAAGCAATGATTTTAGATCTTTTGTTAAACTGAAGTAAAATTTACATTCATGTATAGTTCCCCTTTGCATGAATATTTAGTTGGATTATTATAGTTGATATAGCGCTATCATATTACGCAGCGCTGTACAGACTATATTTGTCAATCACATTCATCTCTGGGCTCCTAGCACACACACGCATATGTCCATATTAGTCAGCACCCAATTATCCATAAAAAAAATGTTTTGGGATTAAACCCAAACAAACACAGAGAGAACATACAAACTCCAGCACGGCAGGGGCCTGGTCAGAAATCGAACTCATGACCCCAGTGCTGCGAGTCAGCAATGTTAACCACTGTGCCACCACGCTGAATGTGGACACCAGGTTTGCCCAAACCATACTCTGATATTTACAGAGGCCACAAGGCCCTCCCCTGTCGGATCCCAGAAATCAGCACCATGACAATTAGGACATGCAAAAAGTTATACCTTATAAACGATACTTTCGATATGATGCTGATTATACTTCTACAAAATATTCATAAGCAATGACACTTAACAAATACATGAATACAGGGCAGCATGGTGGCTCAGTGGTTAGCACTTCTGCCTCACACCAATGGGGTCATGAGTTCAATTCCCGACCATGGCCTTATCTGTGTGGAGTTTGTATGTTCTCCATACGTTTGCGTGGGTTTCTTCCTGGTGCTCTGGTTTCCTCCCACACTCCCAAAACATACTGGAAGGTTAATTGGCTGCTATCAAATTGACCCTAGTCTCTCCCTCTGTGTGTGTATGTTAGGGAATTTAGACTGTAAGCTCCAATGGGGAAGGGGCTGATGTGAGTTCTCTGTACAGCGCTGCGGAATTAGTGGCACTATATAAATAAATGTTGATGATGATGATGAATACACTTAAAATAAGGATATGCCTTTATTCCTTTACTTTCCTGGGTCAAATAATATATTCACTAGGAGAATTTAATGTAATGACATTAACAAAGGTTACATTTTATGATGAGGCCAAAAGATAACCTAGGCAGTGGTGTGACTTAACTTTGAATATTTATATACCACCATGGCTGTACAGTAACAGGCTACTTAACCCACATTGGGGGCAAGACCAACATAACAACATTAAACTACATGCACACGTTTGTGCCGTATCGCTCAGTTGGCTGTTGATCCCTTGCGTTTTCTGCAGCACGATGAGAACTCACCAGATGCCAATAGATTCTCGACCTTCGTGAGTCCAATTTTATTTTAGCTGATTCTAATCATATGGAAAAAGAGCACATGTACGGTATATAACATGTAAACATTGAGCTGCATGGATCATAATAAGGTTATTTAGCTGAGCTGGTCACTCACCTCCTCTTCTTAATTGTTTTCTTGCTGAACATTGCTTCTACCACTGAGGGGTATCGTGCTCAATAAGTCCAGGGGCGCACACAGGGGGGGTTTCTGGGTCTCCAGAAACCCCTCCCCTCCTCCAACATAGCGGCACTGTACTATATAGCAGCCGCGGCGCTGTCAAAGAAGTGTCCGCACCAATATACTAAATATTTATGATGTTACAGATTAACAACATCAATCTACTGAGGGTATATTTTGGCATTAGGGTTATTGACCTTTAATTGTTCTGCTGGTTTACATTAAAAATTACACTTTCCGGCTCAGACAACAGCTTGTCTGTCTCCAGTGAGACTAGGCACCAAGTACACCCTAATAATCTGCAAATCATTACTTTAAAATGTAAAAGGTGCAAGGAGAGCTAGAAGATTTTGGCTCAGAAGAGATAGCACCTATAATAAACTGACACCCAATTCCTGCAGCAGTCGTGCCTGAAATCTTCTTATTAAATCTGGTGAATTACTGCGGGTCCTCTGACTCTAACACCCCCCAAATCTCCTGATTCTCATGAACCAAAAGGGACAGGCTTTACTCAGGGGCATGGCACTGGTGTCATAGGGACGTGGCTTGGACGTAATGAGCTGAGATGTGATTGCATCAAGGTGTGGTCATTTTTGTCCTGATTTTATGCCCTGGAAATTTGGGAAGCATGGGTGAAGCAAGATACTAAGTAGCTATATAGATTTCATGCATCACATAAAATAAGCGTTCTACCCAGCTCTGAAGGAGCTGGGCCAAGTCTTTAAAAGGAAGAGCAAGACCTGACTCTCAATGTATTTCTTCCTGGTTTAATACTTTATAAATAAATAAAGGATACATTATTGTCCATATTATGTGGTCAGTATTTAATGCTGATACTTACATCTTTCAATGGAACCAGCTTCTTTGTGGTCTGGTAAGAAGGAGCAAGGGTTGCTGGGTAATAATACTCCCCATCCATGTTGTCATGTTTGTCAGATTTGTAGGTGACCTGAGGACACAGATTATTCTCATTATCACAGTTAGTTCCATTATACAGAGGAGGAAGACTTTTCTCCTTTACCAAACTGATTATACACACCCTTTACACCCTTAGAGGCTCAAGAATATGCAAGTCAACTATATGGAATAGACTATACATGGCCGGATACGTCGGCACAGTACGGAAATGTGTATTTTACACGAAGAAAAATATCAATCCGACTCTAAATGAAAATGGAAGTCACAGTGTGCTAGTATCATGAAGCGCTACGGAATATGCTGGTGCTATATAAATAAATGTTGATGATGATCATATATAACCGCGCCAGACTCGTAATATATAACAGCGGACGTGTTTGTCCTGTACTCACATTGCTGGCAAGATTTCCAGCCTTCATGGCGTGTAACGTGCGCCGGTCCATGCCGACCCCGTCGTAGTGCCCCTTCACCTGCGTCTGGTATTTCTCTTTGTATTTCAGCTGCGGGCGGGGAAGGAATACACCAAAATATAATTGTATTTAAAGCTTCACACCATTTAGGAGCAATAGTAAAACATTATGTTACAATGTGAAGAAGGTGCCGGAGCAGCGGCACTTATCTATCCCACATGTTATACGGTTCAAGGGTTTACATCTACATCTAATTGAAAATAATCCTTCTCCATCTGTATCCAAAATGCTGGTGAAATACAAACAAGATGATACATAGTAGTACAATGTTAGTGCTGATAGTAGGGAAATGATAGTTCTGCCATAGTAATCTGGGTATTATATAGGGATACATAGTAATCTGGGTATTATATAGTGATGCATAGTAATCTGGGTATTATATGGGGTACATAGTAATCTGGGCATATAGGGATACATAGTAATCTGGGTATTATATAGGGATACATAGTAATCTGGGTATTATATAGGGATACATAGTAATCTGGGTATTATTTAGGGATACATAGTAATCTGGGTATATTTAGGGATACATAGTAATCTGGGTATTATATAGGGAGTATTATATAATGATTCATAGTAATCTGGGTATTATATAGTGATACATAGTAATCTGGGTATTATTTAGGGATACATAGTAATCTGGGTATTATATAGGGATACATAGTAATCTGGGTATTATATAGGGATACATAGTAATCTGGGTATTATATAGGGATACATAGTAATCTGGGTATTATTTAGGGATACATAGTAATCTGGGTATATTTAGGGATACATAGTAGTCTGGGTATTATATAGGGAGTATTATATAATGATTCATAGTAATCTGGGTATTATATAGTGATACATAGTAATCTGGGTATTATTTAGGGATACATAGTAATCTGGGTATTATATAGGGATACATAGTAATCTGGGTATATTTAGGGATACATAGTAATCTGGGTATTATATAGGGAGTATTATATAATGATTCATAGTAATCTGGGTATTATACAGGGATACATAGTAATCTGGGTATTATACAGGGATACATAGTAATCTGGGTATTATACAGGGATACATAGTAATCTGAGTATTATATAGGGAGTATTATATAATGATTCATAGTAATCTGGGTATTATACAGGGATACATAGTAATTTGGGTATTATACAGGGATACATAGTAATCTGGGTATTATACAGGGATACATAGTAATCTGGGTATTATACAGGGATACATAGTAATCTGGGTATTATATAGGGATACATAGTAATCTGGGTATTATACAGGGATACATAGTAATCTGGGTATTATACAGGGATACATAGTAATCTGAGTATTATATAGGGATACATAGTAATCTGGGTATTATATAGGGAGTATTATATAATGATTCATAGTAATCTGGGTATTATACAGGGATACATAGTAATCTGGGTATTATATAGGGATACATAGTAATCTGGGTATTATATAGGGATACATAGTAATCTGGGTATTATATAGGGATACATAGTAATCTGGGTATTATTTAGGGATACATAGTAATCTGGGTATATTTAGGGATACATAGTAATCTGGATATTATATAGGGAGTATTATATAATGATTCATAGTAATCTGGGTATTATATAGTGATACATAGTAATCTGGGTATTATTTAGGGATACATAGTAATCTGGGTATTATTTAGGGATACATAGTAATCTGGGTATATTTAGGGATACATAGTAATCTGGGTATTATATAGGGAGTATTATATAATGATTCATAGTAATCTGGGTATTATACAGGGATACATAGTAATCTGGGTATATTTAGGGATACATAGTAATCTGGGTATTATATAGGGAGTATTATATAATGATTCATAGTAATCTGGGTATTATACAGGGATACATAGTAATCTGAGTATTTTATAGGGATACATAGTAATCTGGGTATTATATAGGGAGTATTATATAATGATTCATAGTAATCTGGGTATTATACAGGGATACATAGTAATCTGGGTATTATACAGGGATACATAGTAATCTGGGTATTATACAGGGATACATAGTAATCTGGGTATTATACAGGGATACATAGTAATCTGGGTATTATATAGGGATACATAGTAATCTGGGTATTATACAGGGATACATAGTAATCTGGGTATTATACAGGGATACATAGTAATCTGAGTATTATATAGGATATACATATCTCAATCCCAGAAATGACAGAAAATAGTACTTTAACTCACCAAACTCATTTAAACTGGATTGAATAGGTGCTAAAGTGTTTGTGGTAATATCATTACCTACCTCACATTAAACTGACTAGCTGATGACACTAACATTTGCCAAAGCCACTGATAGGCTTAAAAGTTTTCATGTGCTCTGCGAGTCTATTCTCCTGGCCACACAAACAATTTTCAAATGATTTCATGCTAGCACTTTCTTTATAACAGCATCAGGCCAGTCTTGTACTCTACATACTGAATGGTCCTACTGTGTCCGATGGTATCATAAGGCTAATACTTGTATTCAGGGTTATTGGTAGCACTTTGTAGTGTCTATCTAACATTGTGGGCTTTATACACCAATAATGTGCTCAATGTTGTGGCTACTGATTGGACTCTGGAACTAATGCTAGCACTAATGTGTCAATGGGGGGGACATGGATAGACTATATAATATGTAGGAAATAGTACATAGACATTTAGACATCAAGAAAATAAAGCATTGTTCAAATCAAATGTCTCCTGTGTCTCTTTATGCTCTTTGTATGCATTATGCATGGATTTGCCCTATTGCCATGTTATTTGCTGCCGTCAGATTTTTTTCAACTCCTAAGAGTGAGAAGCTATTTTCACTGGAGATTTGACAGAAAATGATACGGCAAAGCATGCAGCGACAGAGACCGGCCGTATGTAATACATATACAGTGTTTAACAGGAGACAGAGCAGATATATGAAAATAAGGTAAGCCTTAGATACTTTTACAGACAGTGCATCTAATGCATTGGGGAGGCTAGGCAGGACCAGTTTTCCAATAACAAAAGTGACCCTTTGGCTCTAATAGAGTTAAGTGAAAAAGTGGATATATATTTTAAGTTAATAGAATGCAGTTCAGTAATGATTATGAATTGTATATATCTATGTATATAAATGACGTCTACTGACTTTAGTCCATAAGTAAATTGCCTTTTTTTTTTTTTTTTAAGTAAATTGCCTTTGTAGCAACCTGTTTACTTTTAGTAAAATTGTTTACAGTTTAACTTTATCTGATTACAATGTGATGACATTTGGTCATTCTAGGCGCACACAAGCGCCTGGCCGAGAAGAATCCCACCAATGTATTTATTAGCACAAACTTCACAAACATGACACTTGCGAACCCCATTGTCACCTTGCTTTCCAAGTACTACCTTAGTAACATTTATAACAATTAATTGCAATAAATTGGCAGGTTCTATTGAATGAACGGAAAGTAGGCAGTTCTTTGGCCTGCACTATTGCACCTTGTATACAAGGGTTAGTGATATGCAACGGTCACCATGAACATGAAACAGCATTGAGACAAATGGAAAAATGAATCCATAGTGAGTCATAAACCCAAGTTTAAACTATGTACACGAGTGGGAACAACATCACTAAAAAGGATGTGTTTCTGCTTCTACTGCTCCTCTCGCCCTTATATGATACTGGACATCCTGTTAAATTTGCATTTCTAAAAACCATTTCAATGTTCATTTATTTCTCACTCCAAATACAAATGACATTCACAATAACCTTAACCTTTCTCAACACGGATTCTAATCGTGTAGGTTTCAGGATTTGCCTGTTTGAAAATATGACAGTTAATTTATATATATAATAAATTAGCTAAACCACTAATTACCCATGTTGTGCTCAAATAGGGATATGTTAACCACCCTCGATTCACAAACAATTGGCTTAGAATAAAAGTATAAATATATCTGATACAGTACTACACAGACCAAGCTTTTTGTAAGCAACCTCGTTTACAATGACATTTTTTTGTAGTCTATACTTTTAGAAACCAGGCTGTTTATTACACTCATGTACACATATAACCTTAATAAAGATGCAGAGTTTACCAGTTAATAATGTAATTGCAGACATTGAGAGGTAATGGCATAATGACCGTTTAAATATGCTGAAGAAATTTATGTCCACAATGGGTATTTAAACGTACGCCTATAAATTAAAAATACATCCTGTGTATTTTCTATTTTCTTGTTTACTTGTGTTGTTAATATGTTTAATGGTGATAAGAATGCAGCAACTTGGTGAACTGTATAGGCATGTACCTGTGAGTAGATCTTGCATTGTATCTAAGCATTCACCAATGAAAGTAACATTCCTATTTCAAATATATCTACATGCTGACTGTCAGGTGAAAGAAGGCAATAGATAATACACTATGTAAGTTACCAATTCTATTAGACATATAAATTGCACTGATTTTGTAATACACACCCTTTGTCAGCTGTTTTCTATAAGCTTATCCTTATGGGAATGTTGCTGCATTTAGCAAACATTGATTATTACCAATATATTATGATGTTTTCCTGCAAAGATCTGATGTGGAATGGCCTTCCTCTTCCTCACATCCGCACTCTCTTCAGGCTTGTCAGTGAGTGTGCACTCTTCTCTGCAGTAAGTCTCTCCTTAGTGGCATTCAGTCCCTTATTTCTCAGTGGATACTCAGGTCTGTGGTGAGTCTCTAATTTGTGAACACTCAACTCTGCAGTTAGTCTCTCTTTAGAGTACACTAAGCTCGCCAGATAATATTTCCCTCCTGAGAGTGCGGATGTGAGGAAGAGGAAGGCCATTCCACATCAGATCTTTGCAGGGTCACTGACACTTATCCTGGAAATGTATAGGATGATTTGCGCCGATGCATATGATGTACTGCATGGCCATACATGATATGGGTATCATAGCTATCATTTTCTAGCGTGTACTAGAAGATTGACAGAGAGAATCTGATTGGTTGCTATGGGCAACGCCTCCACTTTTCCTTTTACAGAAATCTACCCCGTTATCTTCAACCTACATCCAGGGGATTCCATGTGTGAGCGATGGTTTGTCTGAGACCAACTGCTTGGTAATGACATTTTCACAATGGTCCATGCGGTACCTGTCCATTGAAATCTATGAATACGGCTTAATTTCCGCTTGGTACAGCGATACACATGGCAGATACTGACCATTAACAAATGTAATATACAGTTTAAAGATGGATATATGAAAATAGTTTTTTCCACTTTAAATAATATTGTGCCCAAAATTTCCCTGCAGTTTGTTCAGATAACTTTTGTGAGGTGAACGTTGTCATCATCAGATTGCTGCAGGTTGATCAAGCTGCATGAACGGGAAATTCCTGAACAAATACCATTGTATCATCATTGGGTATAATGTTCTTTTGAGCTTAAGGGGCATATTCAGTTACCCGCGGAGTGCCCTTAACTCCCTTTCCGGAGACACTCCACATTACCGCAACATCGCCGATTTCCCTTCACCCCCCATTGGATTGCGAAGGGAAATCCACGTTGTTTCAATACCGTATTAACTAATGGCGTGTGCAGCCGCAACGTCCGTGGGTAATTGAATATGCCCCAAAATGTTTTAATACTCTGATTGGCTAAAGGTTGATTTAGCCCTGTGAGCATTCTAATGTTCTGATTGGCTAGAAATTAATTTAGCCCTATGAAGAATCTAATACTCTTAAAAATACAGACAATTGAAAGCAGGGGAGCACTTGATATAACATTTCCACAGACTCACAAATTGACTGATGTTCCAAACAGCTGAACTATAATCAAAGTTATAGAATATCACCTTGTGCTAACCATGGAATTAAAAACTAGTATGGCAGTATCCCTGTTTTACTTTGCAAACCACATTACAAAACAATTTATGTTTTCCAGTAGAATATCCCTTAAGAAAGCAAAAAAAAATATTCAACAGGAAATAGAGATTATAGCTAATACAGGAAAAAGTATTTACTCAGTTACTGGATATGTTATCTGAAAGTATGCACCCACTTCACAGATGCACGGGGCTCGAATATTACATCTGGGGGTAAATGTATGATCCTTCGATTTCTGCAAGTGGCCGGAAATTGGAGACTTTGCAGTAAAAATTGAAAGCGGCGATGGCTTGTAAAGGCAAACTTTACTTTACTGATCTCTGTCGTTAGTGTTTATTTCATTCCATTAGTTACTTTTTGATATATATGATGTTCTTCAAGCATCCAAGAGTAACCTTGTAGTAACATTGCTACAAATGATCTAAAACCAAACAAATTCAACTAGTCTGAAGCTAAAACCTGGATTAGGAATGTAATGTAATAAAGTAAGTGAATGAATAATGTCAGTCTGACATTATTACAATCCAGGAGCTAAAATAAGAATTATCTATTATAATATATATATATATATATATATATATATATATATATATATATATGTCTCTATCTATATATGTATAGTTCCTCTCTGCATTCAGTAGGGAAATGCCAAATCTCTCAAAAAATGAGGTTGGTTCTCTGCTTTTTAAGCTTCTGCCATAACTGAAATGATATAGTCAGTGATTACTAAAAATATATTTTAAATTCTAATAATAGTTGCTTTCCTGTCACTGTCGTTCTCTGTTGCTTTTTGATGCACTTTTTTTAATGCAGGTCTTTAGACCAGAAGCAGGAGGCTGAAATTATGACATGTACATCGCAGGACCAATAATTATATAAATATATATATATTTATTAGAAATCCACAAATAGATACAATCGGCGCTCTACTAAATAATCCGGTTATTAGTTCATCGATAATTATAAAACACTCCACATGTACAGGTGGCTGCTCACTCCCAAAATCACCGGGTGGTAAGTCCAGATAAATCAAAACCAGATATAAGAACCAACGGTATGGGGGCCTAACAGTGTATTGCTTCCAAATAATGTTCCCACATGTGTACCAAATATACCAAGAAACATGCGCACATCAGCAGGTTTACTGTGCAGGACCACTACGGTCTACTCCTTAGAGCAGGGTTTCCCAAACCCAGTCCTCAGGGAGCCCTAACAGTGCAGGTTTTCCATATCTCCCTGTTAGAGCACAGGTGTAATCATTACTGACTGATACATTGTGACAGATCCACAGCTGGTATAATTATGTCACATGTGATCCGGAAAACCTGCACTGTTGTGGAGCCCTGAGGACTGGGTTTGGGAAACCCTGGTTTAGACGTATGGGATCATCTCATCAATCAGGGAAAACAGAAAAACAGAGAAAACGAGCAAAGTGTAATAAAGCAATGAATTGTAACCAATCTGAGTCCCACCACCACACTGCACACTCCACTTTACAAACATATATTATTATATCTGTACCAAAGTATATATAAATATGCAAATACATAAATATATAATAGATGTACTTAATGCACAAATCTTATTAAACAATTTCCAAGGGATGTACAACGTCGTAGTTCTAGCATAAAAAGAATTGTCATAAATATGTTATGATTCTATGCTTTATATTCCAACTATGTATAGTCCGTATCCTGCAGTTTGTTGTGTCTGATCAATACGGCAAGTGCTGCACAGGCAGAACGGACGTACATCCGTAATCAGCAAGAGACGTTTCTTCAGATCCGCTAGTAGTTGAACACGGGTGTACGAATGCCCAAATTACGTGCGTTATCAAAATAAATTTCACATTACGGACGTTTTGCCTGCCTTAATGAACCAGTGATTCATTTACCAGGTGATTATTAAACGGAGAAAGTATTAGGAGCGAAAAAAGTTGCAAATGGTATTCATGTAAACAATGATATTATAAGTAAACACACATGTACGTGCGATAGGCGCTATGTTAGTCAACACCGACATAAAAGTCCCTTTGGTGAACTTCAGTCACGCTGTATATAAACTCTCACAGAGTAGCAGCCACAAAGACACCTGCTGTGTTTACAAGTGTCATAAATCTGTGAATATAGAAGAGATATTGAAGTGTTGTTCAGTGAACTTGTGACTCAGACACGTGAACAAGAACCCAAATAAAAAATAAATAAAGGATTGTTTCCTATCTCCCCGTTGAAGTCTTTATATAGATGACACACGGACATTCCTTGTTCTGCAGAGGAGAAATAGGATTTGTCAAACATCTCACCCCAGGGGGTATATTTACTAAACTGCAGGTTTGAAAAAGTGGAGATGTTCCCTATAGCAACCAATCAGATTCAAGTTATCATTTATTTAGTACAGTCTACAAAATGACAGCTAGAATCTGATTGGTTGCTATAGGACGGTGTTTCGGGCATTACGGACTGGTAAAGAATCCAGACAGGCTGGCTACATACTCAGCGCTATGCACTTTTCCAGTAAGCTGTTTTAATATAAATTGTATTAATAAACATTTTTAGCAAATACTATACTATATTTTTGATTTATTATTTTACGACTCTTCCTGGAAGTCCTATAGATGGAGATTATGAGGACAAGGTCCACAGTGGCTCTCAGTTCCCTGGTCTGCGTGGCTACTAGATCACTTAATAAAACGTCGCTAAACGGACGCTACGCTTTTCTTTTTATAGTCACAGGTTGGAAAAAGTAAAATGAATAATCTAGTATTGGTCTGTAGTGGGGATGTGGCCTAGCCCAGCCTAAAATGCAGTGTAAAAGTAGACCTGGCTGGTACGTGTGTATTTGCCCTGCATGTTTGTATCTCACCCCTCGTAGTGCAAAGTGGTGTGCTTGATGACAAATTCTGCACTCAGGCAACATTTGAACCTAACTCGAGATCAGACCCAAAATGTATCAATATTGGATTCCGTGCTGAATACGGGCAGCACAGTGGCTTAGTGGTTAGCACTTCTGCCTCACAGCATTGGGGTCATGAGTTCAATTGCCGACCATGGTCTTATATGTGTGGAGTTTGTATGTTCTCCCCGTGTTTGCGTGGGTTTCCTCCGGGTGCTCCGGTTTCCTCCCACACACCAAAAACATCCTGGTAGGTTAATTGGCTGCTAACAAATTGACCCTAATGTGTGTGTGTGTGTGTGTGTGTGTGTGTGTGTCTGTCTGTGTGTGTGTGTGTATTCGGGAATTATACTGTAAGCCCCAATGGGGCAGGGACTGATGTGAATGAGTTCTCTGTACAGCGCTTCGGAATTAGTGGCGCTATATGAATAGCTGATGATGATGAATTTGAAAAACGTACATGCGTGTACTCTATATTTAGTAGCAGCGTTACAGACAAACAACACGGAAACTACATGGGCACATCCTACATATAAGATGATCATACACATCATGTAAGCAATGATGTTGAGTTACCATGCAGATGGACAGCTGCTATTTGCTATCAACATATATTCCAAGCTGTACATTAACCATAGTAAATATGTCACTGTCTGTGAACCTTACCTATTTGTAAAAAATACACAAATATGCATCTTATTTTCCGAGAACAGAAGCCGCGTCAACCATCATCATTCAATGGCCTGAAAGATAAAAAAAATAATTATATATATATAAATATATATATATATATATATATATATATATATATATATATATATATCTAGAGAGAGAGAGATATTCGGTGGAAGTATACAATGAATACAATGAAGTTGAAAGGTTCTATTTTTCCACTTAAAACATTCTTGAACCTACCACACATTTAATCTATACGGCAGACAGAAACACAGACATAAGGACATTAACAGGCACTCAATCATTAAACAGTTTTACTTAATTCTTACCCTGTTCACGGACCCACCCCCTGCCACTAAACCACACCCATAATTCATTGCATTGGGAGGAGATTATAAAATATGAATAAGACTGACACAAGGGTTTTCAAAGTAGATAAAGAGATTATTTCCTCTGGCATAGTGGTTAGTATTGCTGCCTCACAGCACTGGAGTTACGATTTCGATTCTGACCAGGGCCCTATCTGCATGGAGTTTGTATGTTCTCCCAAAAAATACAATTGACTCTGGTCTATGTTTGTTTACACTATATAAATTAACGGAAATATATACAGAGACACAATTAAAATCTAGTGAGAAGTAACTTGCTTCATTTTGGTAACACTTATATAGATGCTAGAAAAAGTTCTGCAAAATGTCAAAAAAAAAAAAAAAAAAAAGATAGGATAGGATAAGGGTGCCTTTAATACGATAGACAGTCCAAATATATACAGCCAATACATGACAAAGCTAAATGAAATGGTTAGAAAGGGGACTGGAAAGAATATTTGTAATTTATCTTCAATAAGAAACCAAGTTACAGCAGTGATTCTCCTATTAAGGTTTGTTTTGCCTTAAATTACGGTTACTAATTTCATCATATGGTTTTAGCTCTAAAGCACAGTCATTAGGAGAATGTAATCAGATGTCTGAGTTAGAGCCAGTCAGTCAGGAAGCTCCTCAGTGGTCAGGTGATGGAAGAGAATGGAGTAGAAGGGGGGATTGTGCAGAGAAAGTGCAGGCTGAGAAGATGGAGTTTGAAAGCCTCTCAACTTGTCATGAGAATGTAGTTTTTAGAGTAATTGTAAGAAACTTAGCAGACTGTAAATCAGTAATAGCAGGTTAAAGAAAAACATCAAAGATAAATGAAAAACTTCAAAACAAACAAAATATCACACATCATTTTTTATGGCATTACTGTTATAACAAGATATGTTCACTATACAAATAGGTGACTAGCAGACAGTGTAGATGTGTGAACTTATACACAGCAGGGGCAGGGCAAGTAATATAACAGCAGTTAATAATAACAGCAACTGAAATAATTGCAATGTCAACTTTTTATAGTGTATTAGCTTCATTAGGACAATGTCCAAAGATATGGGGACAGCCGGAGCCGCCTGCAAAGGAGTCGGGGCTGCAATACTTAACTTATAACCGAGCCGCATAGGAGGTTATCGCTGTACAAAGTATTTTACATTTATAGACCGTATCTGAAAGTTTACATTTTGGGATTTTAGTGGGCCTTTAATTTGATTTGTGGCTAAACTGGTTCTGGTGCGTGATTGCCTGTTTATGTTAGGAAGATTAGTAAGCTAAACAGGGACTTATAGATGGTAAAATAAGAGGTAATACACTGTGCTATTGGTCAATAATATAAAATTGGGACATTTCCAAGGACAAATCTTTAAATCACCAATAGGGGAGAGTTAGCAACGTTTCTGAACAAGTAATCTTTATTTGCCCTCAGTGATTCCGACATTTAAAGCGGAGTGATGTGACAGAAGTGGGGCGAGATGTGGGCACTTGGTCCAGCCAGATTGCAAAGATGAAAACTGATAGGTATGCTATTTGATCCACCTTCAACCAGTTATTAATTCATATTCCCCTGTTGACAACAATAGAATTTTTTATTTTTAACTTCCTTATGGTTGAAATACAGAACGTACAACTGCTGTTTTGTAAAACACCTTTTCTTCACGATGATCAAGCTGGTCTTTATTAAGTGTCTTTGCAAAGAAAACTAGCTAGGGCACCCATGTAACTCATTAATTACAGCAAGCCAGCTGTCTGAGTACTGCTATACTGAAAAAAAAGTTAACTTAAGCTCCACTAAACTCCATCCACTGACATCTACATCTAATGCCAATGCTGGAAATGTTTAACCACAACCGTCAATGTGCAAGCACTGGTAGATGGTTATTAACTTTACTATATTGTATTATTTATATTCAACTTGACTCTCCTGATTAATATGTTGTTTTCCACTATATCCCCTCTCTTCCACTTCTTCCCATCCTACCTTACCTCCCATATCCACCTTCTTTTCATCCTCTACTCCGTCTAATCCTCCACTCTCTCCTATCTTTCCTTACCTCCTTTGCCCCCCTCTTCTCCATTCTCTACTCTGCGTAATCCTCCACTCCCCCAATCCTACTTTACCTACCTTGACCCCGTCTTCTCCATCCTCTACTCCACCCAATCCTCCACTCTCTCCTATCCTTCCTTACTTACCCTGCCCCCTCTTCTCCATCCTCTACTCCGCCTAATCCTCCACTCCCCAGATCCTACTTCACCTCCCTTGTCCCCCTCTTCTCCATCCTCCACTCTCTCCTATCCTACCTTACCTACCCTGTCCCCTCTTCTCCATCTTTTACTCTGCCTAATCCTCCACTCCCTCCAATCCTACTTTACCTCCTGTGTCCCCCTACTTCTCCATCCTCAACTCTGCCTAATCCTCCACTCTCTCCTATCCTACCTTACCTACCCTGCCCCCTCTACTCCATCCTCTACTCCTCTTAATCCTCCACTTCCTACTATCCTACCTTACCTACACTACCCCCTCTTCTCCATTCTCTACTCCACCTAATCGTCCACTCTTTCCTATCCTTCCTTACCTCCTGTGTCCCCGTCTTGTCCATCCTCTACTCCATCTCATCCTCCACTTCCTAATATCTTTCCTTACCTCCCTTTCCCACTCTACTCCATCCTTTACTTCGTCTAATCCTCCACTACCTCCTATCCTACCTCACCTCCCCTGCCTTCCTCTTCTCCATCCTCCACTCCCTTAGACTGCTCAGCCTTCTCCTCCTCTGCTACCCACATGGGTCATTAAGTCTACTTCCTATTTGCTCCTATTCTCCCTCACTACCCCCTCCCTCTAGATAGTAAGCTCTCACGGACAGGGTCCTCTGCCCCATGTCTCACCGCTCTTTATCTACCTTGTATGTCCATGTCATGTCTTCATCTGAATTGTTTCTGTATGTCATGCGATTTGTTCTGTTAATCACTCTATCTGAGTCCATAGCAAATCCCATTGAAGAAATCATATATCCTAGGAATGTGACTTTGGACTTACTTAATTCACATTTTTCTAGCTTGGCACATAACTGGTTTTCACAAAGCTTCTGCAACACTTGCCTTACAGGAACATGATGTTTTTCCACTTTTCTGGAGTAAATCAGGATTTCATCAATGTAAACAACCACAAATTTGTCTAGAAAAACGTTGATCATATCCTGAAAAAGTAGTACATTACTCAACCCAAAAGGCATGACAAGATACTCAGAATGTTTTGAGAAATACCTACATTGTAGCTCTGACATATAGGACAATTCTGTCAATAATGCTGTACAATGGATGTGAATCCCACTACAAACTAAGGGTGTCTATTTATCATTGGTGGTTAGAGGGCGGTAGTGAGAATAATTTTTGTATCGCTGCATACCTCAGTGTCACGAAAGCCAGATATTGGGAATGGTCTGATCTCTGCTTGAGTGACAGACTCCGCATCTCTCTGGGGGTAAGCTAACGGAGGAGAAGTATTCACCAGGGATTCCCGCAAGGGAATATGGTCTTAGCTGCTCTCAACCACAGGTCGCGGTCCTCTAGGGGGCGCAGAGCAGATAATGCTTAGAACCACAAAGTAGTTGTTAGGCAGAATAGAAGTAGTAGTGAAGAAATGAGCTGCAGAGAGATGGAGCACTGAGATGCACACAGGTGTATAACTTTGGAACAGGACCAATGATGAGCGATGCTCTGCAGTGAAGCCACAGGTCTTGACTGTGAGATAAGCTGAGCCAATAAGGTGGCGAAGCGATGAGCTGCAAAGAGCAATAGTACTGAGATCGATCCACACAGGTTTATAACGCTGGAACAGGATTAATGATGAGCGATGCTCTGCAGTGATAATGCTGAGAAACGATGGGCTGCACAGGTAATGCTGAGAAGCGATTAACTGCATAGGTAATAGTGAGTAGCGATGAGCTGCATAGGTAATGCTGAGTAGCGATGAGCTGCATAGGTAATGCTGAGTAGCGATGAGCTGCATAGGTAATGCTGAGTAGTGATGAGCTGCATAGGTAATGCTGAGTAGTGATGAGCTGCACAGGTAATTGCTGAGAAGCAGTGAACAGCACAGGCATTGCTGATTAGCAATGAGCTGCACAGGTAATGTTGAGAAGTGGTGAGCTGCACAGGTAATGCTGAGTAGCTATGAGCTGCACAGGTGATTGCTGAGAAGCAGTGAGCAGCACAGGTATTGCTGAGCAGTGATGAGCAGCACAGGTATAGCTGAGTAGTGATGAGTTGCACCATCCACAATGTCAGGAACAACAGGAGTCAGAGGGACTGCTTCCTATCAGGTACAGAGACCTGATAATCTGACACCCATTAAAGGTAGGAGGACCTTTATAAAGGGAACTGGCTGCGGATGAACCAATCACTGCGGAGCAGAGGTTTTGAAGATTCCCGGGGTAATGCATGCACAGACCACTGGGCAAGATGGCGTTTGATTATAGAGGAATGCCAGGCTGAACAGCAGATAGCGGTAACAAAGCGAAACCAAAGCACACAATGAACTACATGGAGCAAAACTGGTGAGATGCGGGATACTCAACAATATAAAATTTACTGTCGCTGGTAGTAATCAAGCCAAGGCTCATTGGCGAGCCCTGGCCACATCCCTCTTCCTAAAAACTAAAACTAAAAACTGCTTAATCTTCATACTCTCTAATGCGGATCAGATTATATGCCCTTCTGAGGTCAATTTTCAAGAATACAGATACTCCTTTGATTTGATCTAACAGTTCTAGGATCACTGGCAGGGGGGTATTGACTCTTCACTGTGAAGTTATTGAGGGCTCTATAGTTTATGTAAGGTGCTCAGAACCGCTATGTATCAAAGTTTAACTAGAGAAACTTTTCTCTTTTTTTACATGTTAATGTACGCCATCTGAAGCTGGCGCCATCTGAACCTGGCGTACATTAACATATCTGAAAACTTTCGCGCTGTCCAGCTCTGCTCTGAAGAGCTGGACAGCGCATGTGTGCTGAACTTGTATGATTCGCAGCAATAAATGTATCTGGACTGCGTAGAGGAGTGGGTCACCACAATATATATTATTAATAAGAAAAGACTCAAGCTTTCAAGTGTAGTGTTTATAAAATATAAACAACAATACAGTAGTTTTAGTCAGAGGACTTCTTCTTCTTGCTCTACTCCTCCTCCCAGCAGAAGAAGCTGCTGCAAAATATTTTTTTCATGATTGGATTTTTTAAATTCTCTTGTATATGAATCATGACCTAATTGTTTAACTGAGGGATACATGTGTGGACTTATGAAGCACAAACTTATCTCTGTGTCAAACCAAATGTATCACTCATGAACAGTAGTTATTTGTGCACCTGTAAAAAGATAGTCTGTGTTGTGCCTTTTTACCAAAGTATTCTTTTGCTAGGTTGTTCTTTTATGTAGTGAGCCCTGTGATACAGTAATGTTTTACATAACTCATAGTATTAAAACTGGAAATTTCAAACTAGTACGGTAGATTCCAGGGAAAGCCTATAGCATTGGCTTATATATTAACTATAAATATGTTATTTGAGTGTTGTCTTATATTGGATTCTGTTAAGGGGTCCGAGTCTGAAAACCACAGAGAATGGTTGTAAATGCTAACAGAGTGCCTTTGCTTTGAACACCGGTAACACAGGTTATAACCAAGTACACTCAATGGTAATACAGCTATCACACATCCATAGGTACAACAGGTAATGCTGGTAAGATATATTTGCAGGCAGGAAAAAAAGCCCTTGATAACACCGGTTAAATATATTGCAGACAAAAAATAAAGTACTTTATAATGTTGGTTACCAGGATTAGCAGATGAGCTAGAAACCATGTATAAAAGACGATCCACAGGAGAATCAGACAGGAGAAAGATCAGGCAAGCGAGGGTCTGAATCAAAATATGGACAGTCCTAATGAATCCTAACAGATTCAGACATATTTTGAGCAATGAGAGCATCACATTTCATTGTGTTCTGCTAAGTCAGTTAATGACGTCTAAAATTCCACTTTATCTGTGTCAGATTCATTCATGCCAAACTATGTCAGAGTGATAATTACAACTGTCATTAGAATTGTGAATCATTCTATGTTACATATTGTCATGGTTCCAGACAAAGATAGCAGATTCCTTGCACCAGCCAGAGTCAGCACAGGCAGAACAGAGGTGTGGAGTCTAACAGCCTGCCCCTTCCCCTCCCCCCCTTGGTCCGGTCTTCACCAAGGTCCCCTGCAAGGAGGTTTGGGCATCCTTGTCAGGAGCCCGCAGATCACAGATTTCTGCCTTGCCCTTTGACGTGATGTGCTGGTAACAACAGTAGTGGCGCATCAGAACTATTTGGAGCAGAGAATCCAGGCAAGCTGAAGTCTGATAAAGCGCCAAATCATAACAGAATAGAATCTCAGGGGAAACCAGGTTCTGGAACCAGGGAAACTGCCAGGATTGTGTATCAAAATTAGAACAGAGGAAAGGGTCCAAAGCCATTCTGGGGTCAGAACCAAGATTGCACAGGTACTAAGTAATGAACATCTGGGAGACTGTCAACAAGATCAGAAAGCAAAAGTCAGAATTGCCTGATACTCTGGCACTGACTAGTGCTGAGAGTCAAGTTTAAATAGATTGAGAAATTGAATTATCCACCCCCATTTACACCAGCGGTCACGTGACCTGTAGGAAGCTGTTTTTAATAGAAGAGTGGGTGGCAAAGCGAAGAAGATTGATCGCTGAATGCCGGTTCCAGCGACAAGTAGACCCTGGAATATGATATAAATTAATTGAAGTGGACCTGCCATATTAAACAATTAATATTTTATAGCACCTTGACCAATAAACACATTCAATTTAAGGAAACCAGCAATTTTCAAAACATATTTGTTATTTTTATATTTCATGCGCACTTTTATTTATTTTTTCCCTGGATACAGGGAGACAGGGTCACTTGTCCAAGGTGACACTGACACAAACCAAAATCTTCAGCAAGTCTCTTGGTGTATTTTTATGTGGTTATAATCAAGGAGTAACGAGAAATGTAAGGCCCTATAGCAAAATTTGGGCTTGGAGCCCTCTACGCACCTTCATAAATTCATACCCACCACAACGTCTGCTCCATCCCCAGTAAGTAACCAATAGGGCAGAGTACTAATAGCATTAGTGTCAATATGGCATATAAGTCTAAATTATATATAGTTGCTTTATCCTAAAATCATATGAATTTGTTATGAAGCCTTAAAATGTGGACTCCAGGATCAAAAGGACAAAGCCACTTGGATGCTTTATCCTTTTGATGGGTATACACAGGTTTCCGTACAAGTAACAGCAGTTTTTCAAAGCTGAACACTAAGTGGTCACATCTGCCTTGGTCTAAAAGAGAGTGTCAGGATTCCCAGTAAAAACCACAGGTTTCAGGTTGCAGTACGATACGGTATGGCATAAATAGCTAAAGAACACAGTGGATAACAGATGTATAATGCGGTGGTCCGCAGGACTTTACCACAAAGTAGTGGAGATGGCACACAAGGTGCGACGGTCTGCGGAGCAAAGCATTGGAGATCCAGACAACAGGTAGCAATAATCTGCAGAGCGTTACAATAGGATAGTGGAGTAGACACAGTGGCTGAGATGATCTGCGGATAGATGTGCTGGAAACTCAGAGAACAGCCAGCAAACAGGAGCCAGGGAACAAGCACAACAATACAGGTAAATGCAATAGATGATCTGGCCAAGGTTGCTTGGGACAGTCAGGCTTATATATGCCAGAAGCAGGTGTTTAAGCTTCCAGCAATAACGAGGCAGGAAAGAGCAGTCTAAGTACCACAGTGGCCCCTTTGGTGGACAGTGGTACTACAGGTAGGATACAAATATATACAAAATATATATAAAGGTCCAACAAAGTACTGCAGACATGAGCTGCAGAATGCAGGTCGTGACAGTACCCCCTCCTTTAATGGCGGATTCCAGACGCCCAATTTACCAGGAATGGTCAAAAAAGTCAGAGTCATAGTCCAGAATTGGGCATGTAGTAGAGAAGTCTTCGTGCAAGGACGGAAAGGGTATAGAAACGATGCCACAAGAGAGTTGAGACCCAGAAGACCTTTTCTTCTTCTGCACTTTCTTTTTATGAGTCTTTTTAGGTCCCTGTTCACCGTGAGAAGGTACTGCATGTCCAGAAGAGTTCTTTTTGTGTTATGAAATGATTAGAATGAGGTTTTATGTCCTTCTGGTAACCTGAGCAATGAGAAAGGAACAGACAAGGATCTGCTTATACTTTGTGAAATTTTAAGTATTTTTCACTTTTTATTTCTGAGCACTGATTGCCACAGGACAACTTATTCCATGCCTTTGTCTGAAAGCTGCACTTAAACAAAAGAATGAAAATATGTAATTAAAAAAGCATGCTTTAACCATCAAGTTGCTACATTATTATTTTTTGGACAATTGCTTGAAGCTAGCTATGTAAAAATGAAAATAAATACAAGCTGTAACCATAGCTCTTGGCAAATACTAGAGCTTATTCACAAGGGTGTACAAGGTCTTGTGTGTTGTGCTCAGAGGACTTGATGCTGAGTTGGGTGCATATTGTGCAGACATGCGTGCACCCACATACGCATACACACAATTAGTCCGGAAGCACATGAAAAGTAGAGATGGTCACTGACCCCCGTGTTTTGGTTTTGTATTCGGTTTTGGATCTGGATTACCTTTGTGTTTTGGTTTTGGTTTTGCAAAACCGCCCTTGCGTGTTTTGGTTTTGGTTTTGGTTTTGTTTTGCTATTTTTGAAAAAAATAAAAAATTTTGGGTCTAAAATAACCTAATTTAGTGCTGCACCAGTTTCTTAGATAAGTGAGGTAATTCTAAAGCTAATAAATTATGAAAAAACTGTTAAATCCCTGGTAGGCCGTCCTTAATTCAAACACTTGTCTGCAAATTATACAGACAAACCTGGCTGTCTACCTCCTCCATCTTTGATTATTGGCAATGTAGCCATCGTCTTTGGGTGTATATTACACCCTCCACTTGCAGTTGAATATTAAAAAAAGCAGCCTGCACAGACTGTGGAACTATAAAGTAAAATTAAATGGACCACGGTAGTTTGGTGGCTATCTATGCCCCCCCCCCTCACCCTCCACTTGTAGTTGAATAGAAAAAAAGCAGCCTGCACAGACTGTGGAACTAGAAAATAAAATTAAATGGACCACGGTAGTTTGGTGGCTATCTATGCCCCCCCCCCGCCCTCCACTTGTAGTTGAATAGAAAAAAAGCAGCCTGCACAGACTGTGGAACTAAAAAGTAAAATTAAATGGACCACGGTAGTTTGGTGGCTATCTATGCCCCCCCCCCCCGCCCTCCACTTATAGTTGAATAGAAAAAAAGCAGCCTGCACAGACTGTGGAACTAGAAAGTAAAATTAAATGGACCACGGTAGTTTGGTGGCTATCTATGCCCCCCCCCCGCCCTCCACTTGTAGTTGAATATAAAAAAAGCAGCCTGCACAGACTGTGGAACTAGAAAGTAAAATAAAATGGACCACGGTAGTTTGGTGGTAATCTATGCCCCCCCCCCCCCCCGCCCTCCACTTGTAGTTGAATATAAAAAAAGCAGCCTGCACAGACTGTGGAACTAGAAATTAAAATTAAATGGACCACGGTAGTTTGGTGGTTATCTATGCTCTCCCCGCCCTCCACTTGTAGCTGAATATAAAAAAAGCAGCCTGCACAGACTGTGGAACTAGAAATTCGAATATACAAAGAAATGGACAAAGGCAGTTTGGTATCTGTCTGCATCAGACCCCCCCTCCCATCCACTTGTAGTAAAATAGAAAAAAAAGCAGCCTGCATAGACTGTAGAACTAGAAATTTGAATATACAAAGAAATGGACAAAGGCAGTTTGATATCTGTCTGCATCAGACCCCCCATCCACTTGTAGTAAAATAGAAAAAAGAAGCAGCCTGCATAGACTGTAGAACTAGAAATTCGAATATAGAAAGAAATGGACAAAGGCAGTTTGGTATCTGTCTGCATCAGATCCCCTCTTCACTAGGAGTAAAATAGAAAACTATTCAGCCGTTATATAATCTAGAATATAAATAGAAATTGAGAAAGGCAATTTGGTATCTGTCTGCATCATAATCATCAACATCTTCATTAGCGCCCTCGTCACCTCCACAAATCTCCCCCTTATCCTCTTCTATTTCCAAAGTGTCATCCTCACTTGGTGTATCACCGGCTACACTCGGGCTGTTCAGGCACACATTAGCAGAAATGCTGAAAGGGCCCTTATTTATGGGTACACTAACAGAATGCTCACGATTAGACATCCCACTGTTGGATGGACTCTCCACAGGGATTGGTGTCATTTCGGATTCAGAGCAAACATTATCCTCTAATGCCTTACTGTTATCTTGCAGCTCGGCTTTGACGCGTAACAGTAGTTGTGCACCACTTGTAGGCTCTGTAACATTTTTGGATCTGCCACTAATAGCGAAAGGTGAAGGTCTCATTCTCTCTTTGCCACTGCGTGCGTAGAATGGCATGTTGGCAATTTTTTTTTTATCGGCACTTAACTTTTGCTCAGTAACACTTCTTTTTCGCTTCAACACAGTAAATTTTTTGGGGGTTTTTGTTTTTTGGACTGATTTCAAAACACTGTGTAGTTTGACATCGCCTTGCCCAGATGACGTACTGGGAACACTAACATCAGGACTGGTGACAGAACCTGGTTGCTCATTCTGATCATATGTGGACTGCTTTGAATCCATTCTGAGCGCAAAGCACTTGTAGTGGTAAAAATTATTTGGTAAGATACTGCTGACAAATATGATTTTTGACAGCCAGAAATATTTATGCACAATTATGAGGGACACCCCAAAAGCACTGGGGAGTGCTAAAAATTATCTGGTAGATACTGCTGACAGATAGTAATTTTGACAGCCAGAAAGATTTATGCACAATTAGGGAGGACACCCCAAAAGCACTGAGGAGTGCCAAATATTAAAAAAAAAAAATTAACCTCTGCAAGAAGAATATTGTATTCTCTGTCCCTGCTCTAATCAGCCTGTGACTACACCCTGCTCTCTCCCTCTGTCAAATGGCGATGGATTGCTGTGGAGGCGTGTATTTATAATGTTGAAGTATCGCGAGAACCGAGCCCCGAGATCCGACGACGTCACGGTGACGTTCGGCCTCGATTTGGATTCGGAGCGGGCGGGAGAGTACCGAGCTACTCAGCTCGGTACTCAGATAGGCAAAGTTTGGGTGGGTTCGGTTCTCGGGAAACCGGACCCGCCCGTCTCTAATGAAAAGTTTGATAACCTTTGTTCTGACTACATACAACACACTCTCTATTAGGCTACTGCATATATAATGTTCCTTCTCATGTTTGAATGAAAATCCTATAATATATGCACAATCAATTAAAAAAGCACCTATCAGATTTAGAGGTGTATTTGCATTCAGCCAATCAGAAGCGGTTAGCGAGTGCTGTGTGTATTTGCATCCTGCCCTTTAGCAGGTGCGAAGAATCCGTCTCCTGACAGACGCATGCGCATCTCCGTGCTGATCTGCTTCAGCCACAGTTGCTTGAACACATCCTTATTGTACTCGGACTACATTAGGCCGCCCCTACCCTCCCCTGTCCCGTGTCTCCAGCCGTAAAGAGGGGCAACTGTAGACACCCGTAACTCTGCATGCACGCATATGTGTGTGCGGCTTGTTTTCTGGGCCTGCTTGTGCAAAGTGTATATTAATAGATGGATAAATTATACCACTATTCAGGCACTTTATGCAACATATTTTAATACATTTAAAAGGTTTGTAACAATGATTTGTTCTCATTCTTCAAAACAATGGTAATATGTGACTTGTCGTTCTAAGAACATCAACACAATTGTTATATATATATATCTATATATATAGATATATATATATATCTATATATATATATATAGATATATATATATATTTATATTATATGTATTGTAACAAAACCGCACCCTTCTCTTGGCACTTTTGTCACCTTCTGTTGCAAGAACACCCACTAGACATCAGCAACACGAAACTTCTTCTTTTAAATCAAATATATTTATTGTTTTCATCACAATAAATTGCACTTCTTCTGTCAGGATGACATCAGCAAGCATTCCCTTTTGCTTGCACCTCCTGGTGACCCTACAGCTAACTAGACACAGCCCAGCTCACTACTGACTGGCCAACTAGTTCAGCGTCAGTCACCTCTGACAAGAGCACAACTCAGGATTAAATACACAGGTCTCCTCCCACAGGCTTGGATGACTGACAGGTGACACTCCCACCTTGTCTTTAAAAGGAAGTCTCCTCAGGTGATCTGTAACGCCTACACAGTACAGTCACCCCTATCAGCTCTGCTGCTAGCTGTGGAAACAAACACGTTAATGCATGTAAGCAAATCACACTTTACATCCACTTTATCACATGTCTCAGACCTGTACATAACTGAACCTAAGCACAGTGCTACACCTGTATATAACTTGGTTTACAGCCTTTTACCTGCAGACTGTTAGCTCCATAGCTAATTCCACTCCGAGAGGCCTGTGGCAAACCACTCCCATTGCCACAGTATAATATATATATATATATATATATACTTATAAGTAGATATATGTATACACTTATAACTATATATATATATATATATATATATATATATATATATGTATATATATATATATACATAATTACCACTACTAATTACACTGCTGTTTATGAACCACGGGCCTGATTCATTAAGGATCTTAACTTGAGAAACTTCTTATTTCAGTCTCCTGGACAAAACCATGTTACAATGCAAGGGGTGCAAATTAGTATTTTGTTTTGCACATAAGTTAAATACTGACTGTTTTTTCATGTAGCACACAAATATCAACTTTAAATTTCAGTGTACAAATAAGCTATCAAGTATTTGTGTGCTACTATCGAACTAGTTCACTCCACAGGCTGCAGTCTCTAGAGGTCTCCGTAGCAGTGTTTCATAAAGTGACCAACTCTGCAGTTAAATCAGTGGCATCAGTCCCTGATATGTCACAAAAAAAACATCTTTTTTGGCTTTGCCTACAATAGTGCTGCTATGAGATGACACTTCCAAAAATCATCTTATTTCCATATTTTCATGATATTATTCCAGGGCTCTCTGCTAGGAATCCAGTTCCTTCCACCTTCTTCTTGCTGCTTGCGTTCACCAGTGGGATAAAACTAATCAGCACGTCCACCCGTTTTTGCATGCCTTGGCAGCTATATAATTTTAGATGTTGCCTCCTACAACTCTGGCAACCAAATCTCACCAATAAGTTGGAGTTTCTGTCTGCTTGGCAAAGAAAGAAGTGTCAGCAGGAGAAACTACTGTGTATTTACTTGGGCAAGTGGACTTTTTAGCATGAAGTTTTTATTAGACGCAAGGGATGGCAGCGGACTATGAGAGGAAATGCAGAGGATAAGCTGGATCTTGTTTTTATGGGTTTTTTAATGATTCTGCTGCTTGTAGTGTCAGATTATTAAATGGTGTTACTGCTGGCTAAAGCCTTGTACCACTGCTTTATCCATTCTGTTAATGCCATCTCAGGAAGACGCCATCAACAGAAAGAATAGATGGAAAATACTTTATTAATGCAATTTTAGTTTTCACGTTGGGTCTTTTTAAAATGAATGGGTATTTTGCCCTGCCTCAGAATATATTATTTTCTGGAGGATGATAACCGATATAATTTGAAATATATATAACTTATATATTTACCCTATCGTAGATTTAATATAACATATATCTACCTTATATTTTTATATATAAGCTTTTTATATATTAAATTTTCTTTATTTTTTACTGTTATAACATTTAAATTGGAAGTTCAAATCGAGCTAGAAGTTCCATGTATGTGCCGGAACCCCGCACATGCTCAGGACAGAAGAACGTGGGCTACAAGTGTGGCAAGAGCAGGGTACCAGGCTATTTAAAAAAAAGGTTAAGCCCGTTTGTTATCCCCTGTCACCAGCACATGTTACATTATCTTATATTGTATTCCAGTATACTGTATGTATTACATATATATTTAATGGTATGCAATGCATTGCTCTTAAATGCCACCAGGTGGGTCTACTATGTATCTATAGACTCTTTACCATGTATAAAAGGAGCTACTTTTACTTAGGGTCACCAGGGTACCCAGCTGAACGGCAGCCCCTAGATTCTTAGCACGGACCACAGGCACAAGATTTTGGGGACTTTCCTCCATTAGCAGTCAGCCACACTTTGTTAGTTTGTCAGTTTAGAGCATGAATTCAACCAAAATGACTGGAAGGGATTAACTTCTACTGCCAAACATTCTTAGATGGCCTTCTGCCTACTCGCTGTATATAGGAGGCTTGGTGACAGCCCCTTTGATAAACAAATGCCAATCCAGTGGGTTAGCAATATCTAGCACCACCTTGCCGAAGACAAACCACCATGGAAACCAAACTGGGGATAAAAGGACGCATCGCCTCACCAACAGGAGTGTTCTGCTTGGAAAAGTCCGACTAGGGCTTACTGTTCCTATTAGGATCATCTTGGAATGGTGAGCTGGATTCTTGATCGGAACTTCAAGATTCCACATACTCTGTCTCTTTATGTGCCTGCAAAAAGTGGGGTGACATAGTGGGAGTGTGGACCTGGGCTATGGTTAAGAGAAAGAAGTAGAGGAAGTGACAGCACCTGGGGAGGCATGCCCAAGGAGGAAGGAGTCACCTAGGTCACTTCTGCCAGCCCTGTAGATGTCACTGAGTATTGCCTACACATCTATATCAGGTAGTTATTGAGGGATTAGCCTGCCTCTTTGTTCAGCACCAGGTCTTCACCTAGCCTGCTAATCATTGGAGCTGATTATCTCCAACTGGTAACAAGAGTTTGAATTAGATATGCCAATGAACATCACGGCATGGAGATCCAAAAAACTGCCCAGGCTCATGCTAAGTCGAAAACGTCTCCATTTATTTGCATCTCCATGCCGTGATGTTCATTGGCATATCTAATTCAAACTCTTGTTACCAGTTGGAGATAATCAGCTGGCAGCTAGATTCTCAACAATAACTAGAGGTAGTGTGTGTGCAAGCTTACAATCTACTACCTCTAGTTATTGTTGAGAATCTAGCTGCCAGCTGGCCAAGACCAGTATATATCTGCATCACCATAAGCATGGTGGCATATTAATTATGACTCAATAAAGAACTAAAGAACCATGTCTGTGGAAACAACTGCTTTATAGTATATTTGACATTCTTCATTTATTCAGTTGTTTACTATTTTGACAGTTTTCTGTAGTGTTTAAATACAAAAATGATATTAGAATTATTATTGTTTATTTATTAACATTTATTTATATAGCACCACCATACTTGATAACGCTTTACAATTGGTTACAAATATAGTAATAAAACAAGACTAGGGGCCAGATTTACTAAGCTGCGGGTTTGAAAAAGTGGGGATGTTGCCTATACCTTAGCCCTAGGTATTAATAAACACTAGGTAGTATGAGGACATTTATTATATATTATTATTATTATTATTATTATTATTATTATTATTAATAATTACGATATAAGAAGTGCTGTTATTAAATTGTACAATAAAGAAAGTGATGGCAGAGGTATATTTCTATGTGATTATAATATTTTGCAGTGTAACATATCTAAATCATACTTACCAACTTTACAATGTTGGTATCCGGGAGCCTGCGGAGGAGGTGGGCGTCATGAGGGGCGGGCCTCCAAAATCTGTGTCATTTTGGACCCGCCCCCATGACGTCATGACGCAAAATGCGTCATTTGACAGCGGGGGGCGGGGCCAAACGCCGCGATTCACCAGGAATCGCGGCGTTTGTGACCTAATTCTGCCCACTTCACTAGGAAGTGGGCAGATCCGGGATTTTGCCACACTCGCCCGGGAGTCCGGGAGACTCTCTCAAAATGCGGGAGTCTCCCGGACATACCGGGAGAGTTGGCAAGTATGATCTAAATGTATATCAGGACTTGAAAAGGAGGTTTTAACTTACTAAAATAGCACAATCAAGTTGCCTCTGTAACCACAGACTTTTACTGTGGCTCAGATACAAGCAGCTCCACCGTGGAATCCAGCCATGTCTCATCATGTCTTTCTTGTACTTTTCAAGAGATCATTGTTCTGACAACTGAGAAGATCTCTTTATTCCTATGTCTGAGAAGCAGTTTTTGTTGGTTGTAAAGGTCAGACATTCACTAAAATAACACTGAGATAGTCACAAATGTTTCCTTCAACTGGGAAATTACCCAAACACCCTTGCTACTGGTGACTGCTTTGCCAACTGCACAAGCCATTATATTATATTGCCATAGTGCCCTCCAAAGCACAAACGCTGGCTTCTGAAAATAAATAGAATAACAATAATGATTAATACCTCTTTTGTAGAAGACTTGCTAATATTTAAAGCAGTTGTAGTGCTTCTTTCATTTCTTGTTGTCGTGTATGTTTATTTGATCTTTTTCCAGAATTGGCAGAAGAGAGCCACTGAAAGTGGTCATTTTATTTATTGCATATCTTGCTTTTTTTTTACATGAAAATTAATATATTTAATTACTAATATTTATGAAAATTGTTGCACAAAAAAAAAGAAAGTGTTGCCTATAGGTAATTCATATTCAAACTGATCAAAATGAAAGCAAAAAGCTGGTTGATTGCAATGAATCATTTTCACCAGATTTCACAAATGTTTCCCATGTTCAACTACCAGAAATTAAATTAGAAGCGGGGACATAACAAATATGGGTTTTGTGACCCCTGTATTGGACTTTCATTACTTCCTTGAGGCTGCATGTCTATAGAGTAGATATAGAGCCATTCCTTCTTTCTGGCCTGAGTATCTGTGTTTCTTGGTGAGACTGAAGTAGCCTGGGCCATGAAATTCCTAAAGCACTCAAAAGAAAGGTACATGCAAATGGCACATCTTTGCAATAGGGGCACCTTTGCACACAACGCTGAAGCAATGAGGGCAGGCCATGGCATTCTGGTCCTGTGCAAACTTCCAGACAAAGAGATGGATGCCGAAGGCTTCATGTATTGTGTAGCCTGCCAGGGCTTGTTTACAAGGAAATACCTGTCACCTGACACATGAAGATATGTAACCTAAACCGCAGGGACAAGAAGCTCACACCTGACAAGAACAGAGTCCAGTTACTGTGCGCCTTTGCTCAGCCTGTTCCACCTGATATCAGTGGTGGCTGATGGAAGCTCTTGAGTGACATGACCCAGGATGAGGTTTACTTACTGTCAAAAATGACCTATGCATCATGTAGGTGGAGCAGTATCTCTTTAACCAGGTCGGATCAGATGTTGGCAGGCACGAGAACATCCGTCAGAAGCTTAGAAATATGGGCAGGCTACTGCTACTGGCCAGAAGAGCTACCCTTTGGAGAGGATGGAAGACTTTACTGCCCCATCGAACTTTCTGCACATAGTAGACACTGTGAAGCTCGTAGTTAGCTAAGACAAGGAGACAGGTACATTTAAGATGCCCTCGCTGGCACTCAAGGTCGGGCACGGCCTTCAAAAATTGCGAGCATTGTGGAGTGCTGAACCATGATGGAGGACTGCGGTTAAAAATACACAAAATTCAACTCACGATCAGCAAACTGTTAATGGCTCTCGAGAGTGGCAGACTGGCCAAATTCAAAGGCAAGAATTTGGACGAGATGCACATTGATCCGTATGGTAATTAGGAAATCTGGGGGTAAATGTATTAATGTCCGGGTTCTTCAACACCCGCGTGTTCAGCCTCTTCCGCGATTAAATTTCAAGCGGCGCTGCATTGTAAAGGGTTAACTTCCCTTTATAATGCAGCGCCGCTTGAAATTTAATCGCGGAAGAGGCTGAACACGCGGGTGTTGAAGAACACGCAGATTGATACATTTACCCCCTGGTGTCTGATGTATGTTTACATATCTGTTTCTTTTCAGAACCGGTCTAGCTACAAAGTGACATGTCGGATGATGAGCAATCCCCCATGACAGAGGGACAAGTTGTTAAGCCTTTCAACACTTCCACATCAGAAAAGCGGCTGTGTATGGATCTGGCAACAGTGCCCAGCTATGGCGTCCACAGGTAGGTGTTGCACACAGTTTCGCTAGGCAAAAGAGCTTTGCCTTCTCTGTATTTTGCAGAGCCATAATGGACGACTCTACTTCCTTTCAGATTGCAAAGAAGTGTGGCAAAAATCCTGGGACAGAGAGGAGGTCCAGGCTGTGGAGAAACACCTGATGAGGTTTATACAGATGCCAGGTGCCCGGAATGCGAGACTGTGTTGTGTGCCTCATGGCTGAACCATCCATACTGAAAGATCGGAACTGGTCAGGGGTAAAATTCTACATAAAAAACTGCATAACAGCTTTAAAGAGGGATCAAATTTGTTGAAATGATGTGCAGTGGTTTAACAGTGCTGTAGCGTCCATGGCTAGGTATCGGTGTAAGGGGGCATGCGGATGTCCTCAGACAGTCAGAATACACAAAACTTTCCCTACCATTGTTATTATTTATTAATTTAATTATGCAGGAATGTGGATGTCCTCAGACAGTCAAAATACATGACAGTATATGACATTGTGTGTGTGTGTATACATATATATATATTGCATTGGGTATTGTGTATGTACAGTATATGGCATTGTGTATGTGTATGTGTATGTTTATATATGTGTGTGTATGTATATGTATATATATATATATATATATATATATATATATATATATATATATATATATGTAGTCGTATATGTATATGGCTTTATGTATGTATGTATAGGGCATTGTGGGATGCAAAGGATAGAATCCCTTTTAGCTGTAATTGGCAGCATGCAGTGTAATCAGCTGTATTTCTGTATTCCACTATGGTGATGAAGTGAATTTCTCTGTTTTTCAGCTTGAAGGTTTTCTCGATTTGTCCATTTGACTTTGGATTGATAGGGCTAGAAATTGTGTGCAAATTAAAGCCATTGTTGTAAATTGTGCAAACTCTGCTGAAGGATACTGACAGTAGTTGTCTGATACAAACTCTTCTGGGAATCTATGCCTAAAATATATTGCTTTTAGTTTATCAAGTACATTAGATGTCAATGTGTTTTTCAAAGGTTCCAGTTAGAAAAAACCCAAACACCTTCCAATGACTCAATCTGTTGAGATCCCTGTTGACTTTCTTTAGAGAAAGCATTATGGTGACAGAATACCTGTAACATGCCAAATTATTTTTTCATGTAATCTCACTTTTATCTGTATCTGGTTTTAAGTACTTGAGCTATTGATCACAAGGCTGCCCTCTGTATTGTGTGGTGGTCACAAGGCTGCCCTCTGTATTGTGCAGCAGTCTCATGGCTGCCTTCTGTATTGTACGCTGGTTTCATGGCTGCTGTCTGTAGTGTGTGGCTTTTACAAAGGTGCTGTGTATTATGTGGCGGTCACAAGGGTGCAGTGCTCTGTGTGGCAGGCACAATGTTGCTGTGTTTTTTGTGGCGGTCACAAGGCTGCCTTCTGTATTGTCTGGCGGTCCCAAGGGTGCTGTGTATTGTGTGGCGGGCACAAAGGTGCTGTGTATTGTGTGTCAGGCACAAGGGTTCAGTATATTGTGTGCTGGGTACAAGGGTGCTTTATGTATTGTGTTGCGGGCACAAGGGAGCTCTCTTTATTCACTGTATTCTCTATGTTCATTATTTCCATATGTCATGTACCTATACATTTTCCAAACAGGCCCCGTCTACAATTGATTTGGTCCGCCCATGTGAGGCCACGTGCAGTTGTTTTTTTCAGGGCCACTTTCAGTTCCCAATCCACCCTTGTTTATAGGAAAGCTTAAGCAAGAAACAGCATGAATTAAACACATTTTGTATTTAATAGATATATTTTAGAAGATCAGGTGCAAATATGATTGGTTCCTCAGCTCCATCTAGTGAAAGAAACTAAGGGGTATATTTACTAAACTGCGGGTTTGAAAAGTGGAGATGTTGCCTATAGCAACCAATCAGATTCTAGCTGTCATTATGTAGAATGTACTAAATAAATGAAAGCTAGAATCTGATTGGTTGCTAAAAGCAACATCTCCACTTTTTCAAACCCGCAGTTTAGTTAATATACCCCTAAATCTTTCAGTAAAACCATTAAAGGTTGGTTATACCTTCTGAAAGGTCACTTTCCCAATCATTTATCATTATTTTTCGTACCTGAACATTTAAGTGATGCACTGCAAGTCGATTCAGATCTTTCAGGAAACTTCAGAACATATACAAATGTGTGTGCGCATACAAAAACATACAAATATACAAATACAGAACCCTGTGTATACAAATACAGAATCCTGTATTTTGGTTTTGCTTCTGGTTCTGAAACTATCTTCGTGCTTTGGTTTTAGTATTGGAACTGGATTTTCTTAAAAATTGTGAAAAACAGGTTAAATCATGTAATTATGAGCTGTTTTTGTGCCTACATTAACATTCATTTACAGTCTATTTTCTAATGACCTCTTCAACTGTCAAATTTTTCACCAATATTGGACAAAGGCTGCAGCGAGCTAGCTGGCTAAAATTAGTGACAGTGAGTGAGTATCGACACAAATACATGGCAGTTTAATAAAATATATAATCCCTATGAAACATAGTGACACAGCAGTGTGCATAAAGTGTAGAATTCTACCTCATTGCTAAGTCTTGCTTCAGTTGGTGGCATGACAGGTAATTTTTTTTAAGTTGCTGCAATGATCTTCATGCAGGTGCTGAATGATGAAAATGCCCAGAAATTTTATGGACCACAGACAGCATCTCCTGCATTGTCCTCTCAGTTTTTTAAGACATTCTGAATAACCAAAGCATGGTACATGTTGAAATTCACTCAGTTGTAATGCACACACTATGTTCGCTCCATTACCGGCAAAGGGGAATCCTGGGGAGACACTTAGCAGGGTGAGCATTTTGCTATGACATTTCTATGTTTTTCCAACGGATTGACACCAGTATGCTTCTTATTGTAGCCAGCAAAACAGAGGGGAACTTGCCTGTATTTGACTTTTGAGCAGTACACTCACACAAAAAATCATTTCCTGATTTTATCATCCAAGTGTTTGACTGTAAAGGCAACTTTGAATTTTTGGATTTTAAAGCAGCAATGGCAGGACCCGGCAACTGGACAATTTAATGTAAGGGTTGGGGTTAGGGTTAGGCGCCAGGTCCTGCCATTGCCGCTTTAAATTCCAAAATTTCAATGTCGCTTTTTTTAGTGACGTCTTAGTTAAGTGCCGGCTTTCAGTCTCTTCACAATTGATACAAGTTGGCATTACTGTGTAGTCGGAAAAGTCCTGTATGTTAAGCAAATAATGATATACAGCGCAATAAGACCGGTGCACAATATTAAAAATTGGATATAAAATCTTAAGAAGTAGTTAATATATAAGATCATGAGAATACACACGGATCACCAATATAAAGCATAAAATTTAATAAAATAAATAGACACATATATGTAGTATAATAGGTGTGTGCAGACCCCTGCAAATGACAAATACCCTCTGCAAAAACCAAAACCTATTGACAGAGTTAACACAGTCTTGCTCTGAATTGGTACATAATGTACTTGATCCAGGTATATGATCAAAGGAAAAATATATTTTGTATTAATCAAATAATAATACTACGCTGAAGCCGTAGAAAGGAAAGTGCTGGTGCATAAAAAAATCTCTGTTTATGTTATTGTAAATCTACTTTTACAGCATGTCTATGTTATTGTAATCACTATTTTTTTGTCTATTTCATCCTTGTCGGGCTTCTCAGAGTCGGAATAGCGACTACCACTGATCAGGAGCATCCCAGTACTAGTAGTATTAGTAGTAATACTTCTTAAAACTCTAAAAAAGGTAATGTGGGAAAAAATATAAGACAGGGCACTCCAAATCCAAACAACGCTTGTCAGTCTTAAGAAATACATCAGCTCTTGATGTAAATATTAAGTGAAAAGTTACTGATGAATGTGGGAAGGTTTGAAGAGAGGACAGTGAAAAAGCAGAAAAAGGAAACTAAATGAGTGAGAGGAAAGAAAGCTGCAAGAATGGGAGAAGATCGTGCAGGTGAATCTGTGAGAGACAGGGGAGAAGATGGTGCAGGTGGATATGTGAGAGACAGGGGAGAAGATGGTGCAAGAGATTAGGTGAGAGAGACAGTGGAGAAGATAATGCAGGGGGATATGTGACAGGGACAGGGGAGAAGATGTTGCAGGGGATATGTGAGAGGGACAGAGAAGAAGATGTTGCAGGGGTATATGTGAGAGGGAGGGGGGAAAAAGATGTTGCAGGGAGTTAAGGTAGGGAGACAAAGGAGAAAATGGTGCAGTGGATAGTTGAGAGGGACAGGGGAGAAGATGGTGCAGGGGGATGTGTGAGAGCAACAGGGAAGAAGATGGTGCAGGGGGATATGTGAGAAGGACAGAGGAGAAGATGGTGTAGGGGGATATGTGACAGGGACAGGGGTGAACATGGTGCACTGCAA
This sequence comes from Mixophyes fleayi, assembly GCF_038048845.1. Classification (NCBI taxonomy): domain Eukaryota; kingdom Metazoa; phylum Chordata; class Amphibia; order Anura; family Limnodynastidae; genus Mixophyes; species Mixophyes fleayi. The sequence continues at coordinate 2,181,888 of NW_027447498.1, read as the reverse complement.
TAAGTGAGAGAGACAGAGGAGAAGAAGGTGCAAGGGTGTATGTGAGAGAGACATGGGATAAGATGGTGCACAGGGATATGTGATAGGAGAGAGGATGGTGAAGGGGGTTAAGTGAGAGGGACAAAGAAGAAGGGGGTGCAGGGGATATGTGAGAGGGACAGGGGAGAAGATGGTACAGGGGAATATGTGAGAGGGACAGGTGAAAATATGTTGCAGAGGGTTAAGTGAGAGGAGAAGATGGTGCAGGGAGATTAGTAATAGGTACAGGGCAAAATATGGTGTAGAGGCATAGGTAAAAGTTAAAGTGTGATGGGAGAGACAGATTAAGAATGGGAACATTAGGGATGCAGTCTGCATAAAACTCAAGTAGTAATGAATAGACAGGTATTTTTGGGGGTGGAATTATTCAGGCACAGAGGGGACAAGTATTTTAAAAAAAATCAAGCTATCATATTCCATCACTGATATATTCCACACCACCACTTTTAGATTACAAAAAATTGTAGAGAGTATTAATAGGTTGCCAATTTAAATGCATACAGTATTGTTAGGTCAAAAATAACAAGCCTAATCCTATCCCTATCCCCAACCTTAACCCTAGTTTACTGTCTACATTTGAATTCTAGACCTAATAATACTGTCTACATTTGAATTCTAGACCTGATAATACTGGGCCTGTCGACCTAATCATTATGGTGAGCAAAGCATAAAACAGGAGTAACTTTGCACCCCGGTAAAACCATCTTGCTTTGGAGGCGGAGGTACACTTAAAATGTGGGGACAGATTTATAGTTGGGATAGAGCATGCCCTAGTATTTGTGTGCGACATGAAAAGACAGACAGTATTTAGCTTATTTACAAAATAATAAAATGATTTGCATTCCTTGCATTGTTCAGGAGCAAACTAGAAATAGGCCTCTCCTCCCTTCATCATCATCATCATCATCCTCATTAACATCATTATCATTTATTGCTATAGCGCCAGGAAATGCCATGGCAGTTTAAAATTGGGAACAAACACACATCTAAAACAATACACACAGACTGTAAAAGGATAGCTGGTTTGGTTGCTACTTACTGTGCTAATCTGAAAGCACGAAGTTCCAATGATGTGGCAGATATACTTTTAATGCTAATATGGTAATAACCATTTACCAAACTACGTTCATTACAAGGTTGATTCCAATTTGAACCCAGTTCTTAGAAAGATAATTCTATTTCAATGTCTGCTCTATTGACTTTGATTACCACAGCTTAATATAGGTAAGAATGAATATACTGTATATCATATCATATCAAGAAAGGATTTTCACAAAGTCTCATTAAAGATCATATGTATTCTTATTAACAATAGATATTTTCAGTAACAGTATATACACATATAATAACAGTGTAGAAAGCATAATATATTTTACATGAAATACAATTCATTGCCTGCTTCAGCTATCTTATACATGTGTAAATGTGCCTCTTATCTATATTACTAAGCAAACATGATATATATATGCAATCAAACATTATGTGTGTGCATTCATATTGTGTGCAATCATATTGTAAGATAATGTGTTTGTGCGTGCAATCAGAACAATGTATGTAATCAGATTTTAAGACAGTTTGTGTGTAAGAGTTGTGTGTGTGCAATCAGTTGTAAGACAATGTGTGTATGTAATCATATTGTGCGCAATCACAGTGTAAGACTTAGTGTGTAAGACAGTGAGTGTGTGTGAAGAGGATTTGGTGTGTGTGTGTGTGTGTGAAGACAAAGATGGAGGATAGGTCATGTGTGTGTGAGTGGGACAAAGAAAGAATTACAATATGGAGGATGTGTGTGTGTGTGTGTGTGTGTGTAGATAAAATGGGGAACAGGTCATGTGTATGTGAGAAGGAAGGCCAAAATCGAGGACAGACCATTTTGGCTTTTAGTTTGAAGCATAACTCGCATGTCTCTCACATGAGCCATGTTGTCAATTAAATCTATCCAGCACTAGACTGCATATAACAGACAGTATATGCTGAACTTTCCCAACATTTCACTTCCTAATAATATCTCATACAAACATCACATATCCACAATGTGTTTCTGTGTGCAAACAGTGTAAACAACACAATGTGTTTTTAATATTTTCTAAATATTTCCAAGTCACTTTCTAGATACACTAACAATCTCACTTGTAACCTCCATTAGCCTTTTCAATCAACTCTAACCAGCTCACAAACAGAGTAATCTTTCCATTCAAACATTGCAGAGAAATCAACCATTTTAATCTAACAAACTATGCACTACCATTTTCATGCATTTGCTATACATTTACACTAAACTGCATTAACTATGACCATACACTTTATTGAAGGATTTTCACCTCCTTATGGGTTTCAATCTCCTTAATATTCTGGCAAATGTATGTATGACCATTTAATACCGTTAAATATATGACTATTACCGTCAACCAACTCCTCGCAAAAGGTATTTCTAAATTAACCCAAGAAACATCAATCTTATATTCCCTTATATCGACAGATTTCAAGAATAACCACAAGATATAACTTCATTTAAAGTGTGTTGTATTATATTATAGAACAATAAACAGCGAAACAATATTTCACACAAAATATAGATTTTGTGCCATACATCATTCTTATTGCCTGTAATTTACATATATATGTAATTGTGTGTGTTTTAACCAACTCTTGTCTAAAGGTTTAGTGTGTGTGTGTGTATGTTTTAAGCTATGTACATGTGAATGCATTGTGTAGTGAAGGGGGAGGGGAAGAATCCATACAAACAAGCGTGCACACCTCACTCAAGTCCAACGGCCATTTTTAAACACATGGTTACAACCAGATCCATCTGCTCTACTTTCCCTTCAAACCAACACAGCCAACAAAACATTATATTTAACAATCTGATCACTTCCTGAAACCAACACAGCCAACAAAACGTTATATTTAACAATCTGATCACTTCCTGCACTTTCTATGCATAAACCAACACAGCCAACAAAATGTTATATTTAACAATCTGATCACTTCCTAAAACCAACACACCCAACAAAATGTTATATTTAACAATCTGATCACTTTCTGAAACCAACACAAAACCACACAGGACTATGTATAACACCAATGCCTCCATGACCAAAGCTTAACCAATACAGAACCATGTATAACACAAATGACTTCATTTATATCAACAATCTATCCCAAACACAACAGGAATTCCAAACATAAATGCTTTCATTTAAACCAACAATCTATCCCAACAAGGCATGCATTTATGTAACTCTGTCCATATCAAACCAAAATCTTTCCAATCACACTTACCATCTGTATTTAAACTTTCATTCTCATTTACACTTTCATATCACTTACAACAAATAATCATTCATTCTCATGTATCCATCCTCACTCATTCACCTTTACACACTCCATTCAAACTCCATACTAGTCAGGGCCTATGTAGGCCATGAGGTGTTTTACTTCCCTGCATGCTCACCTAGGAGCAAAAGGCAGCATGTCCTCTCAGTCCGAGCACCAAGCATGAAGAGAAGGCTTATTTCTCTGTGTACAGTAAAAACCTTTCTTGTGGGCGGGGTCTAGAACCTGGCAACAGTCTTTCATATGTTAATTACTAACCAAATGCTCTAAAAACCTGATTATCAAGTATCATGTTTCCCAATGGGGGAAGGATGGCTGATTTTGTTCCCAATCAGTGTGCTAATTCAATTATGACTGAATCTCTTATATGCTATAAAATGAAACCTAAATAATAGATTATTTATGTACTCTGCATCACACTTCCATTACACAACAAACTACACATTTTACTCAATCTAACTTTTCCAAGCCTTTTCCATTAAACACATCATCATATTGTCTTGATAGTCTATGCTAGGGGTCAGCCAAAGTTGAGGCGGTCTTAGCTTCATTAAGGTCAGCAGGATTAACAGCTAACCCAGAGAAATGTGCCATAGCAATGAGAGAAGCCAAACATTTGGGGTACATTGTTGGTCGAGGGCATGTAAAACCCCAGCTAGACAAAGTGGAGGCAGTCAAAAATTGGGCAAGACCAGAGAAAAAGTCGCAGTTAAGAACATTTTTAGGCTTAGTAGGTTACTACAGGCGGTTTGTAAGCCACTTCGCCACTAGAGCTGCTCCACTTATGGACATGTTAAAAAAAAGTTGTCCAGATAGATTAATCTGGTCTGATTCTGCAGAAACCACCTGGTCTGATCTTCGGTTATCTCTTTGTTCCTCTCCAGTTCTACAAGCACCAGATTTTACCCGGAGGTTCTTCCTCCAAACTGATGCTTCTGGTGTTGGCTTAGGTGCAGTCTTGTCACAGGAGAAGAATGGAGTAGAAAACCCTGTCCTGTACCTAAGTCGGAAGTTGCTTCCAAGGGAACAAAAATATGCCACTGTGGAGAAAGAATGTCTCGCCATAAAATGGGCTACAGAAGCTCTGCGCTATTATCTCCTAGGCAGAGAGTTCACCTTAATAACAGACCATGCACCATTAAGATGGATGCAGAACAACCGGGAGGTAAATTCCAAGGTAACCCGCTGGTTCTTGGCACTGCAACCTTTTAAGTTCTCAGTAGAACATAGACCTGGGATTCTGCACAAGAATGCAGATGCATTGTCACGAAAATATGCGCTCCTCGCGAAGTCCGCGTCCCCCTACTTGGAGACGCTAGGGGGAGGGATGTGTAACAAAGGGAGGCATTTTTCTGACAAGAGGCAGAGAAAGTATACAAACAGAATAAAACATTGGCACAGTTATGCACCTAGGTTGAGATTAAACCAGGTAAAAACGTATGTGTAGTTTAAAGTTTGTTAACTTACATGATTTCCTCTCAGCAAACAGACAGGGTGTGTCTGGGCAAACAGAGCCACTGATGGGTGTTTTCTTTTAAAGAGAAGGTGGGTGTGTCACCTGTCCATCAAGCTAAGGCTGGGGGAGGAGTAACATGTATAAAAGCTTGTTTGTGCCATTTGTTCAGGGAGATCAACGCTGGGTAAGCTGGCTGGTCTTGAGAGAGCTGAGCTATGTCTAGCTAGCATTTAGGGTCTCCAAGTATTGCTGTGAAATATGTACGGTGTGAAAACATTTACCATCCTGACAAAAAAACTACATAAAAAGGAAGAAGTTGTTCGCGTGTGCTTCAGCAGTAGCGGGCTCTTGCCACAATACATTGAATCTTTCACCCTGTCCAAAGCTCTGCAAGCCACTTTACAAGCACAGAATTGCAGCAAATGTCCTACACATATTTTCACTTCTAAAATGTCAGTTGAGAACAAGAGGGAGAGCTATATATAGAATATATCGATCCAAAACTCGCAAGATCTGCCATTTTGCCGGAAATTACATTTTTTCAGATCCGAATTTGGTGCAAGAAAGTCATTACTCAGTTCGATTCTGTACCCCAAAATGTGGATATGTCAAATTTCTCTGAATCGGAACTGCTCATCTCTCTACTCAGTTGTTCTAAGACAATGTTTGTGTGTGTGTGACCCTAACAGTATTCAATTATAATACTCATGTTTATCTAATTTAGATGTTCTATTTATACTCTATATTTGAAACTATGAAACCAGATGGATACTACACTTCATTCACTGTAAATGTAATTTGTCCTAATGTGTTGGATTACACTTAATACAAATATGAGGCATAGTAAGAGCATTTTCATCTGCAATAACATTATTTAAAAGAAATAATATAATTATTGAAATTAGGCAAGTCAGCAGGTACTGGTGGCACTATAGCAGGGGAACTCGCAGCAGGGGTCTCCTTGCCATAATGAGAAACCAGTCCCAGGCTGTTCATCATGGAGCTGAAGTCCCTAGCAAGTGGGGTCCACAAAAAAATTGGTGGGGGCGTCCTCTCTAGTGACACCCAGCCCTGTGCTGAAAGCACTAGGGCTCTTCCCACTCCCACACTATTTTACTTTGTGGAAATACAAGTAACAACTAGTCCAGGCTGCCATTAACAGTCTGGGCATGCTGGTGATTGTAGAACTACAAGCACCAGCATACCCATGGCAACCAGGGAATGCTGGCACTTGGAGAACCGCAAGTGCCAGCATGCCCTTACACCCAGGTCCCGCTAAGCCATGTAATCCCAAAAAGTAAACTTTAAATAAAACACTCCCCTCTTTTAAACCGCATTTAATAAAAATATTAACCTAAGCTAAAGTACTAACCACATAATTTTATTAAAAATAATAAAACCCCAAATATACTTACCATATGTTGTTTTCATCCGTAATGGATCTTGTAAGCTTTTAGTCCATAATGCTTGAGTCCATAAAAAAAAACATATTAGGTCCTGTAGACATTCTAAAAATTATAACATCCAAGGTCCTGAGTTGTCCATAAAAAAAAACCCAAACCCCCCATTATTTTCCTAGTTTGTTTTTTTCTATTTTTGTGGGATGGGCACATTCCCTCTACAGCTGCAGTAGGAATTTGTGGGACGGTAACTTGATCTTTTAACACACAATTTCTAATGCATAATTATTATTTTTCTGTTTTTAGCAATTTTTAGTCTCCAATAACAAATTGCTGTCAATCTTTGCATCAATTTTCAAACCAAAACTCATTTCTGGTTGGTTGCAAGTTTTACATGCAAAACTCGTGTGCTTTTGACATCACTAACATTATAAAAAGCAGGCTACTTTCTTATTTTAGTTGAAATGGGTTTAAGGGGCATAGAGAGAGTAGGTGACAGTGCAGGAGAGAGGTGATTTTGTGCAAAGGAATGTGGAAAGTGAGCTTTGTGAGTTTTTTGTGTGTCTTATTTGCTTTAGCTCCCCTTGCTTGTGTTATTGTCTCTGTGTTCATTATTTTTGTTTAGTGATTATTATTTTTTAGTGTTTTTTGTATTTACCTTGTGTATTCTTTTTGAGTCTATTTGTTTTTTGGTTTGTCTTTCCCGAGAGAACTCACTCACATCGGTCCCCGCCCCATTGGAGTTTACAGTCTAAATTCCCTAACACATACACACTTAGACAGAGTGAGAGATAGATAGAGACTAGGGTCAATTTTGATAGCAGCCAATTAACCTACTAGTATATTTTTGGAGTGTAGGAGGAAACTGGAGTACCCAGAAGAAACCCACGCAAACACAGGGAGAACATACAAACTCCACACAGATAAGGCCATGGTAGGGAATTGAGCGCATGACCCCAGTGCTGCGAGGCAGAAGTGCTAACCACTAAGCCACTGTGTGGTATGGAGGCTAGGGACAGTGGGGAGAAGGAGAGAGAGGAGCTAGGAGGTGAGAAGGAGCAGGAGGAAGAGGCAGGGCCTTCTGTTGGGAAGACAAAGTCCAGATCCAATGTGCGCTTCAATTTTGCGGAAAATTGTGCACTCATACACAATTTAGTACCTGTGTATGAGCGTATTTTGGGGAGCCTCGTTGACAAGACCAGGTTTGCACGAAAAAAGCAGATGTGGTCACAATTATGTGATGCTGTCAATGTGGTGAGTCCCATAAAATATACTAATGAAAACTACTGCAAAAGCATCTTGGACATAAAACACAGAGTGAAAGATAAGATGGCAGAGGACAGAAGAGCACCTGCAGGGACTGGTGGTGGGCCTGCTCTGGTGACGACATAAATGTCATATGAGGTGGAGTTCAAGCAGCTCATCCAAGTTGAGCTCTTCACGGGACATGGATAGACCTCTGTCTCAACCTAAGATTGGTGAGTAATTTATAATGGTTCTAATGTTTATTCTTAATGGTCAAACAGATCTAGAAACCTTCATAAGGTACATCAATGCAAACAAATTAAATTTGCAGTTCAAAGGAAAAATAAGTGACATTGAATTTCTGGACCTGGAAATTTTTGTAGAAAATGATAAGCTGGTAACTAACACTTTCCAAAAGAAAGTGGATTGCAATAACCACATCTTGGCACAAAAATCTATTATAAAAACTGTCTCTAACATTTCAAGTGGACAGTACCTGAGCATCAGAAGAAACTGTTCATAAAGCCAGGACTATGAGAAACAAGCAGGAGAGATGAGGAATAAATTCCTGGAGTATGAACCTTGAACAGTTAATACACAATTTTAAAGAGATTTAGGGGGGTATTCAATTGACGGCGTGATCGCCGAAAAACGAGTGCTATAAAAATATTACCGTTAATACAGTAATCTGTGTATTAAAATCGTTAATACGATAATTTACTCGCTGGATTTCAGCTCGCAACTCAGGGAGTAATTACCATATTAACGGTAATATTTGACATTATAACTGAGGAGATCTCTTTAAGTCAAAGTGTAAATTTCAAGAGGTAACTCTGGTGACAAACAGCTCCTACACGTACCCAAATTATTTTTCTGTTGACAGGGCATTAGGAAAGGGGTGTCCCTATGCTCCATGTTCCAGACATGCGTCTTCACGATGCAATAAAAACAAGTGTGTGTGTGTGTGTGTGTGTGTTTCAGTTTCTCGTTAGTGCTGAAATACAGAACCCAATTTTCCCTGGCTTACAGAGCTTGTTGGAATTTGTAGTTCCACACATTAAACTAATGAATTTAATTATCTCATTACCCTATTCTCCTCCACCAGATTTTATGAATGAATTAATTTTCTGCCATATAAGTTACATAATGTATCTGTGGAAAATTGCACACAATGGCATCCTGTGATAGAAAATGAGACTGCATGTAAAACATTTATGATTTGGAACTTGGCAACATGATGAAATGGATACATGGCTATCCAGGTGTCATGTTTATATATTCATATTTCCCCCATAATATAATGTGAGAATAGTGTTCCCTCAAAATAATGAAAAATAAAATTTGCCCCATAAGTTAATGATAAATAATAATTGATTAAGGGGCAAATTAAATCTGGATTATGATTTGTAAAGTGGTTTGTTAAGATGTAGTTTTCAGCCTTCTAACTGGTGATTTGGCTTTTAGTAAATCCGATGGTTATTATACCACCGGAAAAAACGCTAAAACCTGGCGGTTTCATCAAAATGCCATTTAGTACATCTAGCCCGAAGTGTGAGACAGCAAAATACTTAATATTCAAAAGTAGCTTATTTAGTTCTTTAAACTTAAAAGTTATTTTTAGTTTTCATGGTTACTTAGAGCTATCACTTTTTCGGTCCAGCATTTCGGAATAGAGATGAGAGAGCCTATTGTAATTTCATTCAAAATTGTTTGGATACTTCACTGCACTGCTTTGCATCTTTTGCCTGCAACAAACTCAATCCATTTCTATACTATATTTAATCCAGTGTTCATGCTGACAGTAACGTAATAAATTGTCAATTAAAAATTGTCTCCTTCTAATATTACTAATAAAAGGGGACATCTTTGAAAAGATTATTGTCAAAGATTCAAGATGAATACAATATATTTAGGACTTTTCAGCATAGGAACAGTAGCCTATAATACAAAATATCATAATCAGTATTTTTCCTCCTGACTTGCTGTAAATCCATGTAAAGAAATTTTCTCCAGTTGAATAATCTACTGCAATGTAACTAAACATAGTTCTTTGTCTGTTGATGGATGGTTATGGCCTTTTAAATCTAGAAATATTATTTTCCGAAGGCTGTGAATGAGCCTAAGCGAGCTCATGGCATTCTACTGTCTTGCCAGTATGATTTATGAATCATATGTCTTAGGAATGCTACATTTTTCTTAACACCTATGTTTATTGCGTGCTGCAGTGCAATAGTGAAGAACTCTATCTGGACTTGTATCATGTAATACTTTTTTACGAATAATTATTTCTTATTTTATTTCTCTTCTTAATTAGTCAGTAATCTCTAATTACATATTTTGATTAGTAATTTTTAATTTGATTAGTTAGTTTTTTTACTTTTTATCCACTGATAAAATTTAACTTTATGAGCATTCAGAAGGGATGGCAGTGCAATTCGCTTCATATATCGGGAATTACTGGGCACACTGTGCTGAGCTCTACTGGGCATCTTTTAGTTGGCACAACTGGGCATATTGTGCTTCATCACTGTGGACATTATTAGTTACATCACAAAGATTTACACCATGTTACATCATACTTGCAAACTCTCCCGGAAAGTCCGGGAGACTCCCGAAATTTGGGTCAGTCTCCCGGGCTCCCGGGGGAGCTGGCATTTCTCCCGGATCCAAGATTTAACCGAGAATCACGCCATTTTGGAGGGCGGGAGGGGGCGGGGCCAATCGCGTCATTTTGGCCCCGCGACGTACAGCACGGTTTTGCGGGGCCAAAATGATGCGCTTGGCCTTGCCCCGCCCCCTCCAGTCACGCCCCGAACTCCCGGAAGCAAGTTTCCGGGAGTTGGCAAGTATGTGTTACATGGACATACATTTTCTTACTGGGCATCAGTCATCATCATCAGCAGCAGCATATATTTATATAGCGCCAGCAAATTCGTTAGCGATAATAAAACAATGATGGGTAATACATACAGACAAAGGTAAGAGGGCCCTGCTTGCAAGCTTACAATCAATGAGAAGACACAGTGTGGCCCTTTGTACAAAAATGTTGTAGATCAGTACTAATCAACTAGTTGTCTGCACACACCATTCAGCCCATCAACTTGCAATATTAATAATATTAGTGACATCATTTTTTTTTCTAATCTGGTTTTCAAAAAACTGAGAAGCTGAATGATCTCAATACTAAACTCAATGTGACTTCATTGCATATACTGACAACTAACACACAATAAAGTTTCAGCAGTTTTGCAGCTTTGTAAAACTTTTTCAGCCAGTTATATCAGATTCCCTACTTTTGGCAATGGTGCAGTTTGGTGCAGCCTGATTTAATATTTTACAAGGTTTGATTAATCTGACATTTGGGATCAATGCATATTATACACTCAGTGGCCACTTTATTATGTACACCTTTCTAGTACAGGGTTGGACCCCCTTTGCCCCCAGAACAGCCTGAATTCTTTGTGGCGTGGATTCAATAAGGTATTGAACACATTCCTTAGATATTCTGGTCCATGTTGACTTGGATTCATGTTGTTTACGCCAAATTCTGATCCTACCACCTGCATGTTGCAGCAGAAACTGAGATTTGTCAAATCAGGTGATGTTTTTCCAATCTTCAACTGTCCAGTTTTGTTGAGCCTGTGCTGACTGTAGCTTAAGCCCCCTGTTCTTAGTTGACAGGAGTGGAACCCGGTGTGGACGTCAACTGCTGTAGCCTACTTCAAGGTTCAACATGCTGTGCGTGGAGATTTGCTCTTCGGCATAGCATTTGTGCAACAAATACTTATTTGTGTTGCTTTCACTTTCCTGTCAGCTTGAACCAGTCTGACCATTCTCTTCTGACCTAACTTATTAATAAGGTCTTTTCACCCACAGAACTGCCTCTCACTGGAAGTTGTTGTTATGTGCATCATTCTCTGTAAACTCTGAATGAAAACCCCAGAAGATCAGCAGTTTCTAAGATACTCAAACCATCCAGTCAGGCACCAACAATAATTCCACAGTCACAGTCAGTTGATCACATTTTTTCCCCATTATGGTGTTTGATCTAATCAACAACTGGAGCTCTTGACCATGACTGCATGCTTTTATTATACCCCCGGTCCGATATAATCTCCTGTGGACAGCCATGAAGCTGGAACTCCTCCGTTATAAAGACTTGTGCGAACTTGGAAGCAGATGGAAGCCTCTCCCTCTCTTCAAGGGATAATTTAGAGCGTCCTACTTGCATTGGTTCGTCCACTGGCAGGATGGGATTTTGGAACTGGGGTGCTAGCCATGGTATGAACCGTTTGCCAGGAGAGCGTTCCTGCGTGCGCTCTTGGTAGCGCAAATCCACCTTTATGCACATGGAGATGAGGGAATCTAACTCGGCCGGGAGTTCTCTGGAAATTAGCTCATCCTTAATCCGGTCAACCAGACCTTGCCAAAAGGTTGCCACCAGTGCTTCGTTATTCCATTTTAACTCGGAAGCCAAGGTCCGAAATTGAACTGCGTATTGCCCCACGGACAGGTCACCTTGGCGGAGGTTTAACAAGCTAGTAGCTGCAGAAGCAACTCTTCCGGGATCATCGAAGACTTTTCTAAAAGCTTCAATGAAGGAGTTGGAGCTATTAAGAAGTGGATCCCCTCGTTCCCATAAAGGTGAGGCCCAGGCAAGGGCTTGACCACTGAGGAGGGAGATGAGAAAGGCTACTTTGGTGCGTTCTGAAGAAAAGGCCCCTGGGTTGCACTCAAATTGAATGGCACATTGGTTCAGAAAGCCCCTGCATTTCTTGGGATCACCGTCAAACTTTTCGGGATGCGTAAACCGGCGGCCGCTGTAGAGACCGTAACCACACTAGATGCTGTGGATGCAGAAGAGGTTATGGCTGGTGTAGCGGGTGAAGCACTCTGAAATGTATCGAAGCGGGTAGCAATCCCTTGGACACATTGTAGGAGATGCGCTTGGGCTGCTTCTTGTTGCTCCACTCGTTGAGCCAAATGCAGGAGAAGGTCTCGAGCAGACGGTTCGCCAGACCCCTCGGTTGTCATGGCCAGAGTATACTGTCACGACTGATAGTGGGTACCTGCTGTTGTTGGCGCAACTCAGAGGAAGGCGCGGAGTCTAATGTGCCCCTGGTATTCACCAGGAACCCCCGCAAGGAAGTATGGACTCCGCTGCAGGGACACGCAGGTCGCGGTCCTTCCTAGAGTCCACAGCAAGATACAAGGAGGTGTCAGACAGGCCGGGTCAGCAACACAGGTAGAAGAGGTACAAAGGGAAATCCAGAAGAATGGTGAGGCAAGCCGGGTCGGTAACTTTCAGGGAGAACAGGACAAAGGCAGAATCCAAATAGGGGTGGTCAAACGGTCCGGGTCAAAAGGTCACAAGCAGCACGAGGATAGTCAGGAACGAATACAGCAACTGGTATACACAAACGCTGGAGGCAGGAAGACCTGATACTCTGGCACTGGTGAGAGGGCAGGAAGAGGTTTAAATACTGTGGTAACCCAATCAGAATCAGCGCTGCAGCGCTGTCATACCTGCCGCCGGGAATCCTTCATAGCGTCCCGTTGCCTAGCAACGGGGCGCGTCATCACACCCAGAGGTCGGACGGCAGGGGGATCCGGAAGTGATGCGTCTGGTTGCTATGCAACCAGACGCGCTGTCAGCAGACAGGCGGCCGTGCGGAACGGCGCCTGACACATACATTTTTCTCTAATGCCTTACTGTTTTCTTCCAGCTCGGCTTTCACACGTAAAAGTATTTGGAGTCCGAATGACAAGGTCTTGCTTGGTCACGACTGACCTTACAAGAAGATGTCTCAATGACAGTTGCAGAACTAGCACTCATAAAGAAAGGCAAAGGCCTCATTCTTTCCTTGCCACTTGCCTTTCCTTGCATGTGTAGAAAGGCATGTTGGCAATTTTTTTTTTCCTGCAGATATCTTTGCCTGGATTATAGTTTTTTTTTGCTTGACCAAGGTGAAAGGAGTTTTTTTACATTTTGGTTTCCCTGACTTAAAAACACTATGCACTTTAAAATAGGCTTTACCAGATGACGTAGAGGGTTTACTATCATCATGACTGGTGCCAGCAGCTGCTTGATGCTCCTGCTCTTCTGTGTACTGCTGTGAATCCATTTTGGTAACACCGTTGATGTTTTGCCTCGATTTTGATTCCGAACAGGCTGCTCGGCTCGGTACTCAGATAGGCAAAGTTCAGGCTGGTTCGGATCTCGGGTAACCGAGCCCGCCCATCTCTAGTCGTCACCTGTGTGCATTTCTCCATCAACATCTATTATCACTATTGGGGCAAAAATGATCTCTATATCAGCCCTTTTTCACTCTCTTCCCATGCTGCATCTGCTGGTCCTTAAATGCAGTGTGACATAGGTAGCAGAAAACCATGCCAATCTATACCCACACTTATACTCCTCAGTAGCTTAATGAACTGATCTATATATCAGTGATGGGCAACGTGAAAGTGGGGTAGAGTCGCAGGTCTGTACACAGGAAGGAGAAGAACAGAGTGCACTCCCTCCTCATCCAGGTATGCCAAGTAACCTCCCTGCACTGTGCAGATGAGGTCACGTGACCCGGACATCAGCTGCCCCAGTTCTGCTATTATCAGAAGCAGCCGACTGGGGGGCCGCAGGTGATTGCTCTGTTGCCCATTGCTGATATAAATTTCGACAGTTAACTTCTCCCGAAGGCATTGTTATCTGGAATAACCTTTAGTTGGAAATAGGTAGCACATACATTTCATACTCTAAATACTGTAATCTGCAGTATACTCATATTTGGTTACTTGTTGCACATTTAAAATAAAGTAACGTCTCCAATGTTGTCTGTCTCATCCTTACTGATTGAGAATTTTGAAAAATAAAAGGGTTGTTGCTCTCAATGTATTGCTGAAATGTATTAAAACCATTCTACTGTCATATTTCCAAGCACCACTTACAAGCATTTGCATATTTTTTCTCCTGTGTATGGTTACTTATTTCACACGTTGGTCTTCCTTTCTACAATGGGCCATTATTCAGTAGTAGTTTTTTTTGCTATATTTAAACTTTGAAAGCTGCCTCTCCCACATAGACCACAAGGCTACTAATATCAATCCTGTCCTAGGGGCCATTTTTAATTACCATAGGTTGTCGTGTTAGAGTATCAATGTAAAGTTTTTTTCCACTTCTAGCGCCCCCACCTGGTTAGAGGCAGTTTGCTCAACCTCAGCACACCTGAGACAGGTGACATTTGAGGCCTGTATTGTTTCTGGTGTTTTGTGGAGAAGCTTCTATATTGGGGAAAAATGGGCAATTCAAAGGTAATGGTGGGAGCACCAGGGGAGGGACTCCACTTAAATGGGGATTTGGGTGTTGGAAAAACTTAATGTTATTTATGTCATGTCCCATTTTTATGTACAGCTTTAAATCTAGTGATGTTTTTTAATTATTTATATCAAAGGCATAGAGAAATAATAAGACATTATACGTTATGATTTCCAACTCCATGATTTGACCACTCATTTTCTGTTACAAACATTACAAAATGGCCCAGAGAAAGGAGAGAGATAGAAAAGGTTATGAGACTTGGCACGTGGAGCTTCGGTCACCAATGGGTGCAGCCAGAACCTTATTGTAACTTGTGATTTTCTTGAATTTCTAACCAGCTAGCTCTAAATATTTAACATATACAATTATTCTACGTTTCATGCAGATACACTTTCTAAAGAACATGGAAAAAAAAGTGAGGAAAATCTCTCTTGCTTCTGACCCAGGAGCTACATATTTTCTGCAGATTGGCTGGGAGGAAGAATTAGACCAAGGATTTACTGTAACGCTCTGTAACGGGCACACGGCATGGATCGGTGAAGGTAAATTCAGAAGATAAATACTTGGATCATTTCGTCATTGTACCTTTAGTACACGTCAAAATGTATTTTATCTTTGTTTTCCATGATTTTCCATAAATCTGAACCAGTATGGACAAAGTAATTTCTAAATTGACTTTGTACACAGACAAAACCTGATGTTCTAGCGAGAGTGGCATAGATTTTATTGCAAGTTTATGCAGAGAAAATATGTAGCGGAAAGTGATGGTGGTGTTATAAAGGGAAGTATTAAAAAGGAGGGATCACAGTACAAGTGCCCTGAAGCTTTAGTATTTAATGTACATGGTAGAAAACTTGTGTATTTGCGCAAGAGCCAACTGTCCACTAATATGCCCCCATGTATCCTCATGCCATCATGTACCCCACCCAGTATAGCCTAATATGGCATCATATATAGTCAATATGTAACCTTGTATGCCACCATCCAACCTCCATATATTGCACAATTGTATTGTATGCTTCCTAATAGCCTTATGTGGGCCCATCGACATAGCCAAGGATACTGGACTCACCATCTGTATGCAGCCACCGCTGTTGTTCACAAACAAGCATCGCATAATTAGGTTGTTGCTTTAGAATTGTAATTGGTTTCACAATGCTGAAGGTTGGGACACTGATTTGCAGAAGACCACTAGTAAGTAGTACCTTAGAGTGGGGGGGGGGGGGGGGGCACTCATCAGTGACCCATCATGTGAATGTGCAGGCCTGCTATCATTTCCAGGAAAATCTTTTTAGTTTACAGATCTTCCCAAACTGCGTATAGGTCCCATTATTATTTTATGTTACAAAATGAGCTTTCTTTTTATATTAAAAAATGTTTATTTTTCAGGACAAAAAGTAATGATGCCTACTTATGCATGTTATTTGTTTTTTGTTTTTTTTTACCTTTTTAATTAAGAAATTTAAACTGGACACATGCACCAATAATGACAAATTGAACCAATTTTGTTACTTGGCCTCACTGAAAATAATTTTACCTTTTGACACTGGGACGGAGTCTCATGATCTGCTTAAATAAAAAATGGAACAATCCAAAGTGATACATTTGATTATTTGATTATGCATTGGAAGCAGATTGCTTTATTGTGTGTGCCTACACAAACATCAGTGTAATTGTTCCTAAACTATTTGTGATCGAAAATGATCAGCCTTGGACGATTACTTTTCTAACCATCTTTTGGATTATATAGCATTGTTTTAGGTCAGTGGTGTGCCATTCACATAGCAATAATTGTTGAAATTAGGATTGAATAATTGTTGAAATAGGATTGAAATAAAAAAATCTTGACCTTAATATTTACCTGACCTTCCAGCCTACCATGAGTGTAGTAGATAGACAAAGGACAGAAGGGACATTGCAATTATATTTCCTGCACAAGGACTATCATTATTTTATTGTAGGTCCCTGTTAATTTTTAAGACTTCAGATTTTAGGGGAAGAACCCTACACTTTTGTGCCATTTTGGACAGAAGGGGGAAGTCTAAGTCAATGAATGTGCATTAGCTGTTATGAATTCATTTGGTGATGGCTTCTCTTTAAGTTAAATTTAGTTCAAAGTAGGTTATGTAGTTTAATATCCAACTTTTAACTGTTAGGTTTTAGAGTGTCATTATAAGCATGGTTTGACTAATTTTTAATCAACTGCATATTGGAAAGCAATGTTTTATTGTTTTACTGCCCTAACCAGGGGCGCACGCAGGATTGTTAGCGGGAGCAGCCGCTCCCCCCCCCCTCGAAGAAAAAACAAACCAACCCCCAGCGAGAGAGCTGCCGCGCATGCGCAGCAGCTCCGTTTCGGCAGCACTGTACTATACAGCAGCTGCGGCGCTGTCAAAGAAGCTATGGTCATGTCTATGTGTATCATAGGGGGCCTTATAGGCCTTTAGCATATGTATATGCATATATACATTGTATACTTCCCCAAATCACTATGATGTACATACCATACAAATTGTAATCATAGATGGTAGATATGGCAGTGTAATACCCGAACCCATGAACTTATATGGGAATTAATGAACATAATGAACCAATAAGGCGGTGCAGCTCATCGCTCCTAACTATACCTGTGCAGCTTACCACTACACAGCGTTACCTGTGCAGCTCATTGCTTCACCGCCTTATTGGTTCAGCTCAACTCACAGTCTAGACCTGTGGCTTCACTGCAGAGCATTGCTCATCATTGGTCCAGTTCCAGAGTTATACATCTGTGTGGATCTTACTGCTATTGCTTCCTACAGCTCATCACTACTCCTTCTCTGCCTACAATGGCTCGGTGGTTCCACATACTATCTGCTCCTCGCCCCCTAGAGGACCGCGACCTGCGGTTGAGAGCAGCCAAGACTATATTCCCTTGCGGGAATCCCTGGTGAATACCTCTCCTCCGTTAGACTCCGCACCTCTCTGGGGTAAACTGTCACTCGAGCAAAGGTCAGGACCATTCTCATTATCTGGCTTTCGTGACAGTATAATCTGACCCTTAGGAATGGATAATAATCGAGAACCATCAGCCAAAGACTTTTTACAACAAGGGTCATTTAGAACGCCAGGATGCCACTTAATTACAGACTCTCCCAGGCCTCCAAGCTTTAGCATCATGTCTGGACCCACTACAGACATCATTACCCGCTTATCCTGTTGCCACTCCAGCCGTGGCCAAGACCACAGTCCCTGTTAATTCTCCCTCCTCCCTGCGTTTGCCAACTCCTCAAAAATTTGATGGCAATCCAGTGATTGCCGAGGTTTCTTGAATCAATGCTCAATTTAATTTGAGCTACTTCCCCAGAACTTTTCTACAGAACGCTCCAAAGTCGCTTATATTATATCTCTGTTGTCAGAACAAGACCTTGCATGGGCTTCACCCCTTTGGGAGAGGAATGATTCTCTTCTGCAAGATGTTGCTGTCCTAATGGCCACATTCAGGAAAATTTTTGATGAACCAGGCCGTGTCTCTTATGCCGCCTCTAGTCTTCTCAGACTGCGCCAGGGTACCAAAACTCTTACCCAGTATGTGATTCAGTTCAGAACTTTGTCATCAGAACTTCAATGGAATAATGAGGCCTTAGTGGCTACCTTCCGGCAAGGCCTTGCGGAACGAATCAAAGATGCTTTGGCAACGCAGGAGTTACCCTCTACCCTTGACGCTCTCATTACGTCACAAAGTGGATATCCGTTGTTGGTAAAAAACATCTGAAAGGGAATCTAGGCAATGGGCTGTCACCAAGCCTTTTTCCTGCCCCTTGTCTCTAAGTTCCTCTGACGAGCCTGTGCAACTGGGTCGAACCAATCTGTCTCCTAAGGAGAGACAGAGAAGAATCTCGAAAAAATTATGTATTTACTGTGGTGAACCTGGGCATCTTCTTGCTTCCTGCTCTAAATGGCAGGAAAATGCCAAACCCTAACTTGTGATCGGGGAGTCCGGTTAGGGACGTTTAAATCCTCTCTAAGTATCAGTTCATCTTCAATTTGTGCCATGCCTGTAATTTTTTTCATGGATGTCAAACTATTATCAGCTCTAGTGGCCTCTGGAGCAGCTGGAAACTTTATTTCCTCCTCTGTGGTCAAATTCTTGTCTCTGCCTATCTGTCCATTAGCTAATCCTGTGGTCATTACCTCTATTGATGGAAGTCCTATTTCTAAAGGGAAGATTCTATGCCGAATGGAACCTTTGTCCTTACAGATTGGAGCACTTCATTTCGAGAAAATATATTTTTATGTATTAGCATCCACCACCAGTCCTATTATTTTGGGTCTTCCTTGGTTACAATCGCATTCTCCTCAAATCGATTGTACCTCTTCTCAGATATTGTCGTGGGATTCTTCTTGCCACTCCAACTGCCTACTACAAGAGAAACCTCTTCTCAGCGTGACGACTATTTTCTTGAGTCACTTCCACCTCAATATCAGTCATTTGCAGATGTTTTCAACAAATGAAAATTTTAAGTACTACCCCCTCACTGCATTTGGGACTGTGCTATTGAGATTCTTTCTGGTAAAATGCCACCCAGATGTTGTGTCTTTCCTTTATCTGTTCCTGAACCGCAAGCCGTGTCAGTTTATGTGAAAGAAAATCTTGTTTGAGGCTTTATACGACCAGTCTCTTCGCCAACGGGTGCAGGATTTTCTTTTGTGAAAAAAAAAAAGATGTGATATTACATCCTTGTATTGACTACAGAGGTCTCAATGCTATCACCTTAAAAAATCGGTATCCCATTCCACTGATCACTGAATTATTAAACAAAATTAAGGGGGCACAGATATTCACCAAGTTGGACGTGAGGGGCGCTATAATCTTATCAGGATACATGATGGAAATGAGTGAAAAACGGCATTTAATACTAGAGACGGCCACTACGAATACCTGGTTATGCCGTTTGGTCTCAGCAATGAGCCAGTCGTATTCCAAAGCTTTGTGAATTAAAATTTTTGAGAACTGTTGTATTCCTCCTTTGTCGTCTACTTGGATGATATCTTGTTTTTCTCACAGGATTTGAATTCTCGTCAAGCTCATGTGGCGGAAGTGTTGTCCAGGCTCAGAGCTAACCAGCTCTTTTGTAAGCTAGAGAAGTGCGTTTTGGAGACTTCTGAAACTACCTTTTTGGGTTACATTGTGTCGGGACAAGGATTACGCATGGATCCGGAGAAAGTCAAAGCTATTATCATCTGGCCTGTTCACTCCGGCCTGAAAGCCATCCAACGGTTCTTTGGATTTACCAACTATTACAGGCAGTTCATTCAGAACTATTCCTCGATTGTAGCTCCAATTGTTGTACTCACTAAGAAAGGGGAAGATACCAAAACATGGCCACCTGCTGCATTATCAGCCTTCAATGCCCTCAAAGAGACTTTTTCTTCAGCTCTGATATTGAGACAACCCAATACCTCATTACCTTTCTTCGTGGAAGTGGATGCTTCAGCAGTTGAGGTCGGTGAAGTATTGCCTCAGAGATTCCATCCAGAGAAACAACTTGTCACGGGCACTAGGAGTCTTTACCCAGGGATCACCAGGTGATAGGCTTACCAGAGCAGTATAGGTGGTAATATGGTACTCTGGTAGCAGGGTGATCACGGAACAGGAAATAGCAGATGATGAGATGCTCAGGAAAGTCTATGACTAGCAGCACTGGCAATATGGAGGTAGTAATACACGAGGAACTGTATGGACAAAGGACACGTGAAGGTAGTCAGTGGTCTGCGGTAGCAAGTTGTACCACTGCTATAGTGAGGAGGAATGTCCAACAGAAACGAGGAGGTGATGAGAGTCAGCGGTCTGCGGATAGCAAGTTGTACCACTGTCTGAGTGAAGGAATGGAATCCAAGTGGAGGTATCCGGGGAGTCAGTGGTCTGCGTTAGCAAGTTGTACCACTGCTATGTGAGAGGATACTGGAACAGGTGAAACTGTAAACAGGAGTCAGTGGTCTGCCACTAGCAAGCTGTACCACTGAATATACATGTGAGGAGGTGCACGGGGAGAGACTGCAACACAATATATACACGGGCACCTTGACTTTGATCCACAGTAATATGCACAATATAAATGTATAAATGACTGAACAACACTGCCAATATAGAAAGTCTCTTGAAGTAATCCAGCATGAGATAACACAGTCAATGATGGCAGTAGAGTCAGCAGATAGTACACTCCAGAGGAGAACCAACACAGTCAATGATGGCAATAGACTCAGCGGATAGTACACTCCAGAGGAGAACCAACACAGTCCAGCAAGGTATGCAATACACAGCACAGTCAATGGGAAGTATGCATACCGTGGTTCAGGAGAAGGCAGTCAGACAGGAGTGCAGAGATACCTGAAGGGCAGGAGGCCAGCAGGATAAAGTCCCTGGATGGGTGAAGCGGGGGTCTAGCAGGTGCAGCGCACAGGTAGGTAGACCAGCAGGGAACACAGGAAGGCGTGGAGAGCGGATCAGCAGTAGATGGATGAGTAGCGCTGAGAAGTCACAGCAGCGGGTCTCTGCGGGAACACGGAGGTAACCAATAGCAACCAGCAGGTGCAGTAACGATGGGACCCCGGAGCAGAGTTGAACTGGAACAGATGATCACGGAGAGTAGCGGGTAGCAATAGTGGCAGCAGACTCAAGGAAACACGGTAGAGTTGACAAGGACTGAAGACTGAAGCGCACAGAGGCAGCGGATAGGAATCAGCTAGCAGTCACGATGATGAAACACAGACGAGTTGCAGGTTGAAGACTGTAGTGCACGGAGGCAGCGGATAGGAATCAGCCAAACAGTCACGGTGATGAAACACAGACGAGTTGCAGGTTCAAGCCTGTAGTGCACGGAGGCAGCGGATAGGAATCAGCTGGCAGTCACAATCATGAACAGGTGAGTGGATGTGGTTGAAGCCTGTAGTGCACGGAGGCAGCGGATAGGCATCAGCTAACAGTCCCAATGATAAATGGTAGAGTTGAAGTGATTAGAAGACTGTAGTGCACGGAGGCAGCGGATAGGAATCAGCTCACAGTCACGATGATACAGTAGATGGTAGAAGTGGTATGGGAACCACAGTAGTAGAAGTGGTTTGGAAACCACAGAGGTAGAAGTGGTTTGGAAACCACAGGAATCAGCTGGGCTGAATAAACAAGGAAACACAGGAACACCTTCAGAGACTCATGGGGAATGAGACTCCAAGATCAGGCAATGTGGTGATGACCACAGGTGCTTAATATAGGGAGGTTGCCTGATCTGCCAATTTAGTTAAAGGAACATACACTGGAGGTATGGAAAGGACTGCGCATGCGCAGTCCCTCAGGATGGAGGACGGCCACGGTTCCTAAATGTCCGGGAAGAAGCACTCACAGTCCGGTGAGTGACAGTACCCCCCCTTTTAAAGGTGGGCACAGAACGCCTGGAACCGGGCTTGTCCGGATTTTTGGAATAAAACTTCTTCAGAAGGGCAGGAGCATTAAGATCTTCAGCTTTGATCCATGAACGCTCTTCAGGACCAAAGCCCTTCCAATGAACGAGGAAACGGAGGACTCCTCGCGAAATTTTTGCATCCAATACCTCAGTAATCTCGAAATCCTCCTCCTGATGAACTTGAACTGGCTGCGGTGCTGAGGGAGGAGTCGAGAAACGGTTGATGATGAGAGGTTTGAGCAAGGACACATGGAAGGCATTGGAAATCCGAAGATTCTTAGGAAGAAGAAGTTTAACACATACTGGATTGATAACTTGAATGATCCTATATGGACCAATAAAACGAGGGGCGAATTTCATAGATGGAACCTTCAAACGAATATTTTTGGTAGATAACCAGACACGATCTCCAATTTTTAGTGGTGGAATAGCCCGCCTCTTCTTATCTGCGAAAGACTTATATTTATTAGATGTCTTCTTTAAACAGGTTTTGACCTGAGACCAGATATTTTTGAAGGTTTGACAAGCAGTCTCCACAGCAGGAACTTGGGTGGGCGGGAGGGCAGGAAATTCCGGAAAAGACGGATGGTGACCGTAGACCACAAAGAATGGAGTTTTGGATGATGACTCATGGTACATGTTGTTATGGGCGAATTCAGCCCAAGGGAGCAATTCTACCCAGTTGTCTTGGTTGGCTGAAGAGAACATCCTAATAAAAGTCTCAAGATCTTGATTGACTCGTTCCGTTTGTCCGTTAGATTGCGGATGGTAAGACGATGAGAGTGCTAATCGTATGCCCAAGGTTTTACAAAGGGCCCGCCAGAATCTGGAAACGAATTGTACTCCTCTATCCGACACAATCTCAGACGGACATCCATGGATGCGGAAGATTTCTTTAATGAAATGTTCAGCCAGAGTAGACGAGGAAGGTAAACCGGACAGAGGGACGAAATGGGCCATCTTCGAAAATCTGTCTACCACTACCCAAATAGTATTGTGATTCTTACTTGGTGGCAAATCAGTAACGAAATCCATACTAATATGGGTCCAAGGCTTGGACGGAATGGGTAGTGGTCGCAGCAACCCTGCTGGAGTTCTGCGGGAGGATTTGAACTGAGAACATAAATCACAGGAAGCAATAAACTCTTTGACGTCTCTCCTCATTGAAGGCCACCAGTAACTACGAGAGAGAATCTCAAAGGTCTTGTGTTCACCGGCGTGTCCAGAAAAACGAGAGGCATGGAACCACGAAAGGATTTTCCTCCTCAGAGTAGGAGGCACAAGGGTCTTCCCAAATGGTAGCATTTTGGTGGATGAAGCAGCCAGAGAAATACATTTGGGGTCTAGAATAGCATGGTTGGGAACCTCTTCTACATCAGAGGACGTCACAAAAGCTCGAGATAGAGCGTCAGCTTTCTTGTTCTTAGCGGCTGGTTTGAAGGTTATAATTAATTCAAAACGGGAAAAGAAAAGAGACCATCTTGCTTGACGAGGGTTCAAGCATTGAGCAGATTGCAAATATGACAAGTTCTTATGATCCGTGAAGATCGTCACCGGATGGCGAGCTCCTTCCAACAAGTATCTCCATTCCTCTAATGCAGCTTTGATGGCCAGCAACTCCTTGTCCCCGATAGTATAATTTTTCTCTGCGGGCAGAAGACCCCGAGAGTAGAAGGCACAAGGATGTAATTTTTGTTGCTCCGAGCGTTGGGAGAGAATAGCTCCTAAGCCCACATTAGAGGCATCTACTTCTAGGAAGAAGGGGAGTGTCACATCAGGCTGTCGCAGAATGGGAGCAGACGAGAAGGCCTCTTTGAGGATTTGAAAGGCTTGGAGAGCCTCAGATGACCATTGCTTAGTATTAGCCCCTTTCCGAGTTAGGGCCACAATGGGAGATGCAATGGATGAAAAGTCTTGAATGAAGCGTCTATAGTAATTGGCAAAACCTAAAAAACGCTGGATGGCACGAAGAGTAGTTGGCTGAGGCCAATGTAGTACAGCATTTACTTTGTCTGGATCCATCTTCAGGCCAACTCCGGAAACTATATACCCCAAGAATGGAATCTGGGGTAACTCGAATGAACATTTTTCCAATTTACAGAACAACGAGTTTTTCCGTAGTCTGGAGAGGACCTCTGCCACATGTTGGTGATGAGAAGGCAGGTCCTGTGAGAAGATCAATATGTCGTCTAGGTAGACAACGACACATACATATAATAAGTCCCGAAAGATCTCATTGATGAAACCCTGGAAAACAGCGGGGGCATTACACAGCCCGAAGGGCATTACTAAATATTCGTAATGCCCATCTCTGGTGTTAAACGCGGTCTTCCATTCGTCACCGGAACGGATTCTAATTAAATTGTAGGCACCACGAAGATCCAACTTAGTAAATATCCGAGCTCCCTTGATGCGATCAAATAGCTCAGTGATCAGCGGAATGGGATACCGATTCTTGATAGTAATGGCGTTGAGTCCACGAAAATCTATACAAGGGCGTAATGATCCATCCTTCTTTTTGACGAAGAAGAACCCAGCTCCAGCGGGAGAGGTGGAAGGTCGAATGAACCCACGCTGGAGATTCTCCTGTATGTACTCAGATGTGGCTTGAGTTTCAGGTAACGAGAGAGGATAGACCCGACCCCTGGGAGGAGTCTTGCCAGGTAGAAGGTCGATCGGACAATCCCAAGAACGATGAGGAGGAAGACGTTCAGACTGAGCTTTATCAAACACATCGGCAAATGAAGCATACTGAGGAGGGAGTCCCGGGGAGGAAGATGAGATGGAAGATCGCTGTACTTTAAGAGGAATAACTTGAGAGAGACAACGATGGTGACATTCAGACCCCCAAGACGTAACTTGAGGGGTGCGCCAGTCAATCTGGGGAGAGTGACACTGAAGCCATGGAAGGCCTAAGACAATCGGACTTGTCGTAACTGGAAGAATTAAAAACGAAATTTCTTCATGGTGTAGTACACCAATCTGAAGGGTTACTGGAGACGTACTCTGGGTGATGAGACCATTGATGAGGCGTGATCCATCTATAGCCGTCACAGTAATGGGTGTTTTTAAAGTGATCACTGGTAGGGACCATTGATTCACTAGTGATTTAGAAATGAAATTTCCTGCTGCTCCGGAATCAATCAATGCCTGTGACTCAAAGGATTTGGTAGCAAAGGAAATCGTAACATCAAAAGCGCAGACTTTAGATTTCATAGACAATGGAGAGGACTCCAGGGACCCTAACTTCACCTCTCCAGAACTAGTTAGGGCCTGGCATTTCCCGATCTCTTAGGGCAAGAGCTGAGCATATGCGTGGAATCAGCACAATAGATACAGAGTCTATTCTTTACTCTTCGTTTCCTTTCCTCTGAAGATAATTTGGAACGTCCTATCTCCATGGGAATCACAGAGGATGGAGCTGGACGAAATTGAGGGTTTAAACGAAGAGGTGCTTTGACAGCTGTTGTATTCTCAGACTCTCTTTCACGAAATCTCATATCTACACGATGGCAAAGAGAGATCAAATCTTCTAGTGACGAAGGAAGCTCTTGGGTAGTCAGTGCATCTTTAATTTTATCGGAGAGCCCCTGCCAGAAGGCGGCAACTAATGCTTCAGTGTTCCACTGAAGTTCAGAGGCTAAGATCCTAAATTGAATGACATACTGTCCTACTGTATGGGAGCCTTGTCGCAAACGAAGAATGCTGGAAGCAGCGGAGGTCACACGACCTGGTTCATCGAACACACTTCGGAACGTGGAAATGAATTTGGCACTATCTTGTAGAATTGGATCGTTTCTTTCCCACAGGGGGGAGGCCCAAGCCAGGGCTTGACCCGAAAACAATGAGATAAGATAGGCCACTCTGGAACGATGGGTAGAAAAATTTTGAGGTTGGAGTTCAAAATGGACTGAACATTGGTTAAGGAAACCTCTACAAGTTTTGGGGTCCCCGTCATATTTTGACGGAGTAGGCAGGTGAAGCGTAGGAGCTGTAGACACCTGGGATGGCACTGGGGAAACGGAGGAAAGCACAGGAGCTTCAATATTAGCTGTAACAGTCTGTCCAGATGTTCCTTGGGAGGTTAATGATTGGTAACATTGAAGTAACAGCTGTTGGCGAGCATCCTGTTGCTCCACACGGCTGACCAGATGCTGCAGCATCTCTTTAGCGGTAGGTTCCGTATCTGGGTCTGTCATGGCCTGATCTTACTGTCACGGGCACTAGGAGTCTTTACCCAGGGATCACCAGGTGATAGGCTTACCAGAGCAGTATAGGTGGTAATATGGTACTCTGGTAGCAGGGTGATCACGGAACAGGAAATAGCAGATGATGAGATGCTCAGGAAAGTCTATGACTAGCAGCACTGGCAATATGGAGGTAGTAATACACGAGGAACTGTATGGACAAAGGACACGTGAAGGTAGTCAGTGGTCTGCGGTAGCAAGTTGTACCACTGCTATAGTGAGGAGGAATGTCCAACAGAAACGAGGAGGTGATGAGAGTCAGCGGTCTGCGGATAGCAAGTTGTACCACTGTCTGAGTGAAGGAATGGAATCCAAGTGGAGGTATCCGGGGAGTCAGTGGTCTGCGTTAGCAAGTTGTACCACTGCTATGTGAGAGGATACTGGAACAGGTGAAACTGTAAACAGGAGTCAGTGGTCTGCCACTAGCAAGCTGTACCACTGAATATACATGTGAGGAGGTGCACGGGGAGAGACTGCAACACAATATATACACGGGCACCTTGACTTTGATCCACAGTAATATGCACAATATAAATGTATAAATGACTGAACAACACTGCCAATATAGAAAGTCTCTTGAAGTAATCCAGCATGAGATAACACAGTCAATGATGGCAGTAGAGTCAGCAGATAGTACACTCCAGAGGAGAACCAACACAGTCAATGATGGCAATAGACTCAGCGGATAGTACACTCCAGAGGAGAACCAACACAGTCCAGCAAGGTATGCAATACACAGCACAGTCAATGGGAAGTATGCATACCGTGGTTCAGGAGAAGGCAGTCAGACAGGAGTGCAGAGATACCTGAAGGGCAGGAGGCCAGCAGGATAAAGTCCCTGGATGGGTGAAGCGGGGGTCTAGCAGGTGCAGCGCACAGGTAGGTAGACCAGCAGGGAACACAGGAAGGCGTGGAGAGCGGATCAGCAGTAGATGGATGAGTAGCGCTGAGAAGTCACAGCAGCGGGTCTCTGCGGGAACACGGAGGTAACCAATAGCAACCAGCAGGTGCAGTAACGATGGGACCCCGGAGCAGAGTTGAACTGGAACAGATGATCACGGAGAGTAGCGGGTAGCAATAGTGGCAGCAGACTCAAGGAAACACGGTAGAGTTGACAAGGACTGAAGACTGAAGCGCACAGAGGCAGCGGATAGGAATCAGCTAGCAGTCACGATGATGAAACACAGACGAGTTGCAGGTTGAAGACTGTAGTGCACGGAGGCAGTGGATAGGAATCAGCCAAACAGTCACGGTGATGAAACACAGACGAGTTGCAGGTTCAAGCCTGTAGTGCACGGAGGCAGCGGATAGGAATCAGCTGGCAGTCACAATCATGAACAGGTGAGTGGATGTGGTTGAAGCCTGTAGTGCACGGAGGCAGCGGATAGGCATCAGCTAACAGTCCCAATGATAAATGGTAGAGTTGAAGTGATTAGAAGACTGTAGTGCACGGAGGCAGCGGATAGGAATCAGCTCACAGTCACGATGATACAGTAGATGGTAGAAGTGGTATGGGAACCACAGTAGTAGAAGTGGTTTGGAAACCACAGAGGTAGAAGTGGTTTGGAAACCACAGGAATCAGCTGGGCTGAATAAACAAGGAAACACAGGAACACCTTCAGAGACTCATGGGGAATGAGACTCCAAGATCAGGCAATGTGGTGATGACCACAGGTGCTTAATATAGGGAGGTTGCCTGATCTGCCAATTTAGTTAAAGGAACATACACTGGAGGTATGGAAAGGACTGCGCATGCGCAGTCCCTCAGGATGGAGGACGGCCACGGTTCCTAAATGTCCGGGAAGAAGCACTCACAGTCCGGTGAGTGACACAACTCCACTCATGCGCCTTCGTCTCTCGTAAATTTCTACCGGAAGAGAGGAATTATGCAATCGGGGACAAGAAACTATTAGCTATGAAGTTAGCCTTGTCAGAATGGAGATATCTGTTTGAAGGAGCATTGTTTACCGTTACGGTTTTTACTGACCACAAGAACATACTTTACCTTCTTGACAGGTGAATGCATGAATCCCAGACAGGCTTGTTGGTCTCTCTTCTTTTCACGTTATAATCTTCATGTTACTGTCAGGCCTAGCTGAAGACTAGAGTTGAAGAAGGCCACTAACCGGTATTAGCACTACTGAACTGCAGGTGCGGAGTCTAACGTACCCCTGGTATTCGTCAGGGATCCCCGCAAGGAGGTTTGGATTTCGCTGCACAGGGCACGCAGGTCGTGGTCCTACTAGCCAGTTGCCGTTGTAGTGATAGAAGGGTCAGACGGTCCGGGTCAAGCCAATCGGGAATGCAAGGTACAAAAGGAGAATCCAAATGGGTAGTCAGAGAAGCCAAGGTCGCAGGAACAGTATGGGACAGGCAGACAGGAGGATGGTCGACAAGCATCTGTTGCTAGGCAACAGAGCACTCTGGCTAGAGTAAGCAGGCGTCCGTCCCTGTATGGCAGGGGAACAGCGGGGACCGCGCCTGACAGTTACATTTCGACCTGGATCTAAAAATAAGAAGGCAGACGCATTGTAAAGAGGTTTTTCATGTGAACCAGGACTGTCTGATATTACTAACCGTCCCATCCTGGAACCAAGTTTTTGCAGGTCACATCGGTGTCTCCTCCCATGCCTCCTCCGAGGAAAAGCTTTGTACCTACTAACCAGTGCAAGAAACGTCTATGCTGGTATCATTTCTCCCGGTTCTCGGGCCATGCGGGCACGACCAAAATATTGGAACTGGTTTCCCGAAACTATTGGTGGCCTACTCTGAGAACAGATGTTAGACAATTTTGTGGCAGCTTGTCAAATCTGTATGCATCATAAAACTTCTCGTCAGTCTCCAGCTGGTCTTCTTGTGCCCCTTCAAATTCCTTCCAAACCCAGGACACACATCTCCATAGACTTTGTGACAAACCTTCCACCATGCAAGAAATGTAATACCGTATGGGTGGTTGTTGACCGCTTTTCAAAAATAGCACATTTTTTTCAATGTCTGGTCTGCCTTTAGCTCCGCTACTTGCTCAATTAAATTATCAAAGAGATTTTCCGCCTGCATGGATGTCCTCTCGAAATTGTCTCCGATCAGGGAGTTCAATTTACGGCATAATTCTGGAGATCATTGTGCAAACTGTTAGATATTCAGTTAAACTTTTCTTCATCCTAACATCCTCATTTCAACGGTCAGACCGAGAGGCTAAATCAGGATCTAGAGACTTTTATTCGCTTATACTCGTCTGCTTCTCAAGACAACTGGGTGGAGCTTCTCAATAACAATATTTATCATAAATCTACATTATCTACCCCATTTTATATTATGTATGGGCTACATCTTAATCTAACCAGCTTCAAGACCGGTTCTCCAACTCCAGTGCCGCTTGCCAACGAACTCCATCAAGATTTTTTGTCCATAAGGGATCGGACTCTCAAATGTCTCAGAAAGGCATCTCATCGATATAAACGATTTGCTGATAGAAGACGTTGAGCTATACCTCCACTTAAGGTGGAAGATAGAGTTTGGTTATCTACCAAAAACATCCGTCTTCGAGTCCCATCTATGAAATTTGTACTCCATATGAAATCCTCTGAGTGATTAATCCTGTGTCGGTTAAACTGAAATTACCAGATTCACTTCGGATTGCTAACACGTTCCATATTTCTCTCTTCAAGCCTCTTATCATTAATAGATTTTCCTCTGCTCCAGCAACTTTGGCTCCCATGATTGTACAGCATTAGGATAAAATCATGATCTCTCAGATATTGGATTCTAAGATCCCGCAAGGCACTCCTCGGATGCGGTTCCGAGGAGCGCGCTTGGATTGACGCCTCAGATGTTTATGCCCCAGCTCTGGTAAATAAGTTTCATAAGAGAAATCCCAGGACACCTAAACCTTAGGTGTTTGGTGCCCACCTCTTTAAGGTGAGGAGGGTGGGCTACAATCACGCATTGCACCAGTTTCGTTCCATGTGGTTCATTATGTTTCTTGGTCTCCTGTTGGCTGGTCAGATTGGCGTTCCGCTCACATCAGGCGCCATCTTGCCTAGTGTACTCAGCAAGCGCAAGCCCGGGAACCTTCAAACCTCGGCTCAGTGGTGATTGGATCTTATGCAGCTAGTTCCCTTTATAAGGAACCTCCTCCGAGTAATGTGTGTCAGATCATCAAGTTTCACTACCTGTTTGGAAGCATCTCCTCTGACTACTGTTAAGCTACTCCATGGTCCTGTAACTGTGGCTAGTACTGCTTACCACTACTCAGCGTTACCTGTCCTTCTCATCGGATCCAGCTATACCTGTGCAGCTTACCACTACACAGCATTACCGGTGTAGCTCATCGCTTCCGGCTTTACCTGTGCAACTTACCACTACACAGCATTACCGGTGCAGCTCATCACTTCCAGCTATACTTGTGCAGCTCATTGCTTCACCGCCTTATTGGTTCATCTCAACTCACAGTCTAGACCTGTGGGTTCACTGCAGAGCATCGCTCATCATTGGTAGAGTTCCAAAGTTATACACCTGTGTGGATGTCAGTGCCATAGCTCCCTGCAGTCCATCTCCTCACCACTACTCCTCCTCACCTACAGTGGCTCGGTAGTTCCGCATACTATCTGCTCTGCGCCCCCTAGAGGACCGTGACCTGTGGTTGAGAGCAGCCAAGATCATATTCTCTTACCGGAATCCCTGGTGAATACCTCTCCTCCGTTAGACTCCGTACCTCTCTGGGGGTAGACTGTCATTCGAGCAGAGGTCAGGACCATTCCCATCATCTGGCATCCGTGACACTTTTTAGGGTGTGTATAACTTTCTTTTGCAACTTGTTTTTCATTTTCTAATTTAGCCAATCTAATTTCCTTTTTGCATGTTTTATTACATTGTAGATACGGAAAGACTCCTCGATTCCTTCAGACTTAACCAGTTTAAATGCATGCTTCTTCCTTTTCATTACTTCATTTACCTTTTTATTTAGCCATATTTGTAGACTTAATTCTTTTCACATTTGTTTCCTATAGGATTGAACTTATACCTGTATGTTTTCAACATCATTTTAAAGACAGCTCACTTTTCTTCTGTATTTTTTGGCTGACCATACAAATATTAGATAAAAATAATCACATAGGAGAGCTAAATATCATAGTGTTATGAGTGCAACATTACATAAAACTATGTTTCTCAGTATTGAATAGCACAAAAACACGTATTCAAAATGATCCAAGAGAAGCTTTCACTGGCCGATTTAGAGATAAAATATTTAGCACAGGGCAGAGCAGGATCGATTTGTCCCCGGCCATTTGATTTTTTTACACCATGGCCAAGCCATGATTGGCTATTTAAGCCATCGCATTCGGCACCATTGCGCAGTTTGTTGGCAGAGAGTCAGAAGAGAGTTGTGGAACGTCTGGAGTAGTGGAGCCAGCAGGTCAAACCCGAAGACGGCAGCAGCAGGAAGCTCTTGTAAGGGCTAAGAGCACCCCTGTCCAAGAAGAAGGAAGAGAGGAAGAAAAGCTGTGGCAAAGCCTTGAGGATGGCAACAGAGAGGAGACACTCAAAGTAGAAAAGGCCTATGTGTGCAGTACCTCTTTTGGGCCCGCAGCAGCACTATTTCCTTTCCTCATCAACCATTGGCACAAGGCCACTGCCAAATTCTGGGCACTAGGCCCAAGCCTGAGATAGCGGGTAAAAAGCCCAGCATAGTCAGGGTTAGCCAGGGGGCACAATCAGTTATTAGGCCTGTGAACAAAATAAGCTTTATTGGTAGCCAGACTACTCCAGATAAATAGTAATTGGTGTTTGCACCGGTTAGGGTCCTGCCTATAGTGAGACCACCACCTGTCTGTCTCTGGGATTAGAGAAAGTGACCATTTGTGTGGTGATCACATTACCTCTAGTGAATAGGGTTATTTGGGTGCTGGTGCTTTTGTAATTGTCCTTTTTGGCCTAATCTATGTCCCCAGTCTACTAGTGCCCCGAGGTGTTCATCATACATGGTAAAAAGGCGGCAGGGTTAATCAGCTGGTAGTACAGCACAACTCCTTGGTTGAGTTCCAACAACTAAGGTTGTTGTTTTCAATTTAGGAATGCCCAGATTTGAGTTCCAGCAGTGGAAGCTGGTGGTTCCACTTCCACGCAGTGTGCTCTGTGGAGTGTGGGCAGTGCTTGTCCTGAGTTCTGGCAGTGGCCACTGATGGTTGCAGACAAGACCTCTCCTCTTTGTGTTGTGTTGCTCTGGACTGGCCCCTGAAGTGACAAGAGTGGTGTGGCCTCAGTTCTGTCAGGTGTTGTGAACAACAGGGGACTCCAGTGTGGTAAGGTACAACATCCGTGTGAGCTTCTCATTCTTTGCAGGCATTACATAACAGTCACAAAGTGTTAATTGTCAAATAGACATTCGCAAACTTCAATATAATACCAAACGCTACTACCCTCTGCAAGGTAATTTTATATAATTAGATTGATAGTAGATACAAAATAACCACAGTTGGAATAGTAGTCTTCTCCACGCAGTTCAGATTTAATAGACTCAGTCTTATATTTACTAGAACTTGATCCCCATCAAGAAACACTTTAGAATCAGCTCTGCAATTGAAGTAAAAATATCTTACACATTTCTCTGCAATGTCATTGAGCTGTAGGAAATAGGGGGTGATTTTTCCAGCTATATTCAAGTTTAGATTGGCAAATTATGTTCACCATTTAATTAGGATATGCTGATGTCTTTCAGTTAAAACAAACAGACAGACTATGACTTCTTAAGAAGAAAAAATAATTAGATTTGTTTATAAATCATGAATGAGCTGTGTTGATTCTTGCAGAACTGAGATGCATATAGCAGGTACCAGTGCATCAACATGGTGGTGAAAGTTTCTCTAAGATCATTTGGAACACGTTTTCTGGTCAAGGTTGCATTTGGTATGGTTAGCTACTGTTCATTGCTTTCATTTTATTGCAGGTTTTCTTTACTAATATGTTTATTGTTTTTATAGATTGTGGTTTTATGAAGTCTGCATTCTTAGCTCTCCTGTTTTCCTGTGTTTTCTTTTCACTGATACTTAAAGTAGAGATGGACGGGCTCGGTTCCCTGAAACCCAAACCCACCCAAACTTGGTGTATCCTGCTCGGCTCGGTACTCTGGCGCCAATTCGTATTCGAAATCAAGGCAAATCCTCATCTTGACGTCATCGGATCTCGGAGCTCAGTTCTCACGATGTTTGAAATGCATAAATTGCCGCCTCCACAGCAATCCAGCGCCATTTGACAGAGGGAGAGAGAAGGGTTAGGTCGCAGGCAGCATTAGAGCAGGGAGAGAGCATTTCTTATAGCATTTCTTACAGCACTTCTTACAGCAGGAAGAGAGGAGGATAGTGGAGGCATTTTTGCAAACATTACCAACTGTTTCGGGTGTCATATTCCCTCCTCCAGAAACTATTTTATGCCTGCAGAAATAGTAATATACCAGCAGTATATATATCTGAATTTGCACTACAAGTGCTTGGGGTGTGCCATACTGCCCAGTTCCAATAAATCTATTTTCTGGTGCTGAAATTATAAGATACCAGCAGTATATATTTCTGAATTTGCACTACAAGAGTTTGGGGGTGTCAGATATTCCCCTCTGTGAATAAGCAATTTTTCTGGTGCTGGAAGTATTATCTAGCAGCACTATATATTTCTGAATTTGCACTACAAGTGTTTGGGGTGTCAGATATTCCCCACTTCTAAAACAGACATTTTCTGGTGTTGAAAATACTATATACCAGCAGTGTATATCTTTGAATTTGCACTACAAGTCTTTGGGGGTGTCAGATATTCCCCTTTGTGAAAAACAATTTTTCTGGTGCTGAAAGTATTATCTCTCAATGATCAAGGCAGAATTTGAGGGAATACCTATTCCTAGGTAAGTCATGGAGGTGGAACACCAATGGAATTTATATTGCGACTTTAAGGATTGTAATGTGTTCTGTGAGAGGGTCACCCCCAGTGCTTCTTTTTTAGAAGTGTTAATTTTGTAATTAGAGATCCCTGAGTAATCTTGTAAAATTTGGCGGCAACAGTTGTTCTAATTTTGGTGGCCAGGGGTTCCATAACCAATGCAGAGATTAACGGGGAGAGGGGACATCCCTGAATAGTGCCATTACTGATCTGAAAAGAGAAGGAAAGGAACCCATTGTTGAAGACTCTGACTGAAGGATTGGTGTATATTGTGGAAATAGCTTGGAGAAAAGAGAAAAGACTGCAGGCATATATTCCCAATGAATCCTATCGAATGCCTTTTCGGCGTCTAGAGATAGTGGCAATAGCGGTACAGAACTAGCATTATGTGTCTCAATGATGTTTAATACTCTCCTCATATTATCTGGTGCCTGTCTGCCAGGTACAAATCCGACATGATCAAGGTGGATCAGGTGGGGTAGGATGGAGTTAAGTCTGTTAGCAATTAGCCTAGCAAAGATTGTAAGGTCAGAGTTAAGTGCTATGGGACGGTAATTATTGTAGTTGGAGAGATGTTTGACTGGTTTATGAATGGTTATTATTTATGCTTCAGGCATTTCTCCAGGTAGGAATGTATCTCGGGTGGCCGAATTAAATAGTGTGGTGAGAACAGGAGTTAGCGCGGACTGGAAGGAGGAGTAGAAGTCGTGCGTAAGGCCGTCGAGGACCAGGGCCTTTCCGCATTTAATAGATTTTATGCAACCTTTAACCACATCTTTCTCCTCCGTCCAGTCGGAACACAAGGCCGTAGATTCATCTGGTGATAAGGACCAGAGTGAGATAGATGCTAGGAACTCCTTAATAGATTCAGTGGAAGGATGAATCAGAGATGTGTCATCTTTTAGATAATAAAGACCTTTGAAGTAGGATGCAAACTTGTTTGCTGGGCTAAGTGGATTGGAAATGTGGGTACCTTGTGCATTGCGTAGGGACAGGGACTTAACCCGATTGATTACATTCTTTCCACCAAGCTTACGGGTCAGCAATTTGCTTGCTCTATTACCTAAGTTGTAGAAATGTTGATTTATGGCTTTGTTAACCTGTAAGAGAGAAACTTCATTAATTTTCCTACTTAAAGCATTTACATCAGCTTTAATCTTGTGATCTGAAGGAGTGTGTTTATGTAGGGCCTTCAATGATACAAGTTGTGTCTCATAGGAAGCCTGTACCTTGGACTGCATTTTTTAATTGCAGCCGCTGCTTGATTTGCTGCCCCTTTCATAACAGTCTTAAGGGCACACCAGTAAGTGTAAACAGACGGATCTTCGGGTTTATTGGTCTCTAGATAGAAGTCAAGGGCATCATGCATGATCCGTGTCCCACCAACATCTAACATCTGAGATTTAATCTGCTAGTCTCTAGGGTCTAAGTGGATGGTCTCCAGCAATGGGTCCTAACTGCCATATGATGGGGCATGGTCAGACTATGTTATGGGTAAAATCTTTACATTTATAATACAATGCAGGGTCCATTTATCAGACAACATAGGCTCAATATGGGAATATAAGCTGTGAACATGGGAGAAATATGTGTAATCCTTGTCTTCTGGGTGATAAGCTCGTCACACATCATACAGATCATACTCTGCATTGTAAAGGGTTAACTTCCCTTTACAATGCAGCGCCGCTTGAAATTTAATCGCGGAAGAGGCTGAACATGCGGGTGTTGAAGAACCCGCATATTGATACATTTACCCCATGGTCTGTTTGGAGGGAGTAGAGGAGCAATCTAGTTTGTAAATTGGGGCAACGTTAAAATCGTCCATATATAAAAGCACTCCTCGTTTTACATTATGAATAACCTGACAAAGTTTCTTAAGAAAGGGAAGTTGACGGAAGTTCGGGGAGTAAAGAGAGACTAGTGTGAAAACTTAATGCCCTATCTTTCTCACCAGTATCAGGTATCTGCCATTTTTATCAGTAACGTGTTTCTCTAGTTTGAAAGGGCACCAATCAAAATGGCTACTCCATTTTGCTTAAATGGGCCAGAGGCTGAATAACAGGCTGGATATTTAAAATTATGGAATTGAGATTGGGAATGCAGGGAGAAATAAGTCTCCTGGATAGCTACAATGTCTGCATTTAGGGCCGCAAAGGTCTTGAGGCCAATTCTTCACTTGATAGAGGAATTCAGACCTTTCCCATTTATAGATAGAAAATTAGCTATTATCATTGAACATAACTGTGGATAAGGCTGTGAACCCACCAAATTAGTCTGAGGGGGTCGGTGTCTTCAAGCAGTCTCCAACAGATTAGGGAAAAAACAAGGGAAGGACAGGTGAGGGAAGATAGGAGGAGGAAAACAGAAAAATAACTGGAAAAGCACGCATGAGGGAACTAATAATTATGCCACTGAGTGGAGGGAAGGAAGTGGCAAGAAAAAGTATGTATGTGGGGACCTAATGTTGTCTAAACAAAATATATGAACAAAGCTATTAAACATACAATTAAATATACGTACACCTCATGCATTATGTCTGCACCATGCGTTAAGTGTAACACAAGATCTGATTGCAAAACACATGAGTACAACATTTGGTGTCAATAAAGTGACAGTATAACCCCTAAAAACAGTAAACAAGAAACAATTTACATAAAACATAACAATTTGATAGGAGGATGAGGCCTAGAGTACCTGCATGATGAAAGAAGGAAAGAGTGTTCAGGAGCGTGTTATACGGGATCTCCAACTGATGTACCTTAGTACATTTCAGCAATTTGGTTCAGCAATTTCACCTGGAAGCCCCAGCAATATTGAATGTTAGCTGCTCGTAAGGCCACCGTAATCTGGTGAAACCACCTGCACTTGGCCAGGGTGGCAACAGATATGTCCGGGTATAATTGTAACTCCCCCAACTCTGCTCAAGTAGAAGATGATGGCTGGGAAGCACAAAGAATCTGTTCTTTAACTCTGTAAAAGTCCCCCCGTAGTAAAGTATCTTTGGGTGCAGAGTCTTGGGCATTCCTAGACTTGGGCAGACGGCGACTATGATCTAAAAGGAAGTCGTTGGTCAAGACGGATGGCAATAATTTGTGGAACAGGTCTGTGGCATATTCATAAAGTTTGAAAATAGGATGTCCGGGATACCACGGGTTTTGATATTGTTGTGACGTAACCTGTCTTCAAGATCCACTATTTTGTAGGCAGGTGGTTTTAATGTTGTAGCTACTGAGTGTATACATACAGACAGTGATCAAAGTGGGCCAGTAACCCCCACTTCTTTTTGGACATAAACAATTGGAGCTAATTGGAGATAATTTTCTCTTGCAAAATTGATACAGCAATATGAAGAAAAAGCACTGTAAATTTAAATAGAGGTCACAGTTGACTTACTTAGAAGTCTGTTGCAGACATGAGTGAAAGATAGACTCAGTGTATGAATCAGTCATAACTTACTAACACTCTCCTCCTCTCCATAATGCAGTTGGCTGTTTTTAGCAAGGAGAGCTTGCAGTCTATATTTTCAGTCCCGACAGGTTAGATTCACTGGCAAATAGCTGCTATGAATGAACCTGTTGAAATTAAAATAGTAATTCAGAGAAGCTGTATGCCTGTGAATTGAGCCTGCCAGGAATGAAGAGAAAGAGTGCAGGCTTATGCTGCTAAAATGTGCTGAGTACACTATGGTGAGGAGCCGAGTGTTAGTAAGTGATGTCTGTTATACACTGCTTCATTCATATTTGCAGTTGACTGCTGTAAGTGTATAGTGTAGGAATTTCCAAATAAGTGACTCTTTACTCCAGTCTTCCTCTTAACAAGTTGCTCTTTTATTTCATCACAACAACTCTGCAGCAACTCTGTAGTAAAATCATCAAATGTTCAACGGTTTCCTGACACTAGCTAATCCCACCAGCCCTAGCTATAGTGGACCTGATTCATCTTCGAACGCAATGTGAACACAACTTGCATTTTATAAAACGCACGTAATTTGTACACAAGTAATGTTTCTGTTTGATTCTGGATATAAGTACTCTGTGGCTATATATATTGCCATATGACAGACAACACACACTGCAGGATTTCCACATGCATATGTGCAACATAAAGTCCCATCAGAATGCATGCAAAATATATATATTTTTTTATATTTTATTAAATAAATTTACAACTCTTAATTCTATAATTATTAATACAATTTTAAAATAAAAACCTTTATAATTTTTTCACATAAAATACATAAATCAAGATGTTTTTAATGCACACTGTACATAAAATGCATTTTTATAGTTTCTCTTACTTGCAAACACATGTTATGGCACACATAGTGGAGTCATCACTATCAGTCGGTACTTACACTTGCCCCGTAGCTTGTGTAAATGATATGGCTAAAAAACATGTACTTAAGAGATGCCCTGAACTTGAATCATCTGCATCTATGTAGGCATGTCCTCAGAACGCACTTACTGTGCATTGTCTGCGACCGTCCACCATTTCCCATCCTTGTTCCGCACTTCAAGTGGTAAGTAGCAGTAAATGTCATTTGTGTTTGAACATGAATTGCATGCAGTTGCGTTCATTGGGGTAAAGTCTGTTTCTGAACATGCACAGAGCAATTTTACTTAAAATATGGCACGCAAAAGAACTTAAGTCCGAAAATGAATCAGTCATTGTTTCCCACTAATTTAGGACAACGTGCTGAATCCAAAGGGTATTCAAAGACTGATCAGTGGGCACATCACCACTCTAAAAATCTTGCTATTCAGATGCATAATATTGTTCTAAATTAGTGAGATACTATATCTATATATATGCGGCATAATGTCACAATATATTTCCAACCATTTATTAGTATTATTGTGGAACATAATATTAATCCCATTTTATTATATATGTTTTATTATGTGTTTAATATCTAAATGGAACAAATATGTACTATTTGTATATCTTATAGCAATTTTAAGAGTAGCCCACAGTACCCTTCAAAACATTTCATAAATCATTCTACTAATTTGTAAGGGTTATAATTCATACTAATCTAGTGCCAGATGACTATTGTAATGATCGCTAATATCCTGTCTGATTTGATGTATATAATGTAGAGTCTGATGTGTCTTATCTAGCATATATATTATGTTTATGGATTATGTATTCACACTTATTAATTAAAATATTCAATCATATCTGGATATGCTAGACTCACAGTATATATTATGCATTGTAAAAGTATAACTGAATTTAAATATTATACTATTGGTAACAGTAACTATATGTAGTTGTTGAGTTATTATAGTTTTGGCTATTACTCAATCATTAGTGCCTTAACAGTTAATTGTTATGTTCAGATAAGTATTAGCACATCTCCACATTCCAAGTGACCCAAGAAGGGTAGATTACCAGTGCTTTTAAAAGAGGTTAATTGAGACAGTGGTCTTCACAATCTTGATGTTGCAGGTGAGAGGGAAAAATAGGAGTAGGAAGAGATAGAGATAGACAGAAAAAGGGGGTAAGAGAAGGAGTGAGAGGAGCACAGTGTAGGACTGGGGCATGAAGGTCCCAAAAGGGAATACAAGAATAGCATACCACTGAAGGGGCATAGTAAGCCACCAGATAAGGTGTAGCCAGCTGGCAGAGATGTGTAATAAACCACTAGAGGGATCGTGGTTACCCACAGAGATCATGGCAAGCACCATAGTGTAGTATATAAAGTATATCAAGTGTATCTAAAGCATGCATAGTCTGGGCTCTAACTCCTAAATCAGGAAAAAGCATTGACTGACTGTGACAGGTACCCAAAATCAGGACTGCCCCATCAGAATCAGAACAGCTGGCAGACTGTCCTGTTCTTTCCTACCTGCTCTTGCTGCTCATGTCTTAAGCTCATAAGCTGCTCTTCTGGATTCTGGAATGTTGGGGTCCTGTTTGGAAAAAGGTATAAGTACATGAAATTTGGAAAGCCTAACAATGAGTTAACCCCAACCAGCCCCAAGACAAAATCAATAGCTCCAATGTTTAATAATTAGCCCTCCCACCCTGTAACCAGCCACAACATTAAATTTATAGTACCACATTTAATAAATAAACCTATTTCCTTCTCTAAACAGCCCTGACATTTAATAAAGAGCACTCCTTCTCCCCATTAAATAGTTCTATCACCCTACTTTAAATGAATAAGCACCACCATTAAATAGCCCCAGCCCCAGTAATAGATCCATTGTGAATGTTCTATTACTAGGTGGAAACCATATCTAGGCTTCCTGATATATCTCCATAACTATTGTATCAATTTCACAACATAACAGGTGTCATCATATTATGGGTTCCGTACAATACATCTTAGACAGAGGTCATTAGTAATCTTATTCACACTATATCAATTGACCCAGTATTAGAATTTCTTGGTATAACTTCCTATAGCTATTATATAACATACAATAGGAGGCATCATAGAGAGCAGCGCAGATTAGCAGTTAAACTGCTATTTTATTTCCTTTATCATTTTCGTATATTTGTTTATTATTTTCATTTCACTTTAGTTCAGTTTTTAATATTTTGCTAATGAGACACAACACAATTTGGGGTAGATTCCTTTATACAATATACCTTTTTCTGCCTTTTTAATATAAATTAATAAAATTGTAATTTTTATAATAATTCTTCTGAGTCCAGAGAGTGTCTCCCAGCACAGGTTCTTTTCTTCTCCTCCTTCTTTGTACACATACAATAAGATGGCTGGTCCCGGGAGAGGTGAAAAAACAGAAATGATACATTATGGAGAGTTGAAAGGACACAGCAGATAGGAGGGAAAGTATACACAAAGGAGATATCAGAGAAACAGAGGACATTAGGGAAAGGTAAAGTAACACAGGAGACATGAGGGACACAAGTTAAATACAACACTACACAGCAGAGATGGGGGACAGCAGGATGAATAGCCTTTTATCATTGTATATGTTTTATATTACTATATTGTGTGCATCTACAATTAGTTCCACATAATTACAAATCTAGAACTTCTGGGTCCTGGGAGGCCATTCGCTTAAATTTCCCATACCTGCACTTCAAATCCCCACTCTAATCACTGCATGCATAAGACAACTACAAGTTTTTAGCACCATAGCAAGAGGCCATACTTTTTATAATTGTTTCATTCTAGTATGTTATAGAAACTTCTACATATTGTGGGACAGTTTCCCACAGACCTTTAAAAGAGAGACTAATAATCCCCCTGCATTCTGCAGGCAGGGTTAAAGCACCACACTTCTCCACACACAGAGCATAGGGCTACAGGTGGAGTACATGAGTGCAATTATTTAAAGGTTCAGCTACTGCTTGGGAGACAGCATAAATAGCTGCTTTGTGTTGTGGATGGGGGACTAAGACAGCCACTGGCTGCTGACTAGGGAGGGTACTGTGTGTCTAGCTAGCAGCAGGTCACTATCATCAGCAGTTATTTATGATGAACCTACTAGTATACTGTTGGAGTGTAAGAGTAAACCAGAGCACATAAAAACTCCACACAGATAAGGCCATGGGTGGGCATTGAACTCATAACCCTAGTGCTGTGAGGCAGAAGTGCTAGCCACTAAGCCACTGTGCTGCCTCAGCAGGTTGTGTGGAATTGTAAGTACATTCATTTGTTTGCATTGCTGGAACTACAGGAGTTGCTGTCTGTACCATCCTGACACCTCTGAATAAAACTACATCAAAGTGGTTCAGCAAACCTGTGTCAGCAGCATTTGTTTGGCGTGCTTTTCACAATATGTCTATTAACACAAGACAGATATTTTTTCAAATAAGTTCAATCTATAGTTTTAGGTTGCACTTCATCTTTTTGTTTTAATCCTCATCTCCTAATTGTTTGTAAGTGCATAAGTTTGAAGTGGTGGAGTTAAAAAAAACTTGTATCCAATTAGAACAATGTAGCATACAGAATAGCATAAAATATTCCAATCTAAATACTACACATATTAATGTCTTACCCCACTGCCCCCTCCAACATAAAATATTCTTTTTTGCACTTTAGCAAAATGCAAAGCAATGACTGTGGTTACCCAATATTCAGAAAAGGATACCCAACAATTCCCATTAGAAGGAAAGAAACTTGCACCTAAGTAGTCAATGCTGCCTTGACACACTAAGTCATGTAAACAAGTGCACAGGAGCAATAACTATTATGCCATGAAGCAGAAGTAAAACCTGCATTTGAGTTGCAGGTTTGCATTTTTTCAGTTTTGTAAATAGCTTTTGAAGAATCTTAGGTGTGATTTATTGCTTGGCTAATTCTGTACATTTGTAACTAGGAAAAAACCCATATCTAGTTATGTTACAAGTGTCTCTCTGGAAGTCATGGAATATTTGAAAGTCAATAAAGTCAAAACGGAACTAAATGTGAGGATCATCTCATTTGCTGTTTGACTGCACCCTTGCCATGTAGCTTCATGTACATCCATTACTCATTTGCGTCAGTAAATTGAGAAATCTTTTGATGCTTCAGCTTTGCAAAATTTGTTTTTTAATCACACACAATGCAGTAATAGCCAGTGTCCTACATTTTTTGCAAATAACAAGGTAGAAAGCAAAGCACAAAGTCAATAATTTGGTCTCTTATTAAATATTTCTTTGAGCAGCAGCCTATGGAGTAAATATACCAAACCTTCTAAAAAAACAAAACTGGAGCAACCAATCAGATTCAAGCTATCATTTTTCTAGTACATTCTA
Organism: Mixophyes fleayi; assembly: GCF_038048845.1. Taxonomy (NCBI): domain Eukaryota; kingdom Metazoa; phylum Chordata; class Amphibia; order Anura; family Limnodynastidae; genus Mixophyes; species Mixophyes fleayi. Next base: position 2,138,767 of record NW_027447498.1, on the reverse strand, counting down.
GAAAATGATAGCTAGAATCTGATTATTTTCTTTCGGCAAGGGACTCCCGGGACTCACGGAAGAGCAGGGAACCTCCCGCATTGTGCAATCCTAATTGGCAATGTGGGTGGGGGCGGGGCTATATGTGTCATCCTGCCCCCCTGTTGTGATAGGCTAATATTGATAAAGTTTGACAAAAGGCAGGGCTTAACAACGTGATCTGCGTAGCCATGTCCCTATGATGGAGCTCCATCCTGGAGATCATACTGCCAAAGTTGGCAAGTATGCAATATCTACAAGTTTCCTTTATAGAAGGTTTTATATATTTACCCCTATGTGTATGTTCATATGTTATAGTATGTGGAATTTTGAATAAAGAGCCATGCAGCAGTAGGATCAGAGAAGCACAATCAAAGTGTTTCCATAGATTCTGGCAGCTGAAACATGTCCCAGCAGCAATAAAAGTCCCTTACAGAGCAGAAGTGATTATGTGATGGGGTGTGATTCTCCAATTGTCTAATCTGTGTTCTATGTGTGATAAATATATTGCTAAATTTGAGCATTTGTGAAAAAAAATGCTGTGGATTTTTGGCACCAACGCATTCTGGAATTAGGAGTTATAAACTTTCACTCTCCCCCTATAGCTTGAGGTCTAGTTTTCTAGATGGAGTCTTCATAGGGATGTTCCTAATGCTAGAGCACTTCAGAGTCTCTTCAAGATTGACCAGAAAATAAGCTCTAGAAAAACGCACACAAAAGCCAAAATGCAATTCATTGATTCCAGCCCTGTCATGTTTCCAGCTAGGGCATACAATACACATGGGGTATCCCCCTATACAGGGGGAGTAGAAAGTACTTTGGGATGATTCTCCAATTGTTAGTGCAGCAGCATTGGAAATACATTTTTTTCTTTACATAAACTCTCAATAAAATGAAGAAAAAAAACACACTTACAAATGGTAAAAATATCCACAGCTGACCTTGGAGTTTCTGCTATTTTAGATGGAATAATTTTAGGGTTTTTTCTGGGTTTCTCTCAAGGTATGGCCTTTGCTGTCATGTCAAGTGTGAGAAAAAAATAATATTTAAAATCTAAAATATACACCTTTGCTTCTAGGCCATAAAATTTTGACATATCTTGAATAAAATAGACATGTATGGGTCAAATGAAGCGACAATATACTTATTTTCTATATTAGTTCCTCTTATAACGAAAAAAAAAAACATCAACCTTTATATTTATCAAATTTAGTTGGGTAAACAATAAATAAATAAATAAAAGCATAATTGTCTTTATGCCTTACCATGTAATCCTACAAAATTGGTCTGTTCATGATAAGGAAAGTAGGGGAGAGTAAACTTGCCAGTCATGAAGTGGTTAACAGTCTTGCACATGTTTGTGCAAATTCAATCAGTACACTGTTATAGGTGCTGCACAACCTCATTAGGTTGGCTGAATTTTCCTGCATATTGTCAGTGAGGAGTATAACAAAGCTGATTCATTGTTCTGTAATTATCATCTCAATGAATCTTTTTTCGACCTTCTAAAATAAAGTATGATTACATCTGTTAAAGTACATTTAAAATATAGATGGATGTTTAAGCATGTGTTTATATACAAACAATTACAATTTAGTTTCCAATGTAACAATTATTTAAACATAAACAAGCTTTGGTATTCACTTCCCAGGTAGGGGAAGAAACAACAAGGATTCTATTTTTGTTTTGTTAATATTTGAGTTATTATAGAATGCTGTCATCCTTACACTTATATCAATACCTAGAGTTAGGGAAGCTATGTATTGGCAGAACTGAAGCAGATGACCTTCAAAATGTATTGATGCTCTATGGTGAGCAGATTGAAGAAGTGCTTCTTTTGTCTGTAACAATATCAGATGGGCTAGGATATTGTCAGGTAATTATTTATTAGCATTCATTTATATACTACCAGCATACTCTGCAGGATTTTACAATTGGGAAGAAATAGTGATACAGTCATGGCCAAAAGTTTTGAGAATGACACAAATATTATTTTTCACAAAGTCTGCTGCCTCAGTTTTTATGATGGCAATTTGCATATACTCCAGAATGTCATGAAGAGTGATCAGATGAATTGCAATTGATTTCAATGTCCCTCTTTGCCATGACAATGAACTTTATCCCAAAAATAACATTTTCACTGCATTTCAGCCCTGACGCAAAAGGACATCAGGTTAGTGATTCTCTCGCTAACACGGGTGAGAGTGTTGATGAAGACAAGGCTGGAGATCACTCTGTCATGCTGATTGAATTAGCATAAGAGACTGGAAGCTTTAAAAGGAGGGGGGTGCTTGAAATCAGTGGTCTTCATCTGTTAACCATGGTTATTTGCAAGGAAACAAATGCAGTTATCATTGCTTTGCACAAAAAGGGCTTCACTGTTGTGTACACCAGTGACACAAGGGTGCAGGGACCGCTTGCCGGAGCGTGACATATGTCTCAGCACTCCTGAGTTTCAGGACATCTAGCACCATAGTGTAGTATAGAAAGAATGCAGTGTGTACATAAACAGTGCACAGTCTTGGCCTGCCCCTTAGGGCAGAACAGTCACCAAAAATCGTGATTGTCCCACTAGAATCACAACATTTCACACACTGTCCTAACTGTTCTTCTCACTTTCACCACCTGTGGCTGCTGCTTTCTTTAGTTGCAACTTGTCTGGATCCAGGAATGTTGGGGGCCCTATTGGGAAAAAGAAATGGTTACATTTAGAAAAAATTACAACCAGCCCCTGCGTTAAATCAATAGCACCCACGAGTAATAATTAGGCCTTCCTCCAGCCTTATTAAAATAATAGTATTCCCATTTAATAAATAAACCTATTTACCTCCCTGCAAACAGTCCCAGCAATAAATTAATAGTATTTACAGTTCAGAAAAAATATACCTATTTACCGCAACCATCAGTGCCATTAAATAATTCATACTCACATTTAATAAAGAGACCTCATTCTCCACAAACTCATCCCCACATTGAATAGGATCCATTTGGGAAGGCTCCAACAAATATCTCCATTCCTCTAATGCTACTTTTATAGCCAGCAACTCCTTGTCCCCGATGGTATAATTCTTCTCCGCAGGCAGAAGACCCCGAGAGTAAAAGGCACAAAGATGGAATTTTTGTTGCTCCGATCTTTGGGAGAGAATGGCTCCTAAACCAACATTAGAGGCATCTACCTCTAGGAAGAAGGGAAGCGTCACATCAGGCTGTCGAAGAACAGGAGCAGAGGAGAAGGACTCTTTGAGAAACTGGAAGGCTTGAAGAGCCTCAGAGGACCATTGTTTAGTATTGGCCCCTTTACGAGTTAGGGCCACAATAGGAGATGCAATCGAGGAAAAATCTTGAATGAAGCGTCTATAGTAGTTGGCAAAACCTAAAAAACGCTGAATTGCACGAAGAGTAGTTGGCTGAGGCCAATGTAACACAGCATTCACCTTTTCTGGATCCATCTGAAGACCAACTCCGGAGACAATATATCCAAGAAATGGAATCTGGGGCAACTCGAATGAACATTTTTCTAACTTGCAGAATAATGAATTTTTCCGGAGTCTGGAAAGGACCTCTGCCACATGTTGATGATGAGAAGGCAGGTCCTGCGAAAAGATCAATATGTCGTCCAGATAGACGACGACACAAACATATAACAAGTCCCGGAAGATCTCATTAATGAAGCCCTGGAAAACAGCGGGGGCATTACATAACCCGAAGGGCATTACTAAATATTCATAATGCCCGTCTCTGGTGTTGAAACCTGTCTTCCATTCGTCACCGGACCTGATTCGAATTAAATTGTAGGCAACACGAAGATCCAACTTGGTAAAGATCCGGGCTCCCTTGATGCGATCAAATAACTCAGTAATAGTGGAATGGGATACCGATTTTTGATAGTTATGGCGTTAAGTCCACGGAAATCTATGCAGGGGCGTAATGATCCATCCTTCTTTTTTACGAAGAAAAACCCTGCTCCAGCGGGAGAGGTAGAAGGTCGAATAAATCCTCGCTGGAGATTCTCTTGGATGTATTCAGATGTAGCTTGAGTTTCAGGTAACGAAAGTGGATACACACGTCCCCTGGGAGGAGTCTTGCCAGGTTGAAGATCGATCGGACAGTCCCACGAACGATGAGGAGGAAGACGTTCAGACTAAGTTTTATCAAATACATCGGCAAATGAAGCATACTGAGGAGGAAGTCCCGGTGAACAAGGTGAAATGGAGGATTGCTGTATTTTGAGAGGAACGACTTGAGAGAGGCAACGATGATGACATTCAGACCCCCAAGACGTAACTTGAGGAGTGTGCCAGTCAATCTGAGGAGAGTGACGTTGAAGCCATGGAAGGCCTAATACAAATCGGACTGGTAGTAACAGGGAGAATTAAAAATGAAGGGCCCGATTCATCAAAGTTCGCAAACGCATACGCATCTGCTAAATGGCTCTGCGCATGCGCGATACAACACTTAAGCAGCGTAAAACACTACATACGCTACTCAAGCACGGCAGATACAGCTCTCAAAAGGCGACTCAATCTCAAACTCCAACGCAAATAGATTTGAGATGACTGCTGACCACTTGAGAACATATGGGTGGGAATGGGCGGAGAGTAGGCGCGGACTGGGCGGAGATGAGATAGTACTTGAGTAAAGTAGGCGTTATGCTTTTTCACTTGAGAATAGTAGGCGTTCCCTCTGCCCAGATGAGTGAAACTGACGTCACTCCTGTCTCAAATCTTTCACAAAAGTTAAGGAAGGCCAGGGTCATGTTTAACTCCAATACAGCTAGCTAAAACCACTATTAAACGCCTTTAGGAGCATCTTTTGCGTTTAAAATGCAAAACGAAATATGCACAACATACATACATATCAATACAGACTGCCTGTGCCTTTTTTTTTTTTTTTTGAAATTTTTTTTTTTTATTGAGCTTTTACATATCTTACAAATGTTCCATTAGTATGTTTGTGTAAATTAAGCTTTTTTTGCTTTACATACCCCTTTTAATCAATGCAATTCGCAAGTGCAACATGTTTGACGTTAATTTGGCCCTTTGGCCTCAATCCGGAACTGCCGGAATGCCGGAATTAGTTAGCTGGAAATAGCGCCCTCTGCTGCTTACTGCCTCTTCAGTAAAGAGGACTGGCTTTTATAGGCCTGTACACTGCTAGCCACATATCTTCTCAGCATTATGGGGAGAATCCAGGTCACAGTGCATTCCGGCTGCCGGAATGGTTGGCTCAGTGCATTCCACATTTATTCCACTGCCGGAATGGTTGCCTCAGTGCATTCCACATTCATTCCACTGCCGGAATGGTTGCCTCAGTGCATTCCACATTCATTCCACTGCCGGAATGGTTGCCTCAGTGCATTCCACATTCATTTCGGCTGCCGGAATGGTTGCCTCAGTGCATTCCACATTCATTCCACTGCCGGAATGGTTGCCTCAGTGCATTCCACATTCATTTCGGCTGCCGGAATGGTTGCCTCAGTGCATTCCACATTCATTCCACTGCCGGAATGGTTGCCTCAGTGCATTCCACATTCATTCCGGCTGCCGGAATGGTCGCCTCAGTGCATTCCACATTCATTCCACTGCCGGAATGGTTGCCTCAGTGCATTCCACATTCATTCCACTGCCGGAATTGTTGTGCACACTGCATGGGTAATTATTTCATTTTATGTAAAATGTCTCCCAAACAATAGACTTTGTCATAAATATTTTTTATAAATCTCCAACCATTCTGAACAATTACCAATATCATTAGTCTCAATATGTTACATGCCTGATTTGACAGTTGGTGATGGTGCGTTTGCAATAACAAATAATATTAATAGACATATAATAACTCGAAACTATATTTTAGGGTTTTACACACATGATTTATGCAAATTTAAAACAAGTGTACTATTACCACAGGGACTCTTTTAACAGCAACACAAATAGTGTAAGGATATTAATGATCCCTAAGAGCCGAGAGAATTGGTGAGGACTCGAACCCATGTAGCAAGCTTGCAAGGTGGATTGCCTAGCTGCTACACCACTGTACAAGTGGTGATGTCAAGGGAATAGAATACAAATTAAAGATGACCAGCAACTTCTAGCATAAGTTGTTTCCCTTAAAACATGGGGAAAGATGACAATACTTGGAAATATTATACCCAGAAAGATTTGGTGCATGCAGAGTCACAATTTATGCATATCGAAATATATCCATGTTGATAAATACAAATCAAAAATAGAACATTTATTGCTCCCATTTCTACAATTTGATTTGGTGGAGCACTTAGCTTTTTCCACTGTTGCCAGTACAGAATTCCTATGTCTTTGAAATCCAAAGTCTTTGCCAACAACTGCTTTGCTGTGTTGTAGCTGATAACACTGTTGAATATTACATATAGCCACCTTACACACCAAAACATATACTAAGTCACAGAGTGGAATAAATACCCTCAAACTTGTAAATATACCAAGGTTAGCCACATACATGCATCATTCAGGGTTCAAACTCATTACCTTGTTGTTGCAAGCTCATTTCTTTATTCACTAAGGTATACTTCACATTGAAACACCAACACCAAACTGCACATTAACTAGTTAGCACAGCTGAATGACTGTCTTAGACCTGATAAATTGGCCATGTTGCAATTAATATGAACAGCATGATGGAGAACGTGGTATTAAAATATTAACCCTAGATAAACACACACATGAATAAAAACACTGTTTTACTAAAGCAGCAGGAGCTGCAAAAACGTCACCAAACAAACGCGAATTAAGCGCGTTTGCGAATCGTACGCTAAATACAAGCAGTTGCATATAGTTTTTTAATTTTAGGAGTATGCTTAATAATGTGTTTTATTAACTCACTTGGTGCTTAGGGTTGACCTGGGGCCTTGAACTTCTGCACTTAGTATTGGTGGGTGAAATACATAACCACTACACTATTGTGGCACATCTAAATGTAGCACATGCAAATGAATCATACGTCATATAATTGTACTTAAAACTATTTTACCCATACTATTGCCACAACACTAACAGCTTAGCTCATTAATGACATCTGTAATAATCATTATAATCTCTACTTACCCTACAGAAAATAAACGTTGCTCACATGTCAGGTCACTTTTACACAAAACCACACTTGACTAATTAGAACGCACCTGCGTGCTCCTAATGACGTGTCCGGCATACTCTCCGGCCTACTCACCTGCATTTAATTCACTAATTACAGTGTTACTTTAAAATACCTTGCTTGGCCTTCTGTGTTGTTGGGAGATTCACAGTTCTGGGTAAGTAGCCCTTAATGGTGAAATGTTTCATAATCTCTGCAGTTTATTGCTGTACCTTGCTTAACACATGTTTATTTTTAGGAAAAGATATTGGTGAGATACAGATAGAAAATTATGCTGAAAGGTCCTAATGGTAAAGAATTTTATGTTGAAGGTTAGTGGAAAAGTCTTTAATTAGCTGCAGAGTTTGAATATTGAAGCAACTGTGTAGACTTGGGATGTGTCTCTGCATAGATACCTCTCGACTGTAGTGACACACATAAAGATTATCCATCTATATTGATTTATTTTGTACCTGTTTACCCTCCCCTCACAGATCTTGGTCCTGGATTGTGTTTTTTGGGTGTCTAGTGATTGCTTATTGACATTCCACATTTGTCTGTGTGTGTGGTAAGTAGAAACCAGATATTGTTTTATTACATACCCCTTGTTAAAACACATTGCATTAAGAATGTCCATGCTGGTTTTTTTTTTTGGTTTTTTTTTTTTTTTTCCTTTTTCTAATACCTTTATTTGAAGTGTGGTTTTTAAGACCCTACCTTAAAGACACATTAACACTCTGTGCTTGAGTCATTAAGGAGAGCAAAGGATAAAAAATAAGTAAATGTTCTAGTGGACAAAGCATGTTACAATGTAAGGGGTCAAATTTTTTTTTTTTTTTTGGAACAAAACATAAATATCTTCACATTTAAAAGATCAGTGGTCAAATCATGTGCAAGCTTAGTCAAGGGTTGATTATCTAAGGTATGGTAATTCAAAATGGGAATATGAATAGACATGGTCTGGTGTGTTAGTGAAATGGTTTATATGTGTAATAATAGTGTAAAAACCATGGCTACCTGTATTTTACCTTTACAATGTGTGTAGAAAGTATAGCTTCATGCCTCCAAGTTTAGCCTTAATGTCTTTAGCTAAATGCACGTTAATGGGGTAGTTTAAATCTACAGCCTAATGTGGCAACATAATTGATGTTTGGTTTTTCTACAGTTTATTGATCAGCACATATAGTGTTGAGGAGTGCACATTATTGACACTTTATTTGTTTTTCTTATATCTACAGCCTTTAGATTACACTTGGCCTGCAGTGCTGGCTTTTCTGCCATTGCACTTCCTTTTGGAGTTGGTGGATGTTGCCATGGTGAAGGGTGTTGTCAAATGTAAGTAGTATAGTGCTATCTGCACTAAAATGTGATTGGCCAGTGAGTGTGCTCCATACAATAATGTCGTCGTTACTAAGCCTGCAATGTGTGGTTGCACAAACAAAACATATGGGCAGATGCTAGCTATGTAACATGGATAAACACATAGCCCCAGTCTATGTACAGCAGTCATTATGTAAACCATTTGATTGTATACCATCAATTTTATCCCTTTACCCAGGGAAATGCAAGTGACAGTTGAACCGAACGCACTAAAGGATGCTGCTCCTATCCCTCCTGACATACAGTACCCAAAAAATATGTCCAGAGATAGACTACAAAATATACACCGATGGAGCGCCCCTTTGCACTGATTAAATCAATAAATATAATAAGAGGATTAGATTTATCTAGTCCTAGTGACGTAAGTTCTTGCCAAGACAAGGTTCCTGCAAAAGACCACATATAGTAAAGTAGTCACTTAGTTATTGGAGTTCTCTATGCCGATTACACAGAGGTTGTGAAAATGGTTTTCTCTCCTACGTTCTTTATAGGGAATATTCCTATAGTATCCTTTGTTGTGGATCACGTGGAAAAGAAACTCTCATATTCATCCAAACCGATAATCATATAAAGGATAAAAAGAGAGAAAGCAACATAGTGTAAAAAATGACACGATTCGTGAGTAACAATAAACGACTCACATTTAATAAAAATACATCATGCTGTTAAAAAACACAATACAGAATCCACACTCTGTAGAAGTAAAACTCATACCAGATGGAACTTGGTAAAAATGCATCCAAGAACCAAGGCTAACATTCCCGGGTTGCTGCCGTCTCAATGGATCGATCTTAGAGTAAGACTTCACATGTGCACCTGCTATACATCCACCAGCGCGTTTCAACTAGAAATAGTCTTTTTCAAGGTGGAGCAGGTATCCAGGTTGTAAATCCTTTTATACTCCAAAAGGTTGGAGTTCAACAATTAAAAACACATTTCACAAATTCATTTATCATGCAAAAGCATGAATCAAAATTACAGTCCTACCATCACATTTATGAACATTCTGAATAAATATAACAAAATAAATCAAAATCAAAATGAATGCATAACTAATACGAATGAATATGCCCAATACACCTGGCGGGCAAATTGTCTGAAAATACCAAAATGTGAATCAAACTATCACATATATGAAAACCTACAAAATAACTGACAGGTCAGGCATAATCACTAAAGAGGTATATAACTTTAGAAACTCGATGTCCACAAGAAATATAATATGTTCCAACATCTTGCGGACAATCGCTTACGGAGAGAAAAAAAACCATTAACTTTATTGTACATCCCATCTAATAGAACATATATGTATTATAGATATCCTATAATATATTGATTTGATATACTTCACAAATGACACACGATGTGTAGTTTTTTAACAAAGCAGACACGAATAATAAGGACTCCACATTAGCGGCATATAGAAAATGTACAATAAACTTAAATCTCAAATTCATGTGCTAAAGAAATGTGAACTAAGGATTTAGATGGCAAAATAAATAAATAAATAAATTAAAAAGAAGGTAAAAGAAAAAAGAATTATCAAAAATCTTATAACGGACCTTAAATAAGTGTTAAAAAATGATGATTGAACATTCACCTCAATAGAAAATAAGAAACCTGATAATATCTGACACACATGCCCATTAGATCCAATCTCCATTTGATAACAATAAAAACATTTAGAATGGAGATTAATCAAATTAAGCAAATCCATTCCATGTATGAATGTTATACTTACAGTAACAAATGTTACCCACATGATATATCTAAAAACATATAGGAAAAACAGTGAATATAAACAAGCAGGACACACACATAGAACTGCCTATTATACAAAAAACCTTTTGGGATTCTTCAAGATGGAATCTAACATATTTACTAACTGAAAAATACTGAATGTCCGCAGCGGGTATGGCATACATTGATGCCTAAGAAACCATCGCTATTGAGCAGTCAGAATACCAAATGGAATACTAAAAAGCAATAAATATTGAAATCATTAATTAAACCATAAAAATAATCTGAGCTGACAATAGTAGAGAGTAAACATTCTTAAACAACATAAATGAAGGGACGGAACGACCACAGGTCATCTGTCACGCATATATAGAAAAAATATAACTTCCCTCATTAACGAACAATAAAATCCTAAATGTATATTGCACATCCGAAAACGACCCCTTACAAAAATTTTATAATAGGATCATTTACAGGAAAAAACAGGCAGGAATGGTTACATTAATCATATTCTAAATGAAATAGATAGTATCACCATAAAGATGTGGATCAAATCAGTATGGAGAATAGCAATAATGATCTCCCAATCTGTATATACTCATCAACATATTAGGAGACTAAACGAGAAAAAAAAAAAATATTTTCATGTCAAATGACATATACTCGCAAGAATGATATGGGATATGAATATTGAGTTACAAATGTAAGTGCTTAATAAAAAAGCAAAATGTTGTCCGGCGCTCAGAAACAAACAGAATTTAAAAATCACTGTGTCAGCATAAACATAAAGGAGAATTTTGTGCACAATATAGCTATATTGGGGTTAAGCTCACCTGCCGGACGTCAAGGCATCTCCTGTAGGTGAGTCCCTAAGCTAGTGATACAAATTTACATTCAGGGTGTTCCATTTAAAACCTTCCCCTGAACCTCCATCTTATAAAGCCTGCAGCACCTTTGTAGGGAGTGGTCAACTCCCAAAAAACTAGAAAATAGTGAAAGGAAAAAGGGCGCTTCTTTAAATTAATGAAATGTGTACAAGTGTATAAAATCATTTGAAACGGCAGCCAAGGACAAATAGGACCAATGTGCAAGTGCAAATAAAAGAAAAATGTTGTCCGGCGCTCAGAAACAAACAGAATTTAAAAATCACTGTGTCAGCATAAACATAAAGGAGAATTTTGTGCACAATATAGCTATATTGGGGTTAAGCTCACCTGCCGGACGTCAAGGCATCTCCTGTATGTTTTAATAAAAAAGCACAGCATACTGGTGAAAAGATATACTAGTGGAAAAAGAATATTAACAATAATGAAAAACCACTAGCAACTGCTCCAAATAAACTGTATGTAAACCTACGACAATTAGCAGAAGATCCTGACTGAATTAAAATATAAAACAACCTATAGGGAAACGGCTAAAATGTCATGAGGTGACTATACACAGGGAAAGACCGACTGACCAATAAGGAGTATTAATTATCATTCAGAAACCACATTTAACCCTCCAGGGGTCGGGGTTTTTAAACAGTATATGCACTGCATCTCACATTTCGCCAAGAAATATCCCTATTTCTCCAATGATTTTCAACTCTATCAGTGGCCAAGAAATTCTTGATATGATTAGGTGAACAACTATGACACTCTTTAAAATGTAATGAAACTGAGTGGTTGACAAAACCCTTTTTTATATTTCGTAAATGTTCTGCCAATCTCACCCTTAAAGGACGAGAAGTACGTCCTATATAAATGAGATTACACGTACACTGTATGAGGTATACCACATTCGTTGTGTTACAACTAGTGAAATGGTTGATCTTGTACGTTTTTCCTTTAACTTTAAAATTAGGGATTTTATTTTTCTGGTTTGTAAAAGTAATACGGCAAGCTGGGCATAATCCACATTTGAAAAAACCTTTTGAAGTGACACCCGTTCTTTTGGTATCACCCAACGCACTTTTAACTAATCTATCACGTAGATTTGGTGCCCGTCAGTATATGAAGTGAGGTTTTTCTATCAAAAGGGTCTTCAGAATAGGATCACTCATTAGAATATTCCAATGTTTATTAATTACATTTTCAATAGATTTGTAACTAGAATTATATCTTGTGATGAAAGCCAAATTATTATGTTCTTTTTTCTTTTTTGATTTTTTGGACTCATTATTAAGGATCGTTTCCCTTTCAATAAGACCCACTTTTTCTAGGGCTTTATCTAGTGATTGTTTCTTATATCCTTTAGTAAGGAATTGTTCTTTCATTTCTATTGTCTGCTCTTTTAAGATCTCAGGTTTACATTTTAATATTAAAAACTGACCTGTGGGTACATTATCCAACCATCTTTTGTGATGTGCACTAGACGTCAAAATAACTGAATTTGAATCAGTAGGTTTCTTAAACGTTTTAGTGCATATATTATTGTCAGCAATGTATATGGTTAAATCTAAGATATCCATCGAACTTTGACTATGATGGATACTAAACTCAACATTAATATTATTCTCGTTAAGAAATTTACAAAAAGAATCCAGACTGGAAGTATCCCCCCGCCATATAAACATGATGTTATCAATATAGAGCATCCAGGACACCAAGCTCGCCCCAAAAGGATTTTCTGACCAAATAAATTGCTCCTCCCAATGGGCGAGGAACAAATTGGCATAACTTGGGGCGAACTTGGTGCCCATAGCAGTTCTGATGCGCTGTAAATAGTACTGTCCCTCAAAATAAAAATAATTATTGTGAAGGATGAAATTTATTCCTTCCAAAAGAAAATTTCTCAACGATGTAGACATGTTAGTTTTCCCAAGATAAAAATCGACAGCCTTAAGACCATCTTTATGATCGATGTATGTATACAAGGATTTAACGTCTGCTGTCACCATAATAATAATAAAATTATCCTCCCATTCTATGTTGGTGAGTTTCTTAATTACATCCGTTGTATCTTTAAGGTATGATTGATTATGGATGACAAGGGGCTGTAAATGGTAATCAATGAACTCGGACAAATTGGTGGTCAAAGACTTGGTGCCAGCTATGATTGGTCACCCGGGAGGGTTAGCAGTATCCTTATGCACTTTAGGTAATATGTATATGACCGGTATATTAGGATTTCTGACCTGTGATCTATATAATTTCCTGCGTTCATTCTGCATAAAGAGACTAGGAGCAACAATCTGTTCTCTCATTTGTATCACATTGTCTGGAACTGTATTTGAAATTAATTAACTACACTATCGAACAGCAGCTCTAAGACAACAATGATTGCGCAACGCAGGGCCAGATAAAATGCATTTAAGTTTTTTTCCCGCTAAAGAGGCTCTGACGGATCTGCCCTGACAATTTCTTAGTAATTGTTTGTTTATTCATTAACGTATGCTGTGGTATTTTGGCAAAGTACAGTGGAGCAGAGAGGCCTATCGTATCTTGCCATGGAAAGTAGCGAGTGTTTGGCCAGATGGTATCCTAGATCCGCAAAGAGCGTTAAGTAATTAAAAGGAGATTCAATGTAGAAATATAATCATGTATAATGTGGCACGGCATCCTATATATCTGCTGCAATTTTCCCTCAACTGTCCTCTGCTGGTTTTAACACCAACAGGAGATATTTAATGGTTAAAAATAAAAGTCATGGTTTAGAGGTTGTGTGTTATAAAGAAAGACTAATGCAGTATTTGGATACTTATAGTAAATCAAATATAATGGAACAGTGATCTTTGTATCATTATGCCAACTTGTTGAACTTTTATTATATTTCAAGTTTTGAGCTTCATCAACTTAATTATGCTGTTGAGATTTTAGGTATCGACTAAACCATTAGCACCTAGGAAAATTTTTTCCTAGGGTGCCTCCTCCCCACAGCCGGAGCCCCCTGGGGTTGCTAAATGCCCAGAGCCTGACTATCCATTAGAGTCCCTGCCCCATTGGAGCTTACAGTTTAAATTCCGTAACATACACAGACAGAGAGAAACTAGGTTCAATTTTGATAGCAGCCAATTAACCTCTTAGTATGTTTTTGGAGTGTGGGAGGAAACCGGAGCACCTGGAGGAAACCCCACGCAAGCACGGGGAGAACATACAAACTCCACACAGATAAGGCCATGGTCGGTAATCGAACTCATGAGCCATTCAGCCGCCTCAAATGAGTGACTAAAATTAGGCACCATAGTTCCCTGCATTAATCTTTGCTTATGACAATGGTCCCACCCATTCTCATTACCCAATCCATCAATCAGGTTATTGATCGCATTATTGAAAATCAACCTGACTTTAAACCAGACATAAGATGAGCACTCACAATTGTCAATTTTGTGACTGAGAATCGTTGGCCAAGGATCCAGTTGGTCAATTGGTTGTAAATGTTACCTACCTACCTCCCACCCTTATGTTGTAGATTAAACAAGACATGTGCGTAGTTTAACACTCAGACACTAAGAGCTAGATTTACTAAACTGCAGGTTTGAAAAAGTGGAGATGTTGCCTATAGCAACCAATCAGATTCTAGCTGTCATTTATTTAGTGCACTCTACAAAATGACAGCTAGAATCGGATTGGTTGCTATAGGCAACATCTCCACTTTTTCAAACCCGCCGTTTAGTAAATATACCCCTAAAAGTCGCAGGAATGCCACTTGGCATTTGAAGTGTTTGTTTATTTGATCCCCACAAGTTTGGACAACGGCTCAGGGTTCATCATAATTGCAACAGCCAAACCTGTACTTTTATTTTTTACTTGTCAGTTTCCAACATTTAGTATTGAAGCACCGTTTTGTCCTTTATATATGTATTATACTTTTAGGAACATTTTCCTAGTGTTGTAATATCCTCATCATTCATCTTCCTCCGCGGCATTCATGTCACCATCATCACCTGATATAAGATCATCTCCACTGGATTCAATGGTTATAAAGCCCAGCATTTATTAATAGTACAAAGAGATGGCATTGTCCTATGTATGTGGTACAGGAGTAGGAACGGCAATGATTGTGTAAATAAAATAGATGGAAAAAGCAGCCCTAGTAAGAGAGCAGGATGAGAATATAATACAAAGCTACATGTGGGCAAAGCCCAACTTTTAATGATAAATAGCACAAGAATCTTCTATCGGATACAATGATGAAAGTGCAGCCTTAGATAGATAATAGGTCTGCAGCTTAATAAAAAATACAGACAGGAGACTCCCATCTTTCTTATTAATAATATTACAAGAAGACGGAATTGCCTATGGGCCCAAAATAAAAGATAAAGGATTTGGTGGATATGAATTAAGTTTAAAATTCAGAGTGCGCCCCTTCCTCTCATCGGGCCTGATTCATTAAGGAAAGTTAAGTAAAAAAATTGAGTAAAGTTGTCTCCTGGACAAAACCATGTTACAATGCAAGGGGTGCAAATTAGTTTTCTATTTTGCACCAAGTTAAATACTGTCTGTTTTTTCATGTAGTACACAAATGTCAACTTTAAATTTCAGTGTACAAATAAGCTATCAAGTATTTGTGTGCCACATGCAAAAATCAGACAGTATTTAACTTATGTGCAAAAGAGAAAACTAATTTGCACCCCTTGCATTGTGACATGGTTTTGTCCAGGAGAAAACTTACTCAATTCTTTTGCTTAACTTTCCTTAATGAATCAGGCCCTTCATCTAAATGCTCATCAGTGTCAGCAGAGATGTAAACAAGATTATCAACCAGTATAAGTGTCAGAACTACAACCCATGGAAACCTATACACTATCCTGAGGACTATCTGTTATTACCCGGAGCCTGTATTCTGCGGTCTGTGTCATCTCATGTGGAACCGCGCAGGATCCTAAAAGACGGTTGACCGCGGCATAAAGCTGAGTACGATTTGATCATCGATAGTACTGATAAGTATTACGAATAAGAGGAATTTCTTGTTGGTTACTGAATCCTACCTCACTCCAATGCCTGTTTATCAACTGTGGAAGCTTTTGGATCCTTATGATATGACACAGTCCGCTATACATCTAGTGTATTTTATTTCTATCCAGCATGCTTCACCGTTCATATCGGGATTCATCTACTCATTCAGGATCTCTACTGTTTAATTGTGTTCCTATAGTGACTGTTAATGTATATCTGGAGGTCTCCCCAAATTCTACCTTGTTTGGTTCCTACGCCTTTTCCATCTAAGCAGCTGCTGATAGATTCAACAGTACATATTGAAGGGACTTGTGCTATCATGCTAGTTATTCACGATGTTTTCCATACACACGTGTATATGTATAAAATGAGATGTTACCCTATCATCATAATCATCATCATTTATTTATATAGCGCCACTGATTCCACAGTGCTGTACAAATAACTCACATCAGTCCCTGCCCCATTAGAGCTTACAATCTAAATCCCATAACATACACACACAGACAGACAGACAGACTAGGGTCAATTTTGATAGCAGCCAATTAACCCACTAGTATGTTTTTGGAGTGTGGGAGGAAACTGGAGCACCCGGAGGAAACCCAAGCAAACACAGGGAGAACATACAAACTCCACACAGATAAGGCCATGGTCAGGAATTGAACTCATGACCCCAGCACTGTGAGGCAGAAGTGCTAACCACTTAGCCACCTTACTGCCCTGTAAGACCCTAGGTCTTGTGAATCTGTGCTTGCTAAAAGCGCGGTGACAGGGAAGCAGGACCGCTGCCTTGTCTGCAGTCACAGAGGCTTAGCAATCCCAGGTCTTGTGCTAAGGAGCGTAGAAGGAGTTGGCAACAGAGCGTAAGCCTATAGCCGTATTTTCCAGGATGGCCATAATAGGACTGTATGTACTACCCTTGTGTCCATTGTACACACCTGTAACTCATACTCATGTACATATGTTGATTTTTGTACCTGTTGTTCCGTTAATAAACGTTACCATTGGCTAAGTTGGATTTCTACCTGGGAGTAAATCTTTACCCAGAGGGGAACTCAGGGAGGCTCGGTAAATTTAGCTATGGGTGGAATTGTCCTTTAAAATCAATATAGAAAGACTGAAAAAATTAAGATATTTGGGGATATAGGATTTATAAAGAACAAATGAATCTGAGACAATGAATCTCAAGAAATAGAATTAAGGAATCACAACACAGTTAGTTCAGTTTAGTAGTTTCAATAACATCATATATTTCCTGATTTGTATATTTGTTTTATTAATGATGGAAAAACATTTGCTTGTTTTTAATTGACTACAAGGTTGGTAACCTTGACTGTTGTAACAAAGTTAATTAACAATTAACTAACAACAGCACTTTCAATATAGCAGATTAAATAAATCATCTATTCTGTTGTCAAAGAGGTCAAATAGGACATATGTATAATGGGTTTGATCATGAACTTTATTTCATACAGAGGTGAGTTTGACACCACAGTCTTCCTCCGTCAGTGTGACAGCAGCCTCAAATCACTGCTCTGTGCTAACGAGGACCCTGCTACTTCCACTATATAACTCTCAGTCTGTGGCTTCCTCCATCAGTGTGACAGTAGCCTCAAATCACTGCTCTGTGCTAACGAGGACCCTGCTCCTTCCACTATATAACTCTCAGTCTGTGGCTTCCTCCATCAGTGTGACAACAGCCTCACATCACTGCTCTGTGCTAACGAAGACACTGCTCCTTCCACTATATAACTCTGTTTCTATAGCTTCCTGCATCAGTGTGACAGCAACCACATATCACTACCCTATGCTGCTGAGGACCCTACTCCTTCCACTATATAACTCTCAGTCTGTGGCTTCCTCCATCAGTGTGACAGCAGCCTCAAATCACTGCTCTGTGCTAACGAGGTCCCTTGAATACATATGTTCTTGAAAAACTTGCGCCAGTTGATTCTTACCAATCGATCTCACAAACCAGTCATAAGTCAATCAAGATGATGCGAGAAATGTTCCATTGATTCTTACGTGATTTTTACACTCAATCCTATAAGGAAACAGTAGCGTTTTAGTTGTGCCATGTGGCCAGTAGGAGACAACCTTACCAGTTGTGCTAACATCCAGAAAATATAGAAAAACAGAGCTATTATCATGAAGTTGCACGGATTCGTCGGGCATTTCAGGCTTCGCCTGTATCTTCTTTACAGTCTGCACTTCTGAAATCCAGAAAAAATACATCAAGGATCATGCACGCAATTAATGATTTCACTGCAATCAACTGCTCTGTCCTGTAACGTAGAGTTCAGCACGTGTTGACTACATTTTGACAGACATTTTATTTCTAGAACATATTCAATATTAGCAAAACTATTATTATTTTATTAATATTAATTATTAAATTATTAAACTACCTTGAATACTTGTTTTTTTTCATGGAAAAGTTTGTTGGTGACCTACAGCCATTATTTTCTACTCTTCAATGAGAAAAACGAAGGATGTGTCAGGATGAATTGAATCCTTATTGCTTTTTATGGATGAGAGTTAACCACAATCTGATGTGTTCAGGAGACTGCCCATGTGACACAGGCATCTATGTTAGATGTAATCACCCTTCAGAAGGCTGTAGAAATTCATGGAAGTTTTGAGCATTTGTTGCGTACCACTAGGCACAGTTGACAGTTTGACCATCAAAACTGCAGCTGCCCCTGACGTGATTTGAACACGCAACCTTCTGATCTGGAGTCAGACGCGCTACCGTTGCACCACGAGATCCCTTGAATACATATGTTCTTGAAAAACTTGCGCCAGTTGATTCTTACCAATCTATCTCACAAACCTGACATAAGTCAATCAGGATGATGCGAGAAATGTTCCATTGATTCTTACGTGATTTTTACACTCAATCCTATAAGGAAACAGTAGCGTTTTAGTTGTGCAATGTGGCCAGTAGGAGACAACCTTACCAGTTGTGTTAACATCCAGAAAATATAGAAAAACAGAGCTATTATCATGAAGTTGCACGGATTAGTCGGGCATTTCAGGCTTCGACTGTATCTTCTTTACAGTCTGCACTTCTGAAATCCAGAAAAAATACATCAAGGATCATGCAAGGGTAATCGTATTAACGATTACCGCCGTATCAGCTGGGGGAGAGTCCATAGAAGTAGTAAAGATGGAGCTGCAGCGTGTACACATTGTAATGAGATTAAGAATAACCGTTTGTCATGTGCACTGTACCCTCCTCTTCTCTGTATGCCAAAATACTCTGCCATCACAGAGGTGGTGGAGATGATTTTAATAAACAATTCCAACATATGGTGCCACTGTGCTCCAAATACATGGAGCACTATAGCGTCTCTATGCTACTGCATAGAGCCGACGTGGATGTCTGCAAAACAGCACCAATGTAGGTTTTGCAGCAGTGAAAGGGTTAACAAGCCAGTGCTCAAGTGATCATGTTCTTTCTTCACTGCTCTCTGCATTGTATGATAGTCACTAAGATGATCTCTATATTGTACGGCGGTCACTAGGATGCTCTCTGTATGGCAGTGACTAGAATGCTCTCTGTACTTTATGGCAGTCACTTGGATTCTGTCTATATTATATGGCAGTTAGTAGAATGCTCTCTGTACTTTATGGCAGTCACTTGGATTCTGTCTATATTATATGAGAGTCAGTAGGATACTCTCTGCTTTGTATAGGTGTTACTAGAATGCTCTCTGTATTGCATGGCGGTCACAAGAAAAAATGCTCTCTGTATTGTATTGCAGTTACGAGAATGCTCTCTGTATTGTATTGCAGTTATGAGAATGCTCTCTGTATTGTTTATCAGTTACTATGGTGCTCTCTGTATTCATCATCATCATTTATTTATATAGCGCCACTAATTCCGCAGCGCTGTACAGAGAACTCATTATACATACAGACAGAGAGGTAGAGACTAGGGTCAATTTTTGATAGCAGCCAATTAACCTACCAGTATGTTTTTGGAGTGTGGGAGGAAACCGGAGCACCCGGAGGAAACCCACGCAACCACAGGGAGAACATACAAACTCCACACAGATAAGGCCATGGTCGGGAATCGAACTCATGACCCCAGTGCTGTGAAGCACAAGTGCTAACCAAGTGCTAACCTATTCCTAGGATGCTCACTGTGAGTCACTAAAATGCTCTCTGTATTATAAGTCAGTCACTAGTATGCTCTCTGGGTTGTACAGCTGTTACTAGGATGTCCTCTGTATTGTATATGCATCACTAATACTGGTCAAATTGCTATTAAAAACAGTATAATGTCTGCTTTGTCTTGCAGTACATTTTGCATGGCACATTCATAGTAGTATTTTCGCTTAATTGAAGCTTAGCATTATGCTGCTTAATAAACATTATATTAGCTGACCACTCACCCATTGACTTCAGTGCCCTCTGCCTTGGGTTCAAATCGTACACTTGACATCTTGTCAATGAGTCCTGGAGCTAAGACAAAATACAAAAAAAACAAATTATAAATTAACCAACGTGAAATCATTAAGAAGCCTGTGCGATAAACTGCACATAGTTCACATCATTTACATTGAGGAGCAAATCCAGCTGAAATATATAATTTTGCATGTTAGCAAAACCAAGATGCATTGCAAGGGTGGGGGTTGGGGATGGAGAGTGAAGGATTTAAAATGTGCAAACAGATTTGAAATTGGTAGAGAGAAATGTCCTAGCTCAAGTCTAAGGGGCAGATTTATCAAAGGGTGAAAAGTCCTATTGCCTATTGCCTATTATATTATTTTTTTATTATTAGGAATTTTAGTATTTAAGATATAAAGATGTATTGTACAGCCATAAGGTTATAAGCAAACCTTCAATTTAAACAAAACTAAATAACAAATGCAATACGTGTATAATTCATTTGCAGGTAACTGAAAAGACAAAGGGCTGGGGAAGCTCAGTCACTGGTGCTGACAGATTGCAGGAAGAGGGGGTCACACCTTCTTCAGAGTATAATCTCTTCCCTGTGACAGAGCTGGTGTGTTCCACCTTCACTTCAGTCAGCACAGGAGCTTTTTATTGGCAGAAACCCATTATAAGAGCACTTGTGCTGTTATACGTAATAGGTGTGAGTGCCGTTGGTGGTAGATGATATTAAACCACAAGCTTTTGGACTTAACAAATTTGTTGATTTTATTTCAAATGATATATACATATATACAGTTGCTCACAGATGATACTGTCAACAAAAGACAAACCTATGCAGTTATTGTACTTAACACTATTATAGTGTATGAATATATGCAAATGGTAAGCTTATATTGTGGGCAATGTCAGAGAACAGGTTGCTTGTATATATTTTTGTGCCTCTGGTCACTTTATGTATCTTTATATAGGTAAGTTTACACAAAAAGAATGCAGCTCCAGTTATCACATTTATACAGTTCAACTGTGTATATATCATCTGTTACAACAAGTTCTGAAATAAAACCAACAAATTGGTTAATTCTCAAAGCTTCTTGTGGTTTAATATCTGCCACCAACGCCGCTGATCATATTACATATAACAGCACAAGTGCCCTGATAATAGATTTCTGCCAGTACAATTGAGGTCTATTAACATATTGTTGTATCACATCAGATACTCCTATGTAATAAATGGGAATTTCCATTGGCTGATATATTATAAGCACAACCTATATATTTATTACAGCTAAGCAAATACAAACACCCTATACTAGACATAGGTCTTGATGTGAGCATAAAGTCCCATAAAGCAAAGTGCAATTGTCCAAATTAAGACTGGCCAATGGAGATCACTGCACAATTATAGTATGGAACAACAGATATAATAGGTTTTGTTTACTGGTGTTAGGACAATTACTGCAATATCATAGGCAAATCACATGTACAAGTAGCTGACACAAGCATTGTGGTAACTATTGGGATATGCTGGGCCCACGGGTAGCTGTGACCCGTGCTGTTCCTGGGCCCTGCTCCTCTCTGTGTTCTGCAGCCACCAGGAAGCTTGATGAGCTCCTTAGTTTGTGCCCGTGTACACCGATAGGCATTTAAAGCCCCGGAATGCTCTGTGTGCAGCTCCAAACTTAAATTCTGCTCAGAGGAGAACTCTGATGTTTTCTTCTTCTGTGAGCAGAAAGCACAGAGCCTTGCACAGTGGAGGAAGAGGAAGCAGCAGGCCGTTAATGTAAGGAAGGGAAGGGATATAAGTTCAAAATTTTGCTGGGCTTTGTCTTTAATAAGATTGACGTTTAAAAAAAAAGACAGCAAACTACCGCTTGATAAATATACCCCAAGTCATAACACGTGGGGTCTTCTGGTCCACATGTAAAAAGACTCATGAGATATCCCTTTTAGAAGCTCTGTGTTGTCACAGACCTGAGGCATAGAATGATGACTGAGTCAGCACCTGGGCAGAAAAGGTGAGCGTTGGACATGGAATTGAACTAAACACTGGTCATGAGGCTGTATACTGTAGACTCCTTCATAGCAAATTAGCTGTACACAACTAAAGGCAAATCCTTTCAAAATGTTAAAACACATAGAAGTTACAATCCAAAATGTGGCATAGCAAAAGGCTTCATAAATTTACTGGCAGTTTGATCATACTTCAGACAATTCCCAAATGCACAGAGAAGGATTCCTCTACAACACCCCTAACAATAATCCCTTACTGTAATATAGTGTATGCTTGCATCATTATCATCAATGTATATGGCACCACTAATGCCGCAGCACTGTACAGAGAACTCACTCACATCAGTCCCTGCCCTTACAGTCTAAATTCCCTAACATACAGAGAGAGAGAGAGAGAGAGAGAGAGAGAGAGAGAGAGAGAGAGAGAGAGAGAGAGAGAGAGAGAGAGAGAGAGAGAGAGAGTAGAGTCAATTTGATAGCTGCCAATTAAACTACTTGTATGTTTTTGGAGTGTAGGAGGAAACCGGAGCACCCAGAGGAAACCCACACAAACACAGGGAGAATATACAAACTCCACACAGATAAGGTCATGGTTGGAAATCAAATTCATGACCCCAGCACTGTGAGGCAGAAGAGATAAACACTAAGCCACCGTGCTGCCCCAGTAAGGTATGGGAAAGCACGGTAGAAATGTTACCGTGTTGCTCATTATATTTCCCAGTTCATAAGGAAATACATGCAAATAATCTGTCTTGGTTGTCCAAGACAAATTATAGTTAAGTTTAATAAATAATCCCAAATTTTGTATGACAGCAGTTAATCTATCACCTCTTAAACCATAAAGTTAAACCTACAGAGAGAATGTAGTGGAATCAATCCCAAAATATTTCTGCTGTTGAAATGCTAAACTTTGACCAGAACTAAAATACAAACAGTAATAACAGCAATATTATTATTATGTATTTAGAAAGCACCTGCACATTAATCAGCACTGTACATAGAAGGGATCAGAATATAAACAAATTACGTATAATCGTATGAACTGAATGTAAAGATGGGCCTGCCCATGTGAGCTTACAATCTAAGAGGTGTGGGAACAATTTGTACATAAAATAATAACAATTGTATATTAAATCTGCAAGCTGCCATGATAATCTCTCTCTTAAACTGGCCATACGTGAAATGCTCCTGCTACTCAACCCAAGCGTCATGTGGAAGTTTCAGAGTTCATTTTGAACTCGCACACGCAGACATGATCAATGAATGAATATTATGTTCTTTGATAGTGAATTTGCATTGAATCACAGCAACCAATCAGTTTATCTAGTACCAGTTGGACAATGAAAGCAAGTGTCTGATTGGTCACAAACGTTGTACTTAAATGAAATGTAAATAAGCCGACTGTCGGTCAGGTTGCTATGTAATGAGCAGTCCATGACCAGAGGACATTTGCGACTTTGTAAGTTACCTAGAAGAAAATATACAGTGTACGGTGCCTGTATTGAAGAGCACTAGTTTAAAACACTGAACACAAACAAGTGAAAAAAACAACAACAACAGCTTAGTTACCACTAGGATTACACAATCAAACAGAACATGACATGTTACACTGACATCTCCACAGGACCACACACTCTGTGTGACACAAAGCGAATTACCAGAAAATCATTTCTTTCTCAAATAGAAATTATTAGGAAAAAGTGTTTTTTTTTTAAACTTCCTTTGGCTATTCAATATAGCACTGAGTTCTGTAATCAATTATTACAGAAATGAAATGTGTTGCTCCATTTTTATTCTAATTTTGGACTCACTAAGGGTCATGTACAAAAGTGGAAAGTGGATTTTGTTTTTGAGATTATTGATATTTAAATGAGACCCAATGACAACTCATTATACATTGCGTGGGTGGGAGGGGGGGATTGTTTTGCGAGAGGGCCACAGCCTTTTTCCTGCTAGCGGAGGTATATTTTGCACCTTCCGCAATAAAGTCCAAACCGTAACAAAATAAATAATAATAAAATATATATTAAACCTGGTTACTGCAGTGTACGGAAATAATAATGGAAAGTTCCACCAAACACAGAACTAACCTTCCTGCAACTAGCAGAACTGTCTGTGTCAGGAGAACTTGCCACCACCTGCGCCGGTTCCGGTCAAGAACCAGTAGAATTGGCGGTGCAAGCAGCAATGCGTTAGTTTCTGACAAAGGCTGTGTCTGCCAGGGCCGTGGTACCGTCCAATCAGCACCTGTGTTAGAAACCACGGGAACTGGTGGGATTTGAATACTTCTCGCAGTTCTGCTCATTGGGTGAAACTCAACTACAGAGTCCAAAAACAGAATGTGCTGCCAGTTTATCTACCTAGTACTAACCTAAGAAACTCTATTTTTAAATGTACTAAATGTTCTCTTTTTCTCTTTTCCTCTTTTTTTTTTTCTCGCTCTCTCTCTCTCTTTCTTTTTTTCTCTCTCGCTCTCTCTTTCTTTTTTCTCTCTCGCTCTCTCTCTCGCTCTTTTTTTTTCTCTCTCTCGCTCTCTTTCTTTTTTTCTCTCTCTTTTTCGCTCTCTCTTTTTCGCTCTCTCTTTTTCGCTCTCTCTTTTTCGCTCGCTCTTTTTCGCTCTCTCTTTTTCGCTCGCTCTCTCGCTCTCTCTTTTTCGCTCGCTCTCTCTTTTTCGCTCGCTCTCTCGCTCTCTTTTTCGCTCGCTTTTTCGCTCGCTCTCTCGCTCTCGCTTTTTCGCTCGCTCTCTCGCTCTCTCTCTTTTTCGCTCGCTCTCTCGCTCGCTCTCTTTTTCGCTCGCTCTCTCGCTCGCTCTCTTTTTCGCTCGCTCTCTCGCTCGCTCTCTTTTTCGCTCGCTCTCTCGCTCGCTCTCTTTTTCGCTCTCTCGCTCGCTCTCTTTTTCGCTCGCTCTCTCGCTCTCTTTTTCGCTCGCTCTCTCGCTCGCTCTCTTTTTCGCTCGCTCTCTCGCTCGCTCTCTTTTTCGCTCGCTCTCTCGCTCGCTCTCTCGCTCTCTCTCTTTTTCGCTCGCTCTCTCGCTCTCTCTCTTTTTCGCTCGCTCTCTCTCTTTTTCGCTCGCTCTCTCTCTTTTTCGCTCGCTCTCTCTCTTTTTCGCTCGCTCTCTCTCTTTTTCGCTCGCGCGCGCTCTCTCGCTCGCGCGCGCTCTCTCTCGCTCTTTTTTGCTCTCTCGCTCTTTTTTGCTCTCTCGCTCTTTTTTGCTCGCTCGCTCTTTTTTGCTCGCTCTCTCGCTCTTTTTTGCTCGCTCTCTCGCTCTTTTTCGCTCGCTCTCGCTCTTTTTCGCTCGCTCTCGCTCTTTTTCGCTCGCTCTCTCTCTTTTTCGCTCGCTCTCTCTCTCTCGCTCTTTTTCGCTCGCTCTCTCTCTCGCTCTTTTTCGCACGCTCTCTCTCTCGCTCTTTTTCGCACGCTCTCTCTCTCGCTCTTTTTCGCACGCTCTCTCTCTCTCGCTCTTTTTCGCTCGCTCTCTCTCTCGCTCTTTTTTGCTCGCTCTCTCTCTCGCTCTTTTTTTCTCTTACTTTTCATGTAAACCCCCATGGACATGACCTCTAGGTCCGCTTAGTGCACTCATTTAAATGTCGGTACCTTTTTGGGACATTTGATACATCTTCTCTTTCAACAGGGCTGAAAGGGCATCTGTCTATCGACAAATTGGACAATCTGTAACACGGGCTTCACAAACCCAGTGGACATTTATGTGCACGGACTGATTTTATTTCACCATCTGTCCATATATGTATATACTTGTTTTATCTTTATATTGTCAACATATTGTCTTTGTTATATCAACATTGGCTCCGGCCGGAGCATCCATTTTTTACATTATGTTTAATAAATAACATTACCTCTCCTTTTTGCCACACATGCTTTACCTCTAGCGCCCAGAACCTGATATACTACGTATCAACCCTTTTTGGGAGGGTAGGGCGGAAACCAGACTGGAGAGGATCAAGGAGGGAGTATTCAGAAAGGTAGGAGGTGAGACGGCTGCAGACGAGCCTCTCAAGAATTTTGGAGGCAAAAGGGAGAAGAGATATGGGGCGATAGTTCGAGAGAGAAGTGGAGTCGAGATTAGGTTTCTTAAGAATGGGGGATACGAGAGCATGTTTGAAGGAGGAGGGGAAGATGCCAGTGGAGAGGGAGAGATTAAAGAGGTGAGCGAGGTGGGAGCAGGTGGTGGGGGAAAGGGAGCGAAGAAGGTGGGAGGGGATGGGATCCAGGGGGCAGGTAGTGGGGGGGGAGGATAAAATGAGAGAGTGGACTTCCTCGCCGGTGGTGGGACGGAAGGAGTGGAGGGGAAGGTGGTTGGGGGGGGAGGACAGAAGAGTGGGAGGGGTGGAAGAGAGAGTGGAGGAGGAGATTTCAAGTCGGATGGCCTCGATTTTAGAGGAGAAGAAGGAGGCGAAATCAGAGGCAGTCAGGGAGGAGGGGGTGGGGGGGAGGGGAGGGGGCCAGGAGAGTGCTGAAGGTGGCAAAGAGGCGGCGGGGGTTAGAGGACTGGGAAGAGATGAGGGATTTAAAGAAAGATTGTTTAGCGAGTGAGAGGGCAGAGCTGTAGGATGAAAGGATGAATTTAAAGTGGAGGAAGTCAGCCAGGGAGCGGGATTTTCTCTAGTGACGTTCGGCGGAACGGGAGCATTTTTGAAGGAAGCGGGTAAATTTGGAGTGCCAGGGTTGGGGTTTGGAGCAGCGGGGGTGGACGGAGTGGGCAGGGGCGACCGCGTCCAGAGCGGAGGTGAGGGTGTGATTGTAGAGGGAGACCGCCTGGTTGGGGCAGGCCTGGGAGGAAAGGGGAGAAAGGAGGGTATCAAGAGAGGAGGACAGAGAGGCAGGGTCAAGAGCATCGAGGTTGCGTATGGACAGAGTAGGTTTGGGCAGGGGGGGGGAGCAGGAGAAGAGGAGAGAGAGAAGGAGAGGAGATGGTGGTCGGATAGAGGAAAGGGAGAGATGGAGAAGTCGGAGAGATTACATAGGTAGGAGAAGACAAGATCAAGGGAGTGACCAAGGCAGTGGGTAGAGGAGGAGGTCCATTGGGTGAGACCAAGGGAGGAAGAGAGGGTGAGCAGTTTGCTGGAAGCAGGGTAGGTGGGGTTGTCGATGGGGATATTAAAGTCACCGAGAATGATCGAGGGGAGATCGGAGGAGAGGTAGTGAGGAAGCCAGCTAGCAAAGTTGTCAAGGAAGAGGGAGGTGGGGCCAGGGGGGCGGTAGATGACAGTGACGCGGAGATGGATGGGGTAGAAGAGGCGGATGGAGTGAGCTTCAAAAGAGGAGAAGGAGAGGGAGGGTTCAGGGGGAATGACACGAAAAGTACAGGTGGAGGAGAGGAGGAGGCCAACTCCACCGCCAGGGCGGGCACCAGGCCTGGCGGAGTGGGTGAAGGAGAGGCCACCATAGGAGAGGGCAGCGGGGGAAGTATTATCAGAATCGGAGAGCCAGGTTTCAGTAACGGCAAGAAGGTTAAAGGAGTTGGATAGAAAGAGGTCGTGGATAGCAGTCAGCTTGTTGCGGACGGATCTGGCATTCCAGAGGGCACAGAAGAAAGGGGGAGAGGAGAGGGGGGAAATGGGGATGAGGTTAGCAAGATGAGCAGCGCACAGGGGATGGCGGGGAGGAACGGGAGAGGTAGGGCGGGGGGAGAGTATGGGTATGGAGTGAGAGCGGGGAGGCATAGTAGGGAGAGAGAGTAACAGAACAGTGAGATAGTGGGGACAGTGAAAAACAGGTAAGAACAAAGGCAGGAAGACAATGAAAAGGTGGAAGATAATAACGAATTAGGGCGTGGAGGGCATGGAACAACAGTACAGTGAGATAATAAGGACAATAAAGACAGGTAAGAATGATAGCAGAACAGTAAGATAATAAGGACAGCGGATAACAGGTAAGAATAAGCAGGGAGACAATAGCAAGATGGAGGACAATAACCAATTAGGGCGTGGAAGGCAAAGAATAATAGAAGGAGAGGTAATAAGGACAATGGAAATAGGCAAGAATAATAACAGGTAAAACTAGTTGCTGGTAAATATAAAATCAGGAAAAACAAGATAAAGGCATATAAATAGTAGAATAATAACAGGTAAAAAGTAGAAACTTGTAAATGTACAATCAGGAAAAACAAAATAATGGCATATAAAATAATGTTTTATATGCAGTTGATGCAGTTAAGCCAGGGATTCAGCAGGAGAAGGGTTAACTGACAAGCCGGGTCGGTACACAGTAGATC